>NW_022196903.1:45358787-45367602 GCF_008632895.1 Mastomys coucha
AAAAAAAAAAAAAAAAAAAAAAAAAAAGACCCTGTAAAACCCAGACAAGGCAGCATCCTTGAGAGGCAGATGTAGAAGCTTACTGGCCTGAGATCACCGATGTACCCTGTGTCTTAGTTAGGATTTTACCGCTGTGAACAGACATCATGGCCAAGGCAACTCTTTTTTTTTTTTTTTAATTTTTTATCTTTTATTTATATGAGTACATTGCAACTGTCTTCAGACACACACTAGAAGAGTGCCTCAGATCCCATTACAGATGGTTGTGAGCCACCATGTGGTTGCTGGGAATTGAATTCAAGACCTCTGGTAGAACAGTCAGTGTTCTTAACTGCTGACCCATCTCTCCAGCCCCCAAGGCAACTCTTATAAGGACAATATTTAATTGGGGCTGGCTCACAGGTTCAGAGGCTCGATCCATTATCATCAAGGCGGGGGCATGCTAGCACTCAGGCAGGCATGGCTTAGGAGGAGTTGAGAGTTCTACATCTTGTTTCAAATGCAAACAGGAGAAGACTGGCTTCCAGGTAGCTAGGACAAGGGTATTGAAGCCCACGTCCACAGTGACACACCTACTCAACAAGGCCACACCTCCTAATAGTGCTACTCCCTGGGCTAAGCTTATACAAACCATCAAACCCTGTCTTCAATTAAGATTGAAAATCATTTGATGACTATTCCTGTCCTACATGTGTGAGGACAAACAGATGGGGACACACACATACACACACACCTACCTCTGTGGTCATGTATGTATTATGCACAATTCAGTCCTTATAGCAGTGTCTAGAGTTTCCCAACTCTGTCACTCCCCTTTCCTCCTCACTACTGACTGTCTAAAGTTTCTACTCATGTCCTTTCTTCTTCTTTGCCAGTGAACATGGTGTTAATTCCTATGGTGACATAACTATCAGATCTTTCTAGTGAGGAATTCTTTCTTTTTCTTTTTTTTCTTTCCTCTTGTTTTGACTCCAATTTTCTGCACGTAGTCCAGGCAGCCAAGGACTGGTGACCTACCTGCCCTCTGTCAACTCGTGTAGGGGAGACAGCTGTGCACCTAGCCTAATTTTTTTTTTTAAAATAATCTATGTAGTTGTGGATGACCTTGAGTTTTGAATTCTCTGTCTCCCTCTACCAAATGTAGGGATTACAGGATTCACCCACCAAGCCTGGTTTACTTGGTTCTGGGGAAGAAACCCAGTGCTACCTCAGCTGGGCAAGAGCTGTTCCAACTGAGGAGTCACATCTGTGGGTCAGGATAGACTGGGACTCACTCTGTAGCTGAAGAAGAACTTGAATTCTTGAGTCTCCTGCCTCCACAGTCCTTTTGCGGAATTACAGGTCTGCACCACTGACTGCGTTTTATTTCCTTCCTCTCTAGATGACTTATTTCTCCTCCTAAGAGTATGTCCAAGTACTACAGACATGAGCCGTAGCCAGACTTCCTTCTTCTGAAGCTGCTGAACTGTGAGCTGGTGGAGGGAGGGAAAGGAGGCTGCCCCACCCCCACGCCATCTCAGGGAAACTCAGGTCAGCATGCAGCGGTTTTGGGGACTGTCCCTGTGTAGCCGGGTAGCTTTGCAGGTGTCTTCTGATTAGCAGCCCTCGAGCTTACCTCGTCTAACTTCTCCATGCAGAACCATGGACAGAAGAGAAGGCACTACAAGCCTGAGCTCCAACAGGCAGCTGACAAAAGAACGGAAGATGAAGCCCCACGCCCACCATTAGAAGACTTAGTCCCCTCACCCTTGGGTGATCTCACCAGTCTCACAGTTAGCCAGTTCTGGGGAGTTTGTGGATTTTTGTTAAGACTGGATGTCAGAGCTAGGGTGAAGGTGTATGCCTGTAACCTCAGGACTCTGGAGGCTTAGACAGAAGACTAGCCTTAAATTCAAGGCCAGCCTGGGCTATATAGGGAGCAGTAGATAGACTAGATTTGGTGGCAGTGTGAGACTTTAAAAACAACAACAGGTTGGAGTGATGGTTCAGCGGTTAAGACTACAGTCTACTCTTCCAGAGGTCCTGAGTTCAATTCCCAGCAACCACATGGTAGCTTATAACCATCTATTATGGGATCCAATGCCCTCTTCTGGTGTGTCTGAAGACAACTACAGTGTACTCATGTAAATAAAATAAACAAATCTTTAAAACAACAACAACAACAACAGGCCTAGTGCTATATATAGCTCAGTGTGCCTAGCCTGCAGGAGTCCCTCGGTTCTTGGCCAGCGTCACATCAAATCAGGTGGTTCGTGGCCAGAATCCCAAGATTGATGGGTGGAGACAAGAGGACCAGACAGTCAAGGTCACCTTCCAACACAGAGAGTTTGAGGCCAGTCTAGAATTCATGACACTCTCTTTACAAACAGACACTATCCCACTCCCCACCCCCAAATCTTAGTGCCCAAATCAGAGAAGTGGCATGGCGGCTCATAACAACCACATATTCCCTGTGAATCAGAAGTCGTCTCTGTTGGAAAACTGGGCATCCATATGTGCAGTAATTATTTCCTGTGACTCACATCTGCAGTTGGCCTGAGCATCGAGTTCTCCCCTGTGCATAGCAGTGAGGAGCTCTGAAGTTAATACTCCCTACTGGCCCTGTGGGAGGCATTGAGGATCTGTGCAGCCACTGCTCCCTGCTGGCCCTTTTGGAGTGAGTGAAGAGCTCTGTTTCCAGTGCTTCCTGGTGGCCCTTTTGGAGGCACTGAGAAGCTGTGTAGCCAGTGCTCCTGATAGTCCCTTGTGAGGAAATAGGGAGGAAGGTTTGGAGAGCACAGAGACCCCAACCTTTGCCAATAAGGAAGGCAGGAAGGCGGCTGGTCAGGCAATTAGTTAGAAACTGATGTTTTACTGCCCCCTTGTGGTGATTTTGCAGCAGCACTATGTCCGTGCACCTAGTTTGCAGGGGTCTCTGCTTCAACTCATACTAACTAGGTACACCTACCTAACGTGATTTTCTCCTTCCTTTTTCTCATGCACACCATAATAAAGGGACAAAATATTTTCGTACCTGGGCTGCCTGGGAATGTTCCTGGAAGAAGCTGCATAGACACACTGCTGTTCCTGGCCTTCCTGAGAATTGGCTGGGCTGCAAGTCAAGGGTGTGACACGGGGCCGGGCAGTGGTGGCGCACACCTTTAATCCCAGCACTTGGGAGGCAGAGGCAGGCGGATTTCTGAGTTCGAGGCCAGCCTGGTCTTCAGAGTGAGTTCCAGGACATCCAGGGCTATACAGAGAAACCCTGTCTTGAAAATCAAAAAAAAAAAAAAAAAAAAAAAAAAAAAAAAAAAAAAAAAAAAAATTAGTGATAAGAAAGTCCACAGACAACTTAAGTACCTGGTAGCCCTTTGGAAGGCCTGACCTCCTTTCTGCAGGAGCATCCTGGTGGGTAAGACTGAGAAGAATCAGACAGGGTGATAATGCTGAGAACACCTGGATGCAGAATGGTTGACGGAGCCCAGCAGGGTAAGCTTTGGGGAATCTATCACTACTGAGTAGATTCCAATTGGTGGGCTGACAATGTGATCCCAGCTTTGTTAGCACTGTGGTTCATCTGGATGTCTCACTTCCATGCAGCATGGGACCAGGCACCTCTCAGAAGCCAAGGCAGATGGCCCTGTACTGGGGAGAAATGAAGGCCACCTGGATTGGTTCTAAGAGTGACCTCCCCCACCCTTTAATCATTGCAATGTCTTGTATATTGGAAATAAAATAATACTGTTGACTAGTGGGCTTTTTGTTGTTATGTTGTTGTTGTTTTGTTTTAGATTTAGATTTTAAAAGTTTTGATTCTTTGTGAACTTCACATCATGCACCCCAAATCCCAGTCATCTCCTCCTCCCCTTGTATCTGTCCTCCACTCTTGCGATCTTTCCCTGCAACAGAGGAAAAAAATCTTTTGGAAACTGTAGTATGTCAGCATGCCTGCAACATTCCCTTATGTCCACACTTCTTTGTTTGAAATGTTCATTGCAATGATTCGTTGGTCTGGTATGAGGCCTCTGCTTTCTGCTGCTCTATCCATACTGGAATTTCACTGGGACTCCCCTCAGACATCCTGCTGTTGCCCTGTGTCCTGGAGATTCTGTAGTTTTGGATCTGTAGAACCGGCCCCTTCCTGCACTCCAGCAGTTCATTGATGGAGTAGATAATGGGATAGAACAATTGAAAGCCCTGGATCTGGGCCTGAGAGACATCAGAGATGCTCAGCCTGCCGGCTCTCATGCTCTCACACCCTTGGGGCCTACTCACCCTCAACCCCCACAAGCAGTGCCAGCTCTACCCTGCTGCCCAGATGAGGTGCAGGGACTGGTGTCCTGAGTACTGCAGCCAGCTTGGGACATGGATAGCTCTCCCACTTATAATCCTGGGGGCCAGATTTCTCATCTGCCATAGATGTGGGGGAGGGGAAGAGGGTGTCTTTCCCTCTTACTCTCCAGTACCCAGCAGACACGAAGCAAGGCCAACTCACCTGCAACCCTCATATCCAGGGCCAGCTCTGCTATGCTGCCCGAGCAAGGTTCAGGGCCTACTCTCCCAACTGATGCAGCAGGTGGAAGGCAGGGCCATCCTTGGGGCCAGCTCCCCAATATCCCTGCCATCGTGGTCAGTTCTACTGTGCTGCCCAGGTGAGATGCAGGGCTTACTCTTCCAAGTAGTGCAGCTGGTGAAGGACAGGGTCAGCTCCCCTGCTCTCATGAGCCCAGGGCCAGGTATCCTGCCTTCTGCAGGTGGTGAGGGACAAGGTGGGAAAAAAGTACCTCTCTCTCATCCATACCACCACAGGGAAACTAGCGGCAGGGCCAGCTCTATTGTATGCTAACGTCCTTAGTGACTGCTAACCCTCAACTCCTGCACTGTTTGGGTCCCTGAGTACTGTGGCTGGCTCTGGGCAGGGTCAGCTCTCCTGCTTTCAAGCCTCTAGGGCAGATGATCTCCCACATCTGGTTAACAGTGGAGGCTAGTTCTGCACAGCCCTCTGACATCAACATGTCCCCAGTGGCAACCCAGACCAGGGGCATTCACCTGGCCTTTGGTTGTGACAGGTCCCTCCTGCTACAGGGCCTCGGACCCAGATGTGGCCCCCAGTGTCAGCACAGGACCCCACCATGATCCCAGGGAACATCACCAGCTACTCCCATCAGGCTGTTCCTTATATTACCCTCGAGTCTCCAGTTCTGCCTCTCTTTGTTGTTCCCACATTCTTCTGTCTCTCTTTCTTTCCCATTTCTCTACCACTTACTTGCTCAACTTAATAGCGTCCAGGGTCTCTGAGTGTCTGGGGTCATTTCAGTGAATAACTCCACCTCCGTCACCTGGAGACCACACTATCATCTTGGTCAGCCTTGCTTCTTGTCTTCTCCCATGTAATCTCGGTTTTGCCCCTAGATTACCCTACTACAAATCCCAACACCATGTCGCTTAATCTGTAACCATTTCATTGTAAACCTAAGGTAATCAAACTTTCTTAATACCGTCAAGCATTCAGCCCCTGCTTCAATCTCCCTCGCAGCCTTATACATTTTTAAGTCTGTTTGAATTAAGATGCAGACCAAATCAATACATTATGCTTGATTGATGCATTTCTAACTCTTCCAACTGTGACTTGCTTGCATTTTGGTTTTGCTCACAGTGTTTTAAAGAAGTGAGCCATTAGTCTAGCGCAGATTTCTATAGTCTGGATTTTGCTCATTACATCCTTTAGAGAATGTCTTCTTGTGCTCCTCTGACCCTTGTATTCCCTGTGAACTCCAGGTTGCATCTGGAGGCTGTGCCCTAGAATGTAGCTAGTAGCCATTATTTAAACACACTGCAGATTCCTTGACTGGAGTTTATTGAGACTTGTTGGGCTTCTACAGGATTCACATCTGGTTTGTTTGTTTGTTTGTTTGTTTTTTTAAGCCATTGAATTGGGATGCTTTGCTACAGCAGCAACAGAAAAGGAACAGTTAGTGTCATGTTGATCCTTTCAAGCTGGTTTCCAGCTTGACATCCTGCTTCTGCTGTGACACACTGTTCAAGTCTATCCACTAGAACACTATTAGGTTTTCCTGCTGGAACATGTTCTCTTGAATGAAGTCAGAGGTTTCTCTGATTAAAACTTCTGGTCCTTGTCATGTTTGTCTCTGCAGTATCTAACACTAGGATTGCTGTCTTCCCTAGACAGTGGTGTGGTATCTGATACCACTGTCCTTCTTGAGACTTTCTAGGCTTTTTTTTTTTTTATTTTATGTGTATGAATACACTGTAGCTGTACAGATGGCCATGAGCCATCATGTCGCTGCTGGGAATTGAACTCAGGACCTCTGCCGGCCCTGCTCGCTCTGGCCTAATACACTGCAGCTGTCTTCAGACTCACCAGAAGAGGGTGTCAGATCTCATCACCGATGGTTGTGAGCCACCATGTGGTTGCTGGGATCCAAACTCAGGACCTTCGGAAGAGCAGTCAGTGCTCTTACCTGCTGAGCCATCTCCCCAGTCCACTTTCTAGGCTCTTAAGGCTGTCCCTCATACCTTCTTTCTCTACACTGACCTCATCTGATGGTTAATGCTCATTGCCAGTTTGACACCGTCTTGGCCCTCTGAAGAGACAAGATCCTGCTTGAGTCTGTGTACCCATGAGGATGGGGTTAACCAAGGAGGGAAGACCCACCCTAGATGTGTGTGTCATTCTACCAGGGGTTGGGGAAAGCAAGGTGAGCACCCCCATCCATCTCTGCTTCCTGACTGCAGATACAACGTAAGTAACTGCCCAACCCCCACTGCTGAGTCAAGCTAAACTCCACCTTCCTTAAGATGCTTTGGTCAGGTGTTCTGTCATAGCAACTAGAAGAGTACTAATATCCTATTCATAGTGAGTCCATCCATGTCAAAGTCCTCCATGCCAGTGGGTCCTAACCCAGCATCTTCATCTCCGATTCTTCCTATGTAACAAAGCAGGTCCGTCCATCTCTCATTGCCTGTTGCCAGTGTCCACTCTTACGAACAACCACCGTCTCAAACTCATGACAAAACCCTAATTTCCATTGAACCCCAACTCTCACCTTTTCCTTTTAATGGCTTCTCCAGACAATGATGTAAAGTCTGAATAATACATAACATTCCTCTGTCCAACAACCTTCCTAAAATAAGAACTATAACTACCACCATGTGTTTATTTATCCTGTTTTCTTCTTTATTATGCCATAGAAAAATGGAATTTTTAGATTTTTCAGCCCCTTGAATGCTCCTTGGCATTGACACAGACAGCCCTGCCCTTGTGAAAAGTGGAGGAAATATGATATATATACATGAGAATGTATATATATATATATATATATATATATATATATATATACATTTATATTTCCTCCTTCTATGGGTGGGCAAGCCTTTAAGACCTATAAAATTAACTGAGATGATAGTTACTAAACACGGGGTGGAAATTACAGTGTGAAGCAGTCTGTTGGATCAGCACGGCACGTGTAACTTTTAAGAAAAGACTCTTCGGGGCTGGAGAGATGGCTCAGCGATTAAGAGCACTGACTGCTCTTCCAGAGGTCTTGAGTTCAATTCCCAGCAACCACATGGTGGCTCATAACCATCTATAATGGGATCTGATGCCTTCTTCTGGTGTGTCTGAAGACAGCTACAGTGTCCTCATATGCATAAAATAAATAAATAAATCATAAAAATAAAAAGATTTCTGTTTAAAAAAAAAAGAAAGAAAAGACTCTTCAAGCATTGTGTATAGTACGTTCCTAGGCAGCCTGTGAATCATGTGAGCCTAGCGCCCTCTTGTGTTCACTATGAGGCCAAGCACAGGGGCTTGCTATGATTTCCAAGGGATTTTTGTTTTGTTATTTCAATTTTCATTTTATTTTTTGTTTGTTTGTTTGGTTTTTTTAAGATTCGATTACTTTGCAAAGACCATCGTAGAGCATTAAAGTCAAACACGTCGGTCTGTCTTCACCCCGTGTGACCCCAGAGAACCAAACACTGCTAAAGTTACCGGAAGGGTGGGGATTAGACCTCTAGTTTCCAAAGGTTACTGGCACCCTCAGAATCACGTGTTCAGATAGCCAGCTTCCGGATGGCCAAACCCACAAAATTCTCTTTTTTTCTTTAACCCTACTCTCTCCAACACTTGACCTTTCTTTGTTTACTCCTTCTGGAGTGCCCAGGTCCTTATCTGGCTCTCTAACGCATTATGATAATGATCTAAGTTTAAATACACTTTTTAGATTTCCAAGGAGTATTTATTTTCACATGTCATACCTTAGAAACACATCACGGAGGAGCCTACAGAAGTGGTTCGGTGGCTCTGCAGAGTTCTGTCTCAGCACCCATGTTGGGCAGCTCACAGCAACCTGTGAATCGAATGCCTCTGGACCCCTCAGATACCTTCAAGCATGTGCAGCCCCCTGCCTCCATGCAACTCACACACATAATGTAAAAAAAAAAAAAAAGTTAAATACATCTTTAAACGTATGCTGTGAGAGAAGACCTACAGAGTCAACTAACCTGGGACCATGTGAGCTCACAGAGACTGGACCACCAACCAGGGAGCAGGCAGGGGCTGGACCAAGACTGTCCTACACATTTGTAGTAAATGTTCATCTTGGTATTCATATGGGACCCCTAACAACTGGAGTGAGCGTGGTCTCAGTCTCTGTTTCCTACCATTGGATCCCCTTCCCCTACCTGGGCTGCCTGGTTGGGCCTCACTGGGAGAGGATGTGCCTGATTCGGCTGGGACTAGATGCCCCAGGGTAGAGTGGTACCCAAGGAAAGCTCTCCATCTCTGAGGAGAAGGGGAAGGAGCAATGCGGGG
>NW_022196903.1:45367612-45407019 GCF_008632895.1 Mastomys coucha
GGGGTATTTGTAAGGGTGGGACTGGGAAGAGAGGAGGGGATCTGTGATTGGGATGTAAAGTGAATAAAAAATAAATTATTATAAAATGTATGTTGTGGATATCAATGGCTTATGTAACCAGAGAGAACCCAGTCAGTCACTTGCCTTAGACAATGTAGGCACTGCAAGAAGCAGAGTGGTGAATGGACAAGAGGTAGGCATAGTTTTTACTCTTATGTGTTCTCCTTATGTCTCCTCCGTGAGTCTGGGAATGACTCACAGTGTATGGGTCCAAAGACCGTTGACACTGACATCAGCTTTAAGCCTCCATTACCATATTCTACAAACCTGATCATTATTTAACTTCACAAGTTCCAATTTCCAAGCTGTAAAAGAGTACTAATGCCTAACTGATAGGGTTGTTAGGAGGACTAAATGAGATAATCTGTGTAAAGTGCTTGTTTAGAGAATCCATGTTAAGTGTTTTGGAATGATATAAGGCAAATATAGTGCATACAGGCCAAATCAGGATGGCATGAGTCATTTACTTATGTAAAGGTGTGGCCATGAAAGACTTTGAGAGGAAGGAGAACACATGCTGCTGAGCCATCATATAAAACCAAACTTCCACAGTTCTAAACACCACTGGGAAACATAGGGAGGTTGTTCAGTCAAAGGCAGGGAACCAACCTTGAGGAAAGAGAATCACAACTTCCACAGTCTCACAATGGCTACAACATCTGACAATAAAACAACAGGACATTTACACCTTTGCTCAATGATAAGTCCCAAATAAATACCCAGGATTTGCTGAACAGGATGCTAGATCATACACAGTCATACAAGATCATACACAGTCATACAAAATCATACACAGTCACATAAGATCATACCCAGTCATACAAGATCATACCCAGTCATACGAAATCATACACAGTCATATAAGATCATACACAGTCATACAAGATCATACACAGTCATATAAGACCATACACAGTCATACAAGATCATACACAGTCATACAAGATCATACACAGTCATATGAGATCATACATAGTCATATAAGATCATACACAGTCATATAAGATCATACACAGTCATACAAGATTATACACAGTCATATAAGATCATACCCAGTCATACAAGATCATACACAGTCATACAAAATCATACCCAGTCATACAAAATCATACACAGTCATACGAGATCATACACAGTCATACAAGATCATACACAGTCATACAACTCTTCTGATTCTCCCTTCAGATAGCAGGAATCACCAAGTAGCTGGAACTTCCAGGAAAGCTTTTGTCGATCACGTCTCTCAAAGAGTCCCGGAACCCATGGGCTGCTGCTTAGGAGAGAGTGCCCGAGAGCCCTGGCCAAAGGATTTTCTCTTTTTGAATGAGAGAGAAGTCTGCTAGTTAACAGCAGATGAAGAGAAGACCAAAAATAAAATACAATAAAATAATAAAATACTCAAGGAGGAATCAGGCTAGTGGCAGCATAAGAGATTAAATGTCCAACAATTTGTTCACAGTTTAATCTATCCCCTAAAGTCTCCTTAAAGTGTGAACAGGGCTGTTCTTGGTAAGCCTCCATTTCTTGGGGGAATCTAAGATCACTGCTTCATATAATTCGCTAAGATGAATTATCCAGCATGGGGAATAAAAAATAAAGAAAAAACGTCTCTACCACCACAGAGCTAAACCGAAGTGGAAATTTCTGGTCTCTTTGGAAACTCAGTTGCGACATGTGATGTTTTTTTCTGGAAACTGTCTTCTGAGAGGGTGTGTTGCTGAAGCAGACACGTGAGAGGGCATGTGATGTTTGGAAAGAGTCTAAGTGGAATCCCACAAACAGTGAGAGGACGCTCTTGCATTGAGAAGATGTGTAGCGCTTTGCTAGTCTTCACTTCCTAGAGAGAAATGCACCAAAGAATTTCTCATTGTATTCAAGTTGATTCTTGCTGCTGCCGCTGACTCACTCCAATTAGCTAGAAAGGAGGTGGAAGCATTCAAGAACCCTAAATGAAGTAGAGAAGGTTTGGAGAAAATAGGTTTAGAGAAAAGTCTAAGCCTGCCTTGAACTCTAGTTGGGAAGAAAACTCAGATTGGCTCTTGGGACATTTATTCGTTTCTTACTGCTAAGCAGGTACCAGGTATGAGACTATGAAGAGAAGCCGACCACATGGCTGTGTCCTCTGAGACTCCACCAGGACCAGTAAGTGGAAGGGCTTTATAGTGAGGTTGGAGGGAGGTGAGTGGAGGGGCCATTCAGTGAGGGTGGTGGAGGGAAGGGACTGAAGACATTTCCAACACCCAGCTGTTCATTCCGACTGTTGCAGAAGAATCTGGCCCACTGTTTGCATCCATGCAGGAGAGGCTTAGTGAATGTAACTCATGACTCTCTGAGCTGAAAAGGGTTAAAGTGGGGAGGTAAGTGAAATCTTCCTTTTAGGACCTAGAAGCCCAAGGAGGCAGACACCCTAACTCTGTAGCTCTTTGTCACTGTGATGAAATACCCAAGGTAAATCAATTTAAAGGGAGAAGAATGGTTTTGATTCACAGCTTCAGGGTTCTTGGCTCTTGTTTCTGTGGTGAGGGAGGACACCAGAAAGTGGGGAGCATGTGGTAGAGCAGGCTGCTCACTCATGGCAGCCAAGAAGCAATGACAGCAAGACAGAAATAGACAGGGACACACTATCCCCTTCCAGGACACGTCCCAATGACCCACTTTCTCTAACTTGCCCCACCTCCTAAAGTTTTTCCGCCTCTCAGTTTCTCTCTAAGTTATGATCCCATCAGTGGATTTATTTGAAAATGTGATCATAGCTCCCTGGTGATCCAGTCACCCCCCAAAGGCCACATCTCTGAAAGCTGCATTGAGGTTCTAGCCTTTAACACAGGAATGTGGGGGATATATAAGATGCAAGCATACTGTACTGTCCCCTCATAGGAGCTCATTCTCACATCTACGGTTCAGTTACTAGGACTACTTGGTTCACGATTTTTCAGTAAATCAGACAACATTCTATATCCCATTTGTCTTCTCTTCTCTCCTCTTATTTTCTTTCTTTTTCCTTTCTTTTCTTTTGCCCCCTTCAGAACCTGTGTGAGGAAGAGAGGTCATCTCTGGAGTAACTGTGGTGAGACCAACATGGTGGTTCCATATGAAGATGACTGAGACCATGTACCCTCCAACCACTGTGGTCTAGACCTTCAGTGGAACCAGGTCAGTTTGAATACAGATCAGTAGACTGCAGTAGACCCATGAAGTTGCTACTTCAGGATTCATTTCACTGGACACATTTGGTCACATATTTTAAGCTACCATTCTCATGGATATTGAACCTTTGTTAAAATTGTTTTTGAAATAAAGAGTCTTGGAAGACAGCATTGCCTACACACAGATGGCAGACAGGCAGACAGACAGACAGACAGACACTAGACACACACATGAGAGAGATAAAGAGAGCACTTGGAACCCACAGATCTAAATGGGACATACTCTTTAGACATACTTTGAATGTGTGACTTATAGAAGGGAGGGTTTGTTTTTTGTTTTTTGTTTGTTTGTTTTTTAATGTTTGTGAGTACACTGTCACTCTCTTCAGATACACTAGAAGAGGGAATCAGATCCCATTACAGATGACTGTAAGCCACCATGTGGTTGCTGGGAATTGAACTCAGGACCTCTGGAAGAGCATTCAGTGCTCTTAACTGCTGAGCCATCTCTCTAGCCTTATTTTATTTTTAAGATCTGGGTTAATTACATTTTCACTGAAACAAACAAAAAACTCCAATAAACAACAAAAACAAGCTAGTAAAGGAATTTCAAAGTTTGCAGCAAGGCAGACAGAAGCATGCTTTATTGATGAATCCCAATACTAACTGATCTGGAGTTAAGACCTTCCACATTCCTGCAGTCTTCTGGCTCTGCAAACAGTGGGCCACATTGTTAGAGTTTCAAGTTATTCCATGAGTTAGAAGACAGTTTTCCAGGAGGTTATGTGTCCTCTGATCTTAATTCTAGATGGCTTTATTTTAAAGGTGTTTGTACAATGAATGTCTTCCAAACAGCGTCATTTACACACACACACACACACACACACACACACACACACACACACACACACACACACACACACACACACACACATGAGAGGCAGAGAGAGAGAGAGAGAGAGAGAGAGAGAGAGAGAGAGAGAGAGAGAGAGAGGAGACTCTTTAGAGTTTGAATTCTCCACACTCTGCTGCTGTGTTATTTGAATTGTGATCCTTCTTTGTACCATGCTGTGGGAATCAGGCGTTGAGAAAGCAACACAAAAATGGTACTTTGGCATTTGTTATAATTAAGATGACTCTTTGGGGGTTGGAGTGGTGGTTCAGTGGTTTAAGAGCACCGGCTGCTGTTCCAGAGGACCAGGGTTCAATTCTCAGCATACGCATGGTTCACAAACATCTTTAATTCCACTTCTAGGGGATCTGACACTTTCTGCTGCCCTCCTCAGGCACCATAAACACAATTAGTGCACAGAAATACATGCAGGCAAAACACTCACATACATAAAGTAAAAATAAATAAATCTTTAAGAAATAGTTGCTATTTGTTTCTGACTGGGAGTCTGTCTTTTGCCAGCATCCATGGAGAATGCCTGAGCATCTGAGCCAGGGAAATGAATCCTGAAGTAACAACTCGGTAATCTCGAGGGAGCAGAGCTCTCTTCTCAAGGCAGGGTCTTCCAAATGAATGTTCTATTTCATACTTATGAGTTTATGAGGATGAGTGGCATCTGGCTAATCCCTGAGGCTCTTCCCCATCATCCCTGTGCAAAGTACTTGGCTCATCTCTTCACAAGCCACTTCTTCCTTAGTCTTAATGTGCTAGCTAGTTTTATGTCAATCTGACACAAGCTAAAATTGTTGGGGAAGAGGGAACCTCAACTGAAAAAATGCCCCTGCACAACTGGCCTGGGGTGCCTTTTGTTAGTTAATGATTAATGTGGAAGGGGTGGAGCCACCCCTGAGTTCTGTAAGAGAGCAGGCTCAGAAAGCTTTGAGGAGCAAGTCAGTAAGCAGCACCCTTCTAGGACATCTGCATCAGCTCCTGCCTCAAGGTTGCTCCCCTGCTAGAGTTCCTGTCCTGGCTTATGCCAGTGATCTAAGTGCTGTACACTGAAATAAACCCTTTCCTCTCCTAGTTGCTTTTGGTCATGGACCTTTATTACAGCAATAGAAATGCTAAGACACTGACCTTTGTACAGGCCTTTCTAAGGCAATTGAGAGTTCTTCAAATCTTTCTGTTCTCCTTTTTGCTTCTGAGTCTTAGCACAAGCCTGGCTAATGGCAGCCAGTAATACCCTTGCCATGGCCTGAATGTTGGGATAACTTAAATGTCCTGTACAGGATTAATCAGTCTATTACCTTTAAGCTCAACTTCCTTCAAAGTGGTACAATACTGATGAGCTGTAGACAAGGTCTTTACTGGGATGCAATTAATATGTATGGCCTCCAGTCCACCCTGTTCCTATCTGACACCTCACACAGTCTTCCCCATCTACATTTCCAGCATCACTGAGGGGCTTCTGAGTTTCGCCAGAATTGCCCATTAACTTTGATGGTAGCCTTTCTGGCTTGCTCTAAAAATTTCTAAGGACTTCCTACAAAACGGTTCCAAAGGTTTAATAACAACATGGTCAGATTTAGTCATACCAATGACACTACTTCTTTGGTCCCAGTTTTAGGGGTTAGTTAGCTTTCCATTGCTGTGACCAAATTATCTGAGAGAATAACTTAAGGGGAAAAAAAGACTTTAGCTGAAGGTTTCAGAGGGTCAATCCATACATAACTCCTGACTGTGTTAATTCTGGGCCTATGACAGGTCAGAAAACCATGGGTCAGGGGACATGGCAGAGTCTGCTTACCTAATGGCAGGCAGGCAGGCAGCAGGTACAGAAGGGGACCATGGACTAAACAGAACATTCAAAGCATGCCCACATGGTCTGCTTTCTCCAGTTGGCCCACATGTGCTTAAGTTTCCAGCACCTTCTAAAACAGAGCTACTAGGTGGGGACAAAGTGTTCCACATATGAACCTTTTGGGGGATAGTTCATTTTGTAGTTTAGACCCCACTGGCATGTTACCAATGCCTGTACCAAGAATCTATTTTCTTTCTTAGACACAAGTTACTTGAGGCTGCTAATATTCGCTAGCTTCAGTGAGTACTTCAGTGCCATACTTGTACGCATTTGTGGGACTCAGTGTGGTGTTTTGCTATATGTGCACACTGCAGAAAGGTCAAAACTGTTAACATATCCATTGCCCTCTGGTTAATCATTTACAGTCTTTCAGAAACACTGAACTAGGTGTTGACTATAGGCTCCCTGCATTGTCACACTTCTCCAAAACCTCCTCCTTCCACTAGCCCATCCCCAGCCTCCAGGGAGCCTGTAGTAACCAATGTTCTCTTTTTAAAAGTGAGTTCAATTGCTTTAGTTTTTGCCTTTCTGTGCTTGTCTTTTTTTACCTTGCATCACATCCTACAGCCTACACTTCTCTCTCTCTCTCTCTCTCTCTCTCTCTCTCTCTCTCTCTCTCTGTGTGTGTGTGTGTGTAAATAAAGGAGCTGGGTAGTTAGATGGAGCATCTGATGCCCCCACCAAACATTTTTTTTAAAGATTTATTTATTTATTTTATGTATATGAGTACACTGTAGCTGTACAGATGGCCATGAGCCATCATGTAGTTGCTGGGAATTGAACTCAGGGCCTCTGCTCCCTCCCGCCCTGCTCACTCTGGCCCCACTTGCTCTGGCCCCACTCTCTCTGGGGTAATACACTGTAGCTGTCTTCAGACACACCAGAAGAGGGCGTCAGATCTCATCATGGATGGTTGTGAGCCACCATGTGGTTGCTGGGATCTGAACTCAGGACCTTCGAAAGAGCAGTCAGTGCTCTTACCCGCTGAGCCATCTTGCCAGCCCCCACCAAAATTATTTTTTAAAGAAAATTATTTTTTAAGATTAGTGTGTGTGTGTGTGTGTGTGTGTGTGTGTGTGTGTGTGTGTGTACACAGAGGCCAGGGGGCCTCTGATACCTCAGAGATGGAGACATGGACAGCTGGGACTCAAACTTGGATCCCCAGAAGAACAGAAAGCAGTTCAACCACAAAGCCATCTCTCTTTTATAAAAGAATTCTGTGTGGTGATGAGGTGTGCCCCAGTACACACATGATAGTCAGAGGATGACTTTGTGGAGTAGATTTTCTCTTTCCACCTTGATGTGAGTATTGAGAATCACAGTCAGGCAGTCAACTTTGTGTCGTCAGATAGCAAGCGCCTTTGCCCACTGTGCTGTGTCAGTGACCCTCATCCCTCAGTCTCATGTAGAGCTAAAGATGAAGTACCTGGAGCAGAGCACTCCTGCTAGAACAATCAGAAAAGATACAGCAGGGAACTGGAGTTTGTGATGCTTGCAAGTTGGTGCCTTACCACAGGAGGCAGACACTTGGCTGAAGATTCCAGGGGTTTCTCCGTCATCGTGTTTGTTGGTTTGGGGCACTGAGGCATGTTCAGCAGCATCCTTGAGTTTTATTTACTGGGTGTTATCCAGTAGCACCTTCATCAACAGTGCTAAAAAATAAAAATGTCCTCAGCCATTATGCAGTGCTTCCATTAAGAGCCATTAGAGATAAGATAATAAAGGCTTGGAATAAGAACTGACTTATATGACTCGTATGTAGAACTAGTATCCACCTATGTCCGAAAGATTGAGTGAGGAGCAACCCAAGGCACACAAGTCATTTCTGGTTTGGACAATTAGATGCTAAAGATGGGAAGTATAAAAGGGTCAGATCTGAGGGTAAAGAATTTTCTTTGAGGCTGGGTGGTGGTGGCACATGCCTTTAATCCCAGCACTTGGGAGGCAGAGGCAGGAGGATTTCTGAGTTCGAGGCCAGCCTGGTCTACAGAGTGAGTTCCAGGATAGCCAGGGCTACACAGAGAAACCCTGTCTCAAAAATCAATAAATCAATAAATCAATAAATCAATCAATAAATAAAATTTTCTTTGAGTTTAGCAGTGGTACATGCCTTTAATCCCAGCACTTGGGGGTGGGCAGGGGCAAGTGTATATCTGAGTTCCCAGCCACAGTGGTCTACAGAGCATTCTTCAGCTGTAGCCATATCACTTCAACCTCTGCTTCCTTTATCATACCGTTCTTTCCAACTCTGACTCCTGTTTCATCCTTTGTAAACACTTTTATCACTAGATCAGGACCACCCAAATAAACCAGGGTAAAGTCCCCCTGCCAAGATCTTTAACTTGATCACATTGCCAAAGACTCTTTTGCCCTACAATGTAACTCTGAAGGCTTCAGGAGTCAGGATATGGATATATTGGCTCACCCTCATTCAGCATATCACAATGTGTGCTGGTGTATCAAAGGTGTCTAAAATGCAGCTGAATGTATAGCTTTGTACTTGAGAGTATAGGCCTCTCAAGTCCACGATGTCATTGGCATGTTAGGTGCTTGTGGATATGGCTACTCCCAAGTGGGAAAAGGTAAGACAAATATGAAAGGCATTATTTTAGGAGACATAATCACATGGGTGGGTGTATCAGGATTAGAATTGCTGCATACGACAGATGCTGAAATGGTCACAGTTTAAGTAAGAAAGAAGTCTCTTAAAACGCTAGAGTAGTCTGCTTTGCTATGGCGCTTCACTGTTCTGTCAATGGGGTCCTTCCATCTTCCCACTCCATCATCCTCAGATGCTTGGCTGCCATCTTCAGGTAACCAGCAACTCCACATGGCTGCTCAGCAGGCATCCCTCCAGGTTTCTGGAAGGAGAGGGGTAGGGCAAGGCGGTCCGCCTGAGTCAGGTGATTCTCCCTCTCTTCCTCTCCGAGACAGGCCCTTTGCCATATGGCTGAGGCTGTCCTAAAAATCGCAATCCTTTCACCTCAGCCTCCTGGGTGCTGGGACTCCAGGCAGGTGACACCATGGCAGATCTCAAAGGAACAAACAAACAAACAGACAACCTCTGTGCTTCAAACAAACAACACACAACAATGAGAACTTTGCAAGGAAAGGTTTAAGCAGGAGAGTGGTTCAGGGAGTCACATAGGAGTGAGGGGTGGAGGGTAAACCAAAATGGAGGGTGTACAAAAAGCCATATGGAAACCTACTATCTTGTAACCCAATTAAAAAATATAATTTAAAAAATTTGCTAGAAGGGTGATACCATGCATAGCTGGATAATGCTGTTGCTCAAAGCTTCAGATTCTAGACAAAAACCCAAGTGCCTGGGGCAGGCACCTCTGCATGAGCTGCCGGTCAGGGAGGCTCTGGGAGCTGCAAAACAGCACAAGTTCTTGCTGTTCCTCTTGGTTGTCTATCAGTTAGATGATAGGACTCAATTGCTGGAGACATGATATACTTTGGTACAGGACATAGAGAGATCAAGCTGGAACTGAGCTGGAAACATTCTTCCTACTGTCTAGTTTCATAGTGTCAGAAGATGCTATGCAGGCTGCTGGAGAGAGAAGGCACCCACAGTTTTATCCTGTCAAAGACACTAGGAACATGCCGGGCAAAGTGAGTCCATTTCTACAATAGCGGCACAGTGGTTAAGGGAGTGCCCAATCACTCTTTGCTTGGATTTAAGAGATTTTGCTTGGATTTAATCACTCTTTGCTCCAGAGAATGCACATCTGGTATTGTAAACTGGTACTATAAAGCCAAACCACGTGGCTGCAGATGTTATAAGCCCTAGAGGGGAACTTATTTCTGTTGTTTAGCTAAATTGACACAGTACCAAAACTGTCTCCTAAACATCTGTTTATAGTCCTAGACAATGCTATTCTTAACCTTAATAGGAAAAGCCTCCTTTGGGTGAACAGCTATGACCATAAAGACTCCTGGCTTCTCAAGTTCCTGTGAATAAATGGTGGTTGGATGCTCAACTATAAACAATACATGTATACCACCATGGCTAAGGGGAACATCATAGAAAAGAAGGTAGAAAGAATGTAAGTTCCAGTAGACAGGGAGAAAGGCTGCAGACTGCCATCTTACGGAAATAACAAAACTGTTGTAATAATGAACTTACAGCAGCTGTAATAGGCCTCATGAGACTGGCCCTATACAACAACCAGTACTGAAAGGGGAAGGGAATATTGAGCCTACTCATCCTTTTGAACTACTGGCTACTGATAGAATGTGGGAGAGGGGGACCCATTGTCTTCAGTTGTACACCCAGTGCTTAGCCACCAGGCTTCTATGGATAGTTTCAAGTGTAGGGTCATACAGATAGTCCTGGTTAAAATCTGGGACTCACAAAACAAACATGAACATGGACGGGGATGAATAGAGAAGGGGTGCTAATGGGGTGTGAGGGAGAAAAGAGAGGGCATGGGTGAGGATTATTAGAATCAGTATATGCAATGGCATGAAAGGAGAGAATGGGTACAGAGTAGGAGTGGACAGAAGACGTCTACTAATGAGACTGAAAGAGAGTGATCCTGAGGGAAGGACAGAGAGGCTGTGGCTAGTACCCCAAAGACTCGATTCTGCCTTCAAACCCACTCAGAGGTTGGCTCTGGTTATGGTACATCGAGTTTCCATTGTCAAGGGATTCTGCTTGAGAACTCTGTAGGAGAAAAGGGGAGCTGTTCCAGCTGACAGAATCTGTTAAAAACCGCATACCCTGACAGCACTCTGCTTTATCCAGGGCAGAGCTTGATGCTAGCTTGCTTATCAAATCTAGGTTGTAGAATAGTAAGAATGCTATCAGAATTTTCAAGCAGGTTTCTTTACAAAATAACTTATAGGTACAGCAACATTTTGTTTTGGAGAAGTTACCTGAATCTTGACCTGACTTTGAGTAAACTGAAACTGCCCTTCACCTCCTTGAGATATCTGCTTGGGATGGTACTAAAGTGGGCAGGCCTTTTCTATTATTTCCCATGAAACTTTTTTTTTTTTTTTTTAATGCTCTAATCTAGTCTGATTCACAAATCTCTTTCCTCCCATCTCTAGCCTATGCACTCAGCAAACTATTCCCTGGGCTAGCACACTGAGCTTTTGTTGTTACACACTCTCCATCCCAGAACCACTGAAAAGCTGTTCCAGAACCAACAGTCATCAACAGTACAACTACTTTTTTTTTCTTTCTTTTTTTTTTTTTTTGGTTTTTGAGACAGGGTTTACCTGTATAGCCCTGGCTGTCCTGGAACTCACTCTAGACCAGGCTGGCCTCAAACTCAGAAATCCACCTGCCTCTGCCTCCCAAGTGCTGGGATTAAAGGTGTGTGCCACCACTGCCCAGCCCAACAGTACAACTACTTAACAGTACTCCAAACTAGTGAGCTATGTACTATGATGGCTTTTCCCAGTTTCACAGGTAGGGGGCCTTTAGGCAGCATGCTGCTTTGACCTAAGTTGAATCTCTGGAGAAGCAGAAAAGTGGATTTGTAACTCAACATTTCCTACCCTATATGTCCTCTAATGAAAACATTACCATCTCGATTTGAGTGTTCTTGTTGAAATGATTGCTAAGGTTCAGGAAAAGTTGGCTAGGATTTGTGTTACACCAGCAAACCAGATAGAAATCACACCAGCCAGGTGTGGTGACACACCTGTATTCTCAGTGCTAAGGAGGCTAAGGCAGGAGGATTTCGAGTTCAGACACCAGCATGACCCAAGGCAGACCCTGCCTCAATCAAAACAACAAACTAACAAAACTTAAAACTTTGTCAGGTTCGTGGGAAAACTAGACACACTCAGAAGATGAGTCCATGAATATTAGGCATCTATCTTTCCTTTTAGTCAAACTCAGCCCTGTTAAACACTCTCAAGGGAATGTCTTCACATTGCAACTCTTGGACTCTTAGTCTCACACAGGGATGGGTGAACTTTTAGAATGACGTGCCTTTGTCATGGATACAAATCTCTACTACTGGCACTTCTGTCCCAGTGAGCTTCGGGTTCACTTGGAAAAACCATGTGTCCTTTAATCTGAAATGCATTTTTATAGCTGTAAACAATGTGGCAGTATGTCTGGCCCAGCTAGTCCAAAACTAGATAACATTGGTTACTGTGTGCTGGCGATCATGCCACATACAATTTCTGAAATTCTCACAATTCTAAGGACTAGCGTCAGTTTACAGATGAGGTGCAGAAAGGCTAGTGTACTTGATTCTGCTAGGTACTGTCAGCAGAAGGCTTAACTCTTTGGGAGCTGTTTCCTCCAACCTTCACCAGTAAAAGCCACAAAAAGTTATACTTTAAATATAATAGTTAACAACTCTGTGTACATTTCTTGGAAAGACTCTAAGTCTCCCCTGTAACTCTAGCTGGAAAGGTCTGTCATATCCAATCTTGACTTACACAGGCCTATTTCAGGTAGGGACAGCTATGAACTTATTATGCATGCTGAGTAAGAAAAGCTGCTACTTAAGAATTCATACACACAACACATTTGTGTTACAGAAGTGTGGCTGCTCATTGAGAGGCCCTGAAATGAACAAAAAAGCAGACATCCATCATTTTTACCTTCTGTGTGAGAGGGAGGCTGGAGGTGTTAGAGCACACTTAAGTATTTGTATTATGCAGAGATGCTGATGGTCTAACTCACCATTCTGAGCCATTCCTACATTAGGAACACTACTCAAGGCAGACAGCAAGGTGGATGAATTGTCCTTCTGGCCAGGAGGTAAAGAATTCATGTTGGAGGACCATCTCATGGGACAGGGAGGAGGGGGAGGGCTGAAATGTTCGAGCAGCAGAACAACACAATCGTTGCCAGACTGGGAACCTTGATCTACAAAGAACAGACTCTCAGGAAGTCCACAGATTCAGTGCACTTAGAGGAGATCATTACTGGGGTTGATGGTAGAATCACATAATTTCCTCCAAGACTCAACTCAGGCATGGGAATGGAGAAAGCGGATGGCTGAGCTACTAGGCAGCTTTACAGAGCAGATACCAGGAAAGGAAATGACCAAGGTAGAGGATGTGGAGAATTCAGACACAGAAGAAATCCTGAGAGGCTGACTAAAGACAAAGGTCACAAGTCAATGGAAGGGGTCTGGGGTTTGGGAATGTGCGAGTAGACAGAACATTCACTGGTATGTAGATGATTAAGAGGCTGTCAGAGAGCCTAAGCAAGCTCAGGTGCTCAGAGGGTGTGATGATAGGTAAGAGACAATAGGTTCATGTTGATGTCTAGATCCCGCTAGTGGCTGTCTGTGCCAGAAATGCTCAGGAAGATACCATGGTCATGAGATTTTTGTTGTGGACAACTGGAGACTAAGCAGGCTCCATTTGTGAGGGCCACTGGAGCACAGGCCTGGAGCAAACACAGTTACTATCAAACAAAGCAAGTTCTATCAGAAGATGACTACTTGTTGATCTTACAGAAGACCCAGGTTCCATTTGCAAATTGTTCCAGGAAATCTGATACCTGCTTCTGGTCTCTGTGGGTTCTAGGGACACATGTGGTTCTCATAAATGCAGGCTAAATACTCATACACATAAAATACAAATAAATATTGTTATTACTATTTGTTTTTTGTTAAAGATTTATTTTATGTGAGTACACTGTAGTTATCTTCAGACACATCAGAAGAGGGCATAAGATCCCATTACACATGGTTTGTGAGCCATGCTGGGAACTGAACTCAGGACCTCTGGAAGAGCAGTCAGTGTCTTAACTATTGAGCCCATTATTTGTTTTTTTTTCTTTTTTGTTTTTTTTTTTTTTTTTTTTTTTTTTTTTTTTTTTTTTTTTTTTGAGAAAAGGTTTCCCTGTATAATCCTGGTTGTCCAGGATCTCTCTGTAAACCAGGCTGGCCTTGGACTCAGACATCTTCCTGCATCTGCTTCCTAGTGCTGGGGCAAAGGCCTCCTCTACGATGTCCAGTTAATAAATAAGAGATGATAAATAAAATAAATGATAAATGAGAGATGACTCAGTTCATATATATATATGTTTTAGAAGTCACCCTGTATGATAGCTAGCAAAGTAATTAATCTAAATAACCTTTTTTCCCATCTATGAGCAACACAACCTTGTTTTGCCATTTAACAAAGCTCTGAATTAGTGGTATTTATCTGTATTTTTGAGACAAGGCCTTATGAATTTCAGTCTGACCTCAAACTCACTATGTAGCCAATGATGACCTTGAACTTCTGAACTTCCTATCTCTACTTCCCAAATGCTGGGACAAGAATGCAAACACTCTTATCAACTAAGCTATATCCCTAGGCCTGGAGAGATTTTCTTAAAGCATTACATAGATTTTAGGTTTGGGGGCCACAATTTTGGTGGCAGCCATGTAAACATTTTTCCTTTTGAGACAGGCATCACTGTGTTAGCTCAGGCTGACATAAAACTCAAAATCCTCCATGTACTACCATACCCAACTGTCACTAAGTTCTAATCTAACATGAAACCAGCTGTAGACAACACAGAAATGAAATGTGATTCATCCGGTAGGGTTTCACTTTCTATTAGGGGTGAGGTTGGATTGTGATATGTACTGACATAGTACTCTAAAGTTTTAGTCCCCAGCCCAGCATTTTCTAAATTATACCCCCAATAATACAATAATTTAGTTCAATGGTTCTTCCTCAAAGTTCACAATTCAAGCTATAGACCTAACGAATGTCAAAAATACTAATTCAATGTTTGTGTTATATAAATGCCTATTAAATATGACCCAAATGTGGAATGTGGTTGAATTTCTAGTGAACAGGAAAAATCTTAATTACTGTTCAAACCACAGCATGTGTGGAGGTCAGAGTGCAATACGCAGTCAGTTCATTCCTTCGATTATCTGGACTCTTGGGATTGAACTCAGGTCATTAAGATTGAAAGCAGGTAGGTACCTTTTATCCACTGAGCCATCTGATCAATCCAGGATAGGAAATTTTGACAATGTTCCTTGGTTCTGGTTTCATCTATGTTGCTCTTCAACTACATATGCCTGGCTCAGTTAACTGCATGTCAGTTGGACTGTAAAACACACTACAATCTTCCCAAGCATCAGCACACTGAGATTTCAATAATGGGATTAAAATGAGGTCATTAAGACAAAATTCTAGCAATTGAAGTCAGTCTAAAAACTGATAGCATTACCATTACACACTGGTCCCCTGCCCGTGTGTCTTCCTTATGATGAGCTGTATGCTATATTGATGGACAGGAGATTGCCAATGAACCACAGTATTTATTCTTGAGAATGCAACTATATGGTAATCCTAAGTTTCTGTGAGGAGATAGGACAGTTTTCAAGCATACTAAATTCCCCAACAAAATAATGTAGAACCCAATTAATTCTAAACTTAATACTGTGTTTTACTAAACAAATGAACACAGCCAAAGGTCAGTGTGTACTTCAGTAGTACTTCAAAGCTTTATCAGGGAACAGGAGTTCTGGGTGTACTCGTATGCTATTAAGCATGAGTTCACCTGGATGATATATGCAGCTCTCATTCATGGCCCAGTCTTTGGCTTTCAAAATATTTTAAGAAAAGGAAGCTGGAATAGGTATCACTAGAAATGAATTGGTTTCAGCTTACTTCTGAGTTTGACGAATATGAAGTCATCTAAGACTATGTAGCTGTGCAAAGTCTGTTAAAGGACCTTTTTCCTAGACAGTGTGTACTCTGACATGTCCTTTATTCAGCAATTGCCAGTGGTTAAAGTGAATAAATAGATATAAGCGTAACAGAAGACAGATGGTGCCTCTACCCACCTAAAACAGGCAACTTAATTATAGCGAACATGGGATTTAGACAAAGGAATTATCAGTGCTCAGAAAGGCATTAGAATTTATGAGCATTAACTCTAGATACTCAGAAGGTAAGTGCTTAACTTTGGCTGGTTCAGGTTCTAGGCCAATGCCATAAATACAGCAGCCATTAGCTACTAAAGCCATGGGTTTCACAGCCATATATGGTATAGTGGTTATTCCTTGTTCTCAACTTGACTATATCTGGAATGAACTACAATCCAGAATTGGAAGGCTCACCTATGATCCTAATCTGGAAGCTGAGATACAAGTTTCTGACCTGAATCTTGGCATGGAGATTTTGAAGCAGAGTGCCTATGAATCCCAGATTAAGACAGGAAGATCTCGGAGTTTAAATTATCTGGGATTAAAGGAGTGGTGGCACACACCTCTAATCTGGGCCACACCTTTTGCTGGAGACCTATATAAGGACATTGGAAGAAGGAAGGCTCTCCTATATAGAGACTACCATAAATTCTGTGACTCTAGAAAACCCTGACTAATACACATGGGTAATGGACATGTATGTCTAAAAGATCCATTACAGGAAGGTCTATGGGGCAGAGCTTTTCTAAGCATTCAGAATACAGGTGGCACTGAGAAGAAACTCATCTGATTTTTCTTTGCGATACCACTGAACTAGCTACCTATAATAAACAACTAAAAACAAGCAGATGAGTTAGAGTGCTAGCCCTTTGTCCCACTTCCTTATTTGTAAAACAAGTGTCTCCTTTACAGCAGACTTGTCCCCTTTCTGCATCTTACGGGTTTACCCTCTTCATCACTGGGTATCTTGAGTCTAGCTAGTCTAAAAACACAGGAGGTCCCATCTGTGCAGCATAGGCCTTGGAGAATGTATTAGGTATAGGTACAGAAATAACAAATTAAATCTTAAGTTTGATCATCAGTAGGGACGCTTTACTTAGTCTCCCACAAAAGGTTTTCCTCTTGTGAGGTAGCAAGCCTGTCAGGAAATGAGTCATCAGGGTTCTGGGTTACAGTATCTGAGTTTATAAACTATAAGACTAACACACAACTTGTTGCACTAATGAGGTCCATTTGAGTTTACAATGAAAGCCCAATGTTATAAAATCTTAAGCCACTGGGCGGTGGTGGTACACTCCTTTAATCCCAGCACTTGGGAGGCAGAGGCAGGCTGATTTGTGAGTTCAAGGTCAGCCTGGTTTACAGAGTGAGTTCCAGGACGGCCAGGGCTACACAGAGAAACCCTGTCTCGAAAAAAACAAAAACAACAAAAAAACTTAAGTCAAATGTCTATATATTCATCTCAATGGCTTATTTTTTTCCCTATCCTTTCCAGAACGCAAGAAAACAACTCCAGGGCTTTATTTCTTTACACATTGGTTAAAGTGTCCTTGGAAAGCTGTTACAAAAACTTAGGACTCATCAAATCTTGTTACAAAGCTCAATCTCTGAAGGACTTACAAAGTAAAAAGCTTATCAGGGCTGGAGAGAACTCAGAGCACTGGCTGCCCTTCCAGGACCCAGCTTAGACTCCTATCACACACACTGCGGATTCTGCTGTAACACTAGTCCCTAGGGATCTAACACCCTGGGTTGGCTTTCAAATGTACATGTGTAGTGCACAGATACACATGCAGAGAAAATACCCATACACTTAAAATAGGTTCAAAAAACCCCAATCCTGTCCATCAACCCTAAACTCCAAATTACAGAAAACTTTCCAAACTTGTTTCCAGACTGTCTTCAGTTTCTTGTACGAAGTAAGATCTGTGAGGAAGTGCCGTGTCTCACCCAAGGCCTAGTTAATCATTCTCTACATGTCTGAAATCAGCAATGAGGCCCTTCTCCAGCCTTTTCACTCCCCAAAGACACCACTATCACCTGTTTCCCTCACATTCTCCATAAAATTTAGGACCACACAACAAGTGCATAACTATTCTCCATTATATATCAAATTCTGGCCAAAGATGGAAGGGTGAAGTGTTGCTCTAGTCTGAGTTGTCCCAGATATCAAGGTAATACTTCTAGTACCTTCACTAGATCATGGCTCTACACTGGGGAAAGTTTAAACAACTACAGTTTTGTCAACTGTCATTAAACAAAGCACAATCAAAAGATCATGATCTGTGATTGTTTTTAATTATCTTCTTACTATTGACAACTTACAAACTATCTCCTTTATTTTCATCTTTCCATCTCGTAAATTGGCAAAGAGCACCATTCCCAGTCACGCATAAACAGAAATTCCAGTTATGTGTGTTTCTGAATGGGTATTTAAGGACAATTCTGAATTACAACTTAGTCTTAGATAATAGAGAATTTAAAAGGCCTAACTTGCTTGTTCCTAAAAGCATTTTAACTTGTAGATCAACTACAAACAAGTGTTAAATACTCTTTATTTGATATCACACATAAACCACAGTAAAAGCCTTTCAGTGGTAAAAGGCAGCATCCTGGATGTAGGGAACTCTAATTAAAACAGCACTGTCAAGGATAGACAGTTGCTTCCTGGTGTTTGGCCACTGCCTGTAACGGGAACAGAGAAGGAAACACGGGGGAGTCTTCTTGTTTCTGAGACAGTAATAGAATTTTCCCAGTGTTTAAACAGATATTCCCAGTTATATAAATCTAAGTATAAAACCATTTAATAGGTTTGAGGCGATACCCCCATATTTACGGAAAGTAAACCATTACTAATTAAGTCCAATCTTATCTTGATAAAGGGAGAGCAGTGATCGCATGGATACAACTGGAATTGTTGTTTTAAAAAAGATCATATCCATTTTACGACAAGTCAGTTTTACTTAGGTCAGGGCTGTCCAACAAAAACATTGTTATCCATTCATGATCTGAATTTGGAGTATGAATTAAATTATGGTATACATTAAAAGCCATGGGACATTTGTTTTGTAATAAATAAGGCAGTGGAATTACTCATTCGTTGCCTTTTTAAGATAAGCTATTAGGTCTGCCCTTTCTCCCTTCTTCTTGATTCCCGCGAAGATCATCTTTGTTCCAGGGATGTACTTCTTGGGATTCTCCAAATACTCCATCAGGGTGTCCTCTCCCCAGGTGATGCCTAAACAGAAAGATGCAACCGTTAAGTGTTTTACATACATGATAAGTCTGCATTGGTTACACCCATGCAACCTGTGCTATGACTTAACAGCAGCCCCCCCACTTACCTTTGTTCTTGTTGGCATCTGTGTAAGAGAATCCAGCAGCCTGACCCGTCTTCCGCCCAAACAGACCATGGAGATTTGGTCCAGTCTTATGCTTGCCTCCCTTTTCCACAGTGTGGCACTGGGCACACTTCTGAACAAAAATCTTCTTGCCTTTTTCAACATCACCCATTTTTAGTTCTAAAAAGGAAAAGACCCAACAGTTCAAGTAACTTGTTACAGTAAAACATACTATGGGATCCCAATGACCATTCAAATCGCTTAACTACCAACCCATTACTATTCTTATGTCTTCTAACACCAGGTGAGATCCTATCTAAGTCATTCCACTTGCAATATTCTTCACTAGCAAACACATTATTTAGAAGACCCTCCTTTAAAGCCAGTCTGTGCTCAAGACAGGTTCATGCCCAAGGAAGGGAAATAGAAACCCACAGCTCAAACCACAGTTTCAGAAGAAGGCCAGGTCAAAAAGTCACAAATATGAAACTGGACAGTTTCATTAAACCAAAACCACTACAGCTCTTAACTTTTCAGAATGTTTAATGGCTATCTGTGCTACCAATTAAAGTCACTTCTAAAGATAGGGGAGAACACATCAATGAGGCTGGGAGGCTGAAAATCCTAAGCGTTTCCTTCCACCTGCTCTGGTCTCATTAGGAGGTTGAGTCACTTTCTTGCATTAGTCCGGCTCGGGAAGGAACCTCCTCACTCTCGAGTTCTGAGATCCCAGGGGCGACCACGAGGTCACCCAAAGGGGACTGAAGAAACCCACTCTTCTAGATGCTTAAACAGGAAAAAAAACCCGGCCCAATCCTCAGGAAACAGCAGCTTCTGTTCTCAGAAGATGCGGTGGGCGAGTTCCCTCTAGAACTCCGGGCCCCGGCCCTGCACCCACACCGACTCCAGCCGTGCCACAGTTCTGCACGTCTCTGTAGGTCAGGCCTGCCCTGGCCTCCTCGCCCCCTTCCCGCTCCGCATCCCCGTCGCGCGCTCACCGCTCTGGCCTGGTCAACACTACAAACGTTCGGACTCCGAAGACAGACGTCCCGCTCTCTAGCCCAAGGACACGCCGGCCCGCGCCTATGTACCGGTGTCGGTGCAACCACACTTGTTCTGCCCTCCCGCGGCCCGACGTGCGGCAGCGCCGTTTGCTGCGCCGTGACGTAGCCTCACTCCATTGGCTCCAGGATTGGGAGCGCTAGAGGCGCGTGCGCATGCGGGCTAGCATGGTAGGGTGTGCCCAGAGGGCGCCCTTCCTCTAGAGGCCTCGTTTGCCAGACACTTACGACAGGCCTTTGGACGTAAAGCGTGGACGTTGATGACGTCACCCTCCCGCAGGCGAGCTAGGGAGCGGAGTAGCGGGGCCGCAGTTCCCTCGGGATCCGGGTGTGGCTCGGCTCAGGTAACACCCTGCGCCGAGGACTCCTTCGACTTCCGCCCACAGGGAATGCTAAGACCTCCGCCCAGTCTGCTGGCGACCTTTACCCAGACTTGGTCAAGACTTCCTGGTTGGCGCAGCTGCACCGGCCTCGCAGTGGACGCCCGCTGGTGACCTTCACTCAGTTAAACCATCTTCTTCCTGCTCTCCCAATGAGAGCCTCAAAGCTGGGGAAGGTGCACACAAGTGGCAGACAGGAGCGTATCCTACCTGGAGTCCCTGTTTTTCTTCCCCTAGTGTTTGTAGAAAAACAAGGAGGGTGTGCAGGCAGGCTTTAAGGGACAAACAGGATTTGCCTGAATTCTTGGGAATCCGCTAGACTTGCATCCCTTCTGACCGTATTGGAGAAGGAAGTTTCGTTAGCACACTTTTCCTGTTGTACTTCAAAACGAACTCTCTGACACGATAAATTCAGCCACATCAGCTATACATGATTGGCTAGTTCAGATATCAACTGGAAGTTTTCTTCATTACTCCTCTCTCCCGGTCCATTCCCTATGTTCTGTCTAGTCTTGACATATTCTGTCATGTGTTTATAGATGCCTGGTGTGTGCCAGGTCCTTTTCAGTATAAACCCATATATTCTGGTTGAGCTTGTTTATATTCTACCACCTTTCCTTCCACTGTCAGATTAACACGAGATGTTAGAAAGCTGGTCTAAAATCTCCACAGTTCTCTTTCCAGCCACTGGTCCTATGGTCTGCTCAAAAATGTCAGTCAGTTATGAGTATAGTTGTTAGGTATTCCCAGGGGTAGTTGATTCCAGAACAATCCCCAGAACCTATACAGAATTCCATGGGTGTTAAGTCCTTCACATGAAATTGTGTAATACTTGTATATAATCTACACAATCTCCCCAATATTTAAATAATTTCTAGATTATAACTTATAATACCAAATACAGTGCTGTATGGTGTCACTTAGGGAAAAATATCACTCAGTATTTGCCAGAATATTGTAAGCCTAACTACAAAGTGTGTGACGTGATCTGCTCATTTCTGAAGACATGGATATAGAATCCATAGATAGGGAGGTCTGATATATTTTCATTATTTTCAAACTGTCCTAACTTTAATACCTCTTCCTCTCAAATACAATATTAGACTGCCACATCTTACTATAAAACAATGAAACTCACAATATATTCAAGACTTTTTGTAGCTTTTGGGGGTACTCTTTGAGCATTCAGATATAGTCCTTATATAGGCTTATTTGTCAGTTTTTTTGTTTTTTGTTTTTTTGAGACAGGGTTTCTCTGTGTAGTCCTGGCTGTCCTGAAACTCACTCTGTAGTCCAGGCTGGCCTCGAACTCAGAAATCCGCCTGCCTCTGCCAAGTGCTGGGATTAAAGGCGTGGGCCACCACCACCCGGCATTTGTCAAATTCTTAATGTTTTTAAAGACCTGGTGTAGGAAATCTGTAGACATTCAATATGTCCTTAAACCAATTCCTAATACTGCCTTCCATATTTCTCCAAAGAAAATGTAGTTCTCACTGAAATCACTGTCCTCTCAGTCTTTTCTTTGTGGAACAGAAGATATCATTTTTAGTTTATAAATGGGTTAGCCTTGAGTTGCTGTTGTTTGTTTTGTATGTACATGTGGAGGGGAGTATTTGGTTTTGGCTTGGGTTTTGTTGTAGGGCAACTTGGAAACTAATGCTAGGTACCAGCCTGTTAGTTTACTTAGGACGGGTACTCTAAAATGGAGTCTGAATTTGAAAGATTTGGCATCTCAACCCTATCTCAAAACCATTGCTCTATGTACTCTATCTTATTCTTTAGGAAGGATAGTGGCTGGTACGAGTTGTAACTGTCTTAAAGAAAATGCCGGGCAGTGGTGGCCCACGCCTTTAATCCCAGCACTTGGGAGGCAGAGGCAGGCAGATTTCTGAGTTCGAGGCCAGCATAGTCTACAGAGTGAGTTCCAGGACAGCTAGGGCTACACAGAGAAACCCTGTCTCGAAAAAAAAAAAAAAGTTTAAATAAAAAAAAACCAAAAAACAAAAAACAAAGAAGGAGAAGGAGTTAGAGGAGGAAGAAAAGGAGGGGGAAGAAGAGGAGAGGAAGGACGAGGGAGAAGAAAAGAAGAGGAAGAGGAAGAAGAAACAACAATAAGTGGTTCTCTGTTTACAATTTGGACACATTTAGTTTAATTTATTCTTCAAAGATTCATGTCCTGGAAGCTTGCTCCACAGTTAACAATAGGAGAGTGGTGGGACCTTTAAGAGGAAGGGCCTAATGGACTGTGACTTCTTCATCAGGTCTCTTGCACCTTCATTCTTTATGAAGGGGTACCTTGGGCTTTGGTTGTAAAGGTACATCAGTTCTTTCATGAGTGGATTAGTTCCTGAGAGAGTCAGCTATTATGAAGAAGCAAGCCACCTGGTTCCCTCTTGCTTCCTTCTTGTGCTTCCCACCATATGACACTGTTTGCCATGAGGCTCTTGTGTGAGTGTGAGTGTGTGTGTGTGTGTGTGTGTGTGTGTGAGAGAGAGAGAGAGAGAGAGAGAGAGAGAGAGAAAGAGAGAGAGAGAGAGAGAGAGAGAGAGAGAGAGAGAGAGAAGAGATACAAAGTAATGACAAAATGCCAGCTACTATAATTTTGAAGGCAGGCCAGGGAGTAGAATAGAGAAATGTCAGATAGATACATGGCTTTTGTACTTCTGGTTTTGTGTGTCAACTTGACACAAGCTGGAGTTATCACAGAGAAAGGAGCCTCCCTTGAGGAAATGCCTCCATGAGATCCAGCTGTAAGACATTTTCTCAATTAGTGATCAATGATGAGAGGGCCTATTGTGGGAGGTGCCATTCCTGGGCTGGTAGTCCTGGGTTCTACAAGTAAGCAAGCTGAGCAAGCCAAGGGAAGCAAGCCAGTAAGTAACATCCCTCCATGACCTCTGCATCAGCTCCTGCTTCCTGATCTGCTTGAGTTTCAGTTCTGACTTCCTTTGGTGATGAACAGCAATGTGGAAGTGTAAGCTGAATAAACTCTTTCCTGACCAACTTGCTTCTTGGTCATGATGTTTGTGCAGGAATAGAAACCCTGACTAAGATAGCTTTCTTAATTAGATATATTGTAGTTTAATTTCCTTTTTTTTTTTTTTTTCCGAGACAGGGTTTTTCTCTATAGCCCTGGCTGTCCTGGAGCTCGCTCTGTAGACCAGGTTGGCCTTGAACTCAGAAATCCGCCTGCCTCTGCCTCCGACTCCCAAGTGCTGGGATTAAAGGCATGTCCCACCACTGCCTGGCTTAATTTCCTCCTTTTTGTTGTGATGAAACACACCATATGGAATTTGCTATGTTTTGTTTGGCGGTATTAAGTACAGGCATATTGTGCAACTGACCAATATCTGTACATAGAACTTCTTTATCTTGCAAATCTGAAATTTTACACATGCTGAGGTGGGCAACTTTGTCAGCTTGACTAGATTCTATGATATCCAGGTAGCCAGTACTATTTCTAGGTATGTCAATAAATTATCTCCAAGAAACTGGCATTTCAAAATCAGTGGACTAAGTAAGACAGATCCTCTTTCATCCAAAATGGGTAGGCAAATGCAATTGGTTGAAGGCCCAGAGGAAACAAAGAAGCAGAAAGAGCATTCCTGTTGTCTCCTTAGGAGCCATACCTCCCTTCTTAGCTGTGGGACAAGCAATTCTAGATTCTCTGGCTTTTGGAGCGTGCAGCAGTAAGCCCTTAGTTTTTAGGCAGAATTATACGGTGCTAGATTCCCTGGTTGTGGACTCTCTGGGTGTGGATGTCGCTGTGCTACTCGTCTGGAGTTTTCAGCTTTCTGATGCCTTTGTGCGAGTTGTGTGCTTGTAGCATAAGGCATACTCTAACAGCCAAAATAAAGTTTTCCTGTGTTTTTTAAAGTGTAAGTGAAATTGGATGGATAGTCTTCTTCAGTGTGGAATCTTCCATTAAGACCCGGTCACCAATGACCTTTTTAATGAACTACATGGAGTTATAGGTATCTGCTCACTAAAGGATAGGCCCTTCATCCTAACTCCACAGAGTGAGGAGCAGGCTAGGCTTCCTCTTAGGAGTTGGTAACTGATAGTGCTGAAGAGAAGGCTGTGGTATTTCTGCATGGCAGTGGATTAGAATGCAATGGACACCCTGGAGACCCAAGGAAATAATTATGAACTTCAAGCCCTTGGACCTGTATCGAATGGTTCAGTGGGTAAAGCCGCTTGCTGTGAAGCCTGACAGCCCGAATTCCATCCTCAGGATCCACATGATGGAAGGAGTTGCCTCTGTGTGTGTGTGTGTGTGTGTGTGTGTGTGTGTGTGTGTGTCACACTTGTAAAAGAAAAAGGGTGAAACTGAGTTCCTATACTGTGGAGTTGTGTCTTTTAACATTTGCTCTTTAGAAGTCCAATTCTGTGGCATGTTCTATGACTAGATAATAAAAGGATCAAATTAATATGTCAACTATATTTCCTATCACCTTGGATATCCCAATGACTTTTTAAAAGGTATTTAAACATTTTCCTTTAAAAAAAAGTGTTTAAGTGCAGGTGCATGAATGCCACTGTCATCAGACTTCATATAAGTGCCTCTGCCCACTGAGTCATCTGTCAGCCCAAAAGCATCTTTAGTGTGTGTGTGTGTGAGAGAGACGAATATGTGCATGCTGAAATGTTCCCCTCTACAACCCTCTACTTTATTCCTTGGAGGCAAGATCTTTCCTTGGATGTGGAGCTTAGGTGGGCAAGAAGCCATCAAGCCCTGGCGATCTTTCTTTCTTGGTGAGCACCAGGGCTCCTGTTATAAGCATGGTTGGGACCCTGGCTGACTTATGTGGGTCCTTATGGTAGGAGAACAAGTGCTTTTCCCTGCTAGAAAGGGAAAGGGCTCTCTCCCCAGAAGTTATATTATAAACTGTGGTGTTATGGATCAACCTTAGACATGCTAGTGAAGGATTCTACCACTGAGCACACTCCAGCCAGTAGTCTATAAAGACTATGATTCAGGAGTTGTCATGTGATTGATTATATTACATACAGTTGAAGTATTTCAATATGGAAATTTTTCCTTTCCTTAAGTACCTACCTATAACTCCTTTTAGCTCTGAATGGGTTTAAGGAATGTACATGTTGGTTATAGGACAAAAAAATAATTGAAAACATGTAACTTTTGTGTTGTGTGTGAGTCAATGAGTTTTACTGGCATTACTTATAGGAAAATAGGTGAGGGGTTATAGACAGGACTAGAAATGACTCAGACAGGTGTATCACAGCCTGCCTCAGCTCAGGCAACAGTTCACAAAAGCTGGGAACTCCCTGGACACTTTTGAAGTAGCTTGTCATGTTGGAGGTTCAGTTAGGGAGTTCAAGTGGCTTGAACCTTCTCTGGGAAACTCAGCTGATCTTTCATGTTTTCATCTGTTTTCACTCAAGTAGCTGCTCTTATCTGAGCCTCTTCTAAGCAACTCAGTTTATCCCAACTCCTAACTCCTTTGTGCTGCTAAGCTTGTCATGGTAAATTATTTTTCTAATGTATTTCTTGGGCTAGTAAGATGCCTTAGTGGGTAAAACCACTTGCCATGTAAGCCTGATGACCTGAGCAGGGTCCCTGGACCCCACAGTGGAAGAAGACTCACTAAGGTTGCTTTCTGATCCCCACACTAGTGCTGTGATGGGCACACAAACACACAGAGCTTGATAGGGAACTTTTAAAATAGACCTCAGGGTATACTGATGTGTTGGCTTGCATTGGGAGTTAGCTACACATTAGGTAGGCTGGTCAAAGATGAAGGTGTTGGGCTCTGGAGTAACTGGCATCAAGCCACAACTTTTCTTGCCAAAATTGCAAACCTAATAAATTGGGTCATCACAAAATAATTTTATCCATATAAAATAGATGTTTTCTATCAGAAGGCTAAGGGGAAGGAAACACATATAACCTGTAATGTGTACATGCAGGTAATGAACATTCAGGGTTCATCTTTCCGACTTGTCAACATACTTTTATTGAAGGTATATAGCTTGGAGAGCCACTCCACCCTCAGTTAACTGAGGCTTTGAATTCTACCCCGCTCCGTTTTTTTTTTGTTTTTTTTTGTTTTTTTTGTTTTTGTTTTTTTTTTTTTTTTTTTTTTTTTTTTGTTTTTTTTTTTTTTTTTTTTTGAGACTGGGGTTCTTCTAGAACTCACTTATGTAGACCAGGCTAGCCTTGAACTCACAGAGATTAATTTTACCTCTTTTGCCCATTATTTTGTTAAAACATTTACAGAAAGAGATTGTTGATATACTAATTTTATTAAAGCACAATACATTCTATAGCTGTCTGTCAAATCTTCGATATTTGAATTTTTTTCAATTTTTTCATTTCTCACAAAATGATGATGTGAATTTTGTCTACACATTGATTTTCATGATTTTGGAAAACTTCTTCAGAGTATAATTTGAAGATGAAGTTAAACACTATTTTTTTTCTGGCTCTGATATTTTGTTGACAAACTTAAAAATGTTTTGGGAAGTCAGGACATTATTTTGGTCTCTCTGACCAGATCCTAACTTAAATTCTTGAAAACACAACCTCATTAATGTCATTATGGCTTAATACAGAAACAGAATCTAGCCAAATGCAGGGCACTCTGTGACGTATTTTATTTTCTTGCAAGAGGCTGGGTCTCAAGGGAATATCTCAATTATAGAAATAATGGCCATTGTAGCCATAAAAGTGATGTCTCATCCCACAATGCAGTTTATCTCGGAGGTCTTTTTGTTCTTCTTGAATGGAGTTATGCAAACGCTTGTGTGCCATAGACTTTGAAAATGTGTTCTTAAGATCTCGCAGGTTGGGATGATGCTTGGGCACTCCAGCTCTAGGAATCCAATCTAAAATAGGTCTTGTTTCTTCATTGTTTTCCATGTCCATGCCCAAATATTCTGGTTTACTTAAAAAGTTGTCAAAAGTGAAATCAGCTATATCTGTTTTGTTTTGAAGAATATTAGACTTACTGAGGCGAACAGGGTTTGGACCCACAGTATATGGGTCATGGTAGGCAGACTTAAGTGGTTCATAGTCAATGTAATGGTTTGACTTAGAGCGGGATATGGGTAGGGGCTTCATCTTCAGCTGTCTCCAGTACAAATCATCTGTCTTTTTAGTGTCTGTGATCTTTGGAAATGATTGTAGGTCATAAAGACTACTCAGGTGTTTTGATTCATAAGTTGGGGATGCATAGGTAGACATCAAGCCTTGTTCTTCCTTAATCTTCTCTTCAACATCCTGGTTTTTATTGGTTATTCCTGACAGGAGGTTATTATTCATTGCCATCATTTCTGTAGAACTGGGTATGAATGTATGAAAAGCACACAAAACTCTAGGCGTACAGTCTGGACAGGGAGGTGGTATTTGCACCGTAGGCTCCAGAGGTCGTTGGTTCTGCAGAAGTCGGGCAATTCGACCATCCAAAGGTCTGGAAGGTTTTAAGGCAGGATGGAATTTTTCTTGCTGTACCAGTGGAATAAAAGGGGAAAAACTAATTAATAAATATAATATTATAATGATATGGCCACAAATAGGCCAATTTCATACCTATTTTCACTATCTCAGTAAGTAGAAGAGGTGGGAGATATTAAGATGCCTCAGTATTTATTTGAAGACATTGGGCCCAAATATATACATCTTTCTCTTTTACAGGATTTAGGTAAAATGGAAAATATATGTTTTATTTGGCTATAGACAAGCTTTTCTGTGTGGAAATTCTTGCCTCTCAAAATTTCAAAAGATCCAGAAGGACCCACTGGACAAAGACTTTATGAAATCACGATTGCATTGACTACCCACCCTGTGCAGTTATTTAAATCATCTAGGGAAGGTAAGAGTTCTTGAGCCTAGGCAATCCCAGTCACCTCAGAGGTGGCAGGAAGTGGAGCTCCTGACTTCAGCTCTAAGACCAGGACTTGTAAAGTCTACAGTGGGGTCTAGGATCTCCTTATTTTGGGAGAGTGTAAGGGAATAAACTCGTACACTGTGAGCTCTCCTCCCAGTGCAGTAACATGCATTTTAACAAGTGTCCTGGGTGCTGCTGAGGCTGCTGCCACACTAAATGCTTTGAGAAGCTCTGTCTGCGGTGCTTAGTTGTGTCTGTTTCCTAGTGTTAGGGACTGACTGAGCACGTGGCCTTGCACATGCTCTGCCACTGAGGTATGCCCACTGCCCTGTCTGTGTAAGAGCTTTTGAGGTGTTTTAAAAGTATTGATTCAGTCAAGCTTGGAAACTGCAAAAATAGGAAGCATATTCAGGATATTATTACCGGAGCTATGTATGTGGTGGCGGGGGAGGGGAGGAAAGGAAGAGGTGGGATAGGTCTGTTTTGTGGCACTTGAATGAAAGCTGTATGCTTTTGCTTTGACAGATGTACACTTAAGATTTGTGGTGGTGGTGGCGCATGCCTTTAATCCCAGCACTTAGGAGGCAGAGGCAAGCAGAGTTCTGAGTTCGAGGCCAGCCTGGTCTACAGAGTGAGTTCCAGGACAGCCAAGGGCTACACAGAGAAACCCTGTCTAGAAAAACCAAAAAAAAAAAAAAGATGTGTACAGTTTTAGTGAATGCATACGTCACAATGAATGAAGAACAGAAAACTAAAAATTTTAACTCAGGTAAATTGTATGCATGTCAAATCTTAAAAGATAAATTATACTAAGATCTATACTTTAAAATGTGTAATAAAATTATTGATGGATGGTTAGAGGGACTAGATCATGTGAAAGACTGATCTAGTGTTGAATCTAGCTGGTGAATAAATAGGTCTTAAATGAAAATTATTTCTGTATGTTTGAAAATTTTTATAATACTATGCTAAATAAAACATCAAAAAGAAAACTATGCATGCCCGTAACGGGAAAGGTAGTGGTTCTGAGTGTGTGTCTGGGGGTGGGTAGGGATAGAGTTCATTTAGTGAGGTACTACTTACTTAGAAGCTCGGGCTCAGTTGGCAGTGCTTCATAAAACTGGGCATAATGGGAAGCCTATAACCCAAGCATTAGGGAACTAGAGATAGGATTGGGAGTTCAAGATCATCCTTGGCTACATAGAAAGCCTGAGGCTAGCCTAGGCTACATGACACCCCACGTTAGGAAAAAAAAAGAGTGGTAATAAAATAACAACAGTAGCATAGACTTAAAGAATAAAGGACTTTGGACGATCTTTCTGGAGGATGATCCTTCTGGACTGTCCTAGTTGGAGGCACTTCCATATTGGATCATTAATTGTTATAACCTTTAGCTAATCAAGATTTAGTAAGTGTGAGGGAAAGAAAGACCCCAGCTTTCTGATATGTTTCACTAATTTGCCATTAAAAAATAGGATATCAGATTTTAATAATATCTGCCATGTAAGCAACAGCTTTTAGTATTTTCTTTTCTTTTTTTTTTTTTTTAAGATTTATTTTATGTTTATGAGTGCACTGTTGCTGTCTTTAGACATATCAGAAGAGGGTGTTGGATTCCATTACGGATGGTGGATGGTTGTGAGCCACCATGCGGTTGCTGGGAATTGAACTAGGAACCTTTGGAAGAGCAGTCAGTGCTCTTAACCACTGAGCCATCTCTCCAGCCCCTTTTTTCTTATGATATATCACAGGCTGGCTTTGAACTTGATATGCAGCTGAAGATGACCTTCAACTCTTGAATATATTACCACTAATTTTCAAGTGCTGAAATCATAGATATGCACCACCATGCCTGGTTTATGAAATGCTGAGAAGTCAAACCAGGATTTCATGCATGCTAAGGTAGCATACTATCAACTGAATAACATCTCTAGCTTCAAGACTTGCATTTCATTCTTTAAGAAGCCTCACAGGGATTTTTATCACCTCTAAAACATGCTTTTCTGGAGTTAGTCATGCATATAGAGCACCTATCAGTGTCAGAGCATGTAACTAATCCAACCGAAAGTGCCCATTGCAGGTACATAATCAAAACCATTAAAAGCCCTTTGGTGGCTGATAAAGCACTGCTTATGGACCCAATCCAGGTGTTTGATTTGGAATCCCCTTAACAAATGCTGAAACTAATAGAAAATTAAAGTGTTTGTTGTGATCTAAAAATTATCCACATTTTATATGCTTATAGTTATGTATTTCCACAATTTATAGCTTTGAAAATTATGTTTTCAAAATTTATATTTATAGAGAATACAGTTTAGGCCTTCAGTAAACCAACACATGAATATTAGGTCATTTCACATTCTTTATATAATTGGTCTAATGATTGTATATTTTATTACAGGGCTTGATAATTTATTTTCAAGCCATTTATATAATCAATTGTCTATTGATATAGGCAAAAAACTTATTGGCTTTTGATTGAAATTCAGCCAACTCTCAATTATTGTGACTATCAGGAAGAAGTCAGTCATTTCTTCAAAGGTAATGAGAATGGTAAGATACACCACTCTGCAGAGATCCAGAAATGATCAAAAATCCTGAAGTCACTAGTTAGGTTTTACTTTCTGTAAGCAAATTCTTTTATGAATTATTTTATCAACAGTAGCGTGATAGAAAATGTGTTTAATGAATAATACTATGAGGAAGTTTTCTTTTTCCAAATAGTAACAAGGACATCCGAGTCAGCTCCAGTAAGTGCAGTTATCTTTGAAAACCAGCTAGAGTGTCCTTTTGCTTAGGTGGCCACCGATACACAAGACGTAAAACATGGGAAGAGCAAGGGAATGAGGCCTGGGTAATCTCCCCCAATAACTGAGAGCTGACTGAAATTACTTACAGGCTGTGAGTCAAATCCTATCTGTCCAGTTAGTTCTGCTAGCTCCTTTTCATGGTAATCATCCAGTTCAAGGGGGCTCATAGGACCTAGACCTTAATGGAAACATTGTCTTATTATTTTGGTAGAGTAAATGAAAAATGATAATTAAACTACTCTATAAATAGGAAAACCTACCCATTTTATCATGGGGTTAGTTATCAAGTTAGAACCAATAAATATAAGCCAGCCCTTCCTCCCAGTTACCCACTTAAGAGAAACTGAGCTTTCTCACTAATGTGGATTGCTATTTATAATGAGTAACATGGAAGAACATCAGAAAATGGAAGTTTGTGATAGATAGCATTTGTTGAGTGTTCCCTTTTTTTTTTTCATTATTTGTATTGGCGTGAACTCATACCTGTAAAATCATGAGTGTATGAAGTGAGCCAGTGAGACCTCTCAAGATTTCTTTGTATATTGGCGTCCTTTGCAGAGCTCATAGTATCCCATGGATTCACAGAGGAGTTAGGAGCAAAGGTTTTAGGAGGCTTGGGGTAGAATACTGGCTTGTTTTTCTCAACACATTTAGGAAACTAGAATATGAACAAAGATTGCTGTTATTGATTGTATCTACCTGAATAAGGACTGCTTCCCTGTCCCAGCAAGCAGCAGTTAAGATCATTTTCTTCATTAATTACAATATTCAAGCCAGGCATGTTAGCTGCAATTATAACCACATTTTATCACAAAGATGTTAACATCTCTTCTAAAAGTCTCTGAGAACCTTGGTTGGAGTTTGTCCCTGGATATTCTATTGCTAGTACAGTTTCATTAGACATCCTGAGGGTTCTATGTACTGCTGGCTGATTTTAGCCAAAAATGGCTGCTTCTTTATCTTCTGTCCCCGAAAGGAAACTGCATGATGTTGGCTACGGCTGACAAAGCCTTAAGTCACTCAAATTCAAATATAATGGCCATTCTTTATATACACTGGCATTCTACTCTTTAAAGAGTTGCGCATGTACACATGGCTAGGTGCATTTTAGTGTGGTGGCTGAGTGCTGCACTTAGCCTCAGGTCTTCCTAGTGGTCTCTTCTGCTTGCTTTGTCCTAAGCACCCCCTATACCCCCATTCCAGACAATGGCCACCTTGGGTTACCCTGTGAGCCTAGAACTGTTTATTAGTTTAGGGATATTGTAACCCTTAAGGATGGATACATAGAAGAGTCTCTAGACTGGTATGGAGTGGAAGACAGGAACATGTGCTACACGTGGATATAGCCTCCTTATGCCATGAAGTCCCCATCCCACAGAGAGGAGCACAGCCATAGGAAGGGCAGGGAATAATTATGAAAAGTTCCTGGGCCTAGGGTGAGATTGTTGCTGGCATTCTTGCAATGTTGAAGTAACTCTCATTTTAGGTATAGAACTCATTTACATAAGGTACTTGAGTCTGCATCAAGAAATATTAAATAGCTGGGCAGTGGTGGCACATGCCTTTAATCCCAGCAATTGGGAGGCAGAGGCAGGTGGATTTCTGAGTTCGAAGCCAGGCTGGTCTACATAATGAGTTCCAGGACAGCCAGGGCTATACAGGGTGTTTATTTGGGCTTAAAAGGAGAGAAACCCTGTCTCGAACCCCCCCCCCCCCAAATTAAATAACTACTACCTGTATATACTGCTAGTTAACCTATGGCTTGCTTACTCAGGGGTAAAGAAAGAAGCCCCTTTAAAAAGATTTATGTAATTATTAAATTACATTTGTGTACATACACACACACACACACACACACAAACAAACACATACATACACATATGCTTGTGTAAGTTTATACCATCCATGTGCATTAGGCCAGGAAAGCCAGAAGAAGGTGTTGGGTCACTTGGGACTGGAGTTACAGGCAGTTGTGGATACTGAGAAACAAACCAGGATCCTCAGCAAGAGCAGGAAGCCCTCTTTATCTTTTGCATTATCTCTAGAGCTAGCTTATTTGAGAACAAAACAAAACACCCTAAAACCATTGACCTTCTTCAAACACTGTGCTAAGAGGCTAGGCTAATGGATCTTTTCCTGGTTGAACTATTAATCACCTGCTGGAATGTAGTCTAGGACACAGGAAATTAAATAGGAAATGCAAGATTTCGTGCTGTTTATGGTGTTCTGGCAAGGAGTTTACCAACCAGGAAACATGTGACTGGGTGTCTGTTAAGGGGATGCTTCTGAGGGGCTAGTGAGAGAGGAGCTGATGGCAATCAGGACAGGTGATCACTGGGGAAGGGTATGTCCAGCATAGACCGTGCTTAGGACAATGGTGAGCACAGGCAGGAAGGTCTTCTGGTTGCTAGAACATTCCTTTCTAGGAAGACACTCCAGTTTACAAGAGGAATGGTATGTTTTCTGCAGAGCCCATGAAATATATATAGCTTAGTCATATGTGTGTGTGTGTGTGTGTGTGTGTGTGTGTGTGTGTGTGTGTGGTGTCCTGTCACCCTTGGACCTGGGTCTCTCTCACTGGGTTTGGAGCTAGAGCAGCAGCTAGAGTCTTAGCAATCTTATCGCTCTCTCTGTCTCCCTGCATAGGATTATAGGCTTGCACATGTGACATGTCTTTATGTGAGTGCTGGGATGTGAACTCAGGTCCTCATGCTTGGGTAGCAAGTTGCTCTTACCCGGGCTGGAGAGATGGCTCAGCCGTTAAAGGCTAGGCTCACAACCAAAAATATAAGAGTTCTGTTCCCAGCACCCACGGCTGTCTCTCCAGCCATGAATTAAAAAAAAAAAAAAAATTGCTCTTACTCTCTTAGCCATCTTCACAGACATAGCTCAATAATTTTTAATAAATACTTATTGACTTGGTACTAAATATAGAATTATGTGCAAAGTTCTGAGGGCTCTGTACTAGGCAGGAAAACTCTACAAATCTCCATTAAAAGTCATATAGTGACAATATTGTAAGTGTAATTTTAGAACTTTTTCTTTTGGATGTGCTTTAATTTCGAATGATGGTGTTTATTTGGGCTTAAAAGGGGATAAAGAGAAAGCTTATTGCAGATGGGTGCCTCCTCTAGAAGGACGTTAGCATTTTCAGACATGACTTCTCTATGGACCCTAATTTATTTAATTACACTGAATCACACTAGTAAGTTATGATTGTGAACTTTGATAATTTACATATGGAATGAAAAAAGACACAAATGAGAACAAATAAAGTAGAAGATTTCTCTGGTATCTAGTTAGGACATTGGAAGAAAGGACTGGAGAAGAGAGAGTATGCAGGTGTGTGAAAGAGCATTGCAGATCAGGAGTTTCACTCTCTGACTACCCTCAGTGTGGCTGGGACTGAGCCGGAGGAGATGAGAGGAGGTAGCATGGAGAGGGATGCTTATGGGTGTCCAGCTCTTTGATCAGATGACATTAATTTAAAAGGTTTGCTTGTGAACTCACTAATTTTTATGGCAATTTAAGGATGAGTCTAGATTCCCAGTAAGTGACCACTGTCCCAGCAATGAGGCTCTGGAGGTAGGTGGGGATTTTCAACAGAAAGAGCAAGGCAGGTTGTTCACCTCTTTCATATGGTAAAATAAGTGAGCTCTCTTTCAAGTGTAAGTCAAAAGACTTTGTACACATGCTTGGGTGGAAGGAAAGCCATATTGCAGTGAACATTAAATTAATAAATAGGCTTAGGGAGACTGAAAATTGTTCAAATTAAGCTCAAACTTAGTGAAGTGTGTATAGTGCCTCCTTCTGGGATTATGTCTCATTTTACTCAAAAGATGATTACAAAGTACATTTCACCCTAAAGAGACTTTATATCACAAACCTAATACTAAGTGCACTCTGTTCTTGATAAATAAAAAGGGCAAAAGGATTTAGACTAATTGGCAAATGGTGACATAAACAGCAGTTTACAAATATTAAAACTTGCTGATGTTTACCGATTGTGGAAGGGAAAGTATGCCTGGCTTAGTAATCTCAGATTTCAGAAGCAAGAAAGTAGTGGAGAGAGAAGACCTGGTTTGAACAAGTACTGAGAAATGACATGGTGGGGAACAGGGAGTCAGATCAAACATAGTACCGTGGGGGACTCAGCAATCCTTATAGTATGGGCTTCACGTGTAGGTCAGAGAGGATGAAGACAAGGTGGCATTCAAAGGATTCTGTTACAACTAAGCCCCAGGGGAGTGAGATAGCTTGCCAGGAAGCCTAACAGCCCGAGTTTCATCTCAGAATTCTTGGAAGAAGGAGAGAATGACACCAGGAAGTTGTTCTCTGACCCCCATGTGCATATATACACACCACCACTGCTGGGCGAGCACCTTGAACCCTGGCACTTGGGAAGCCAGAACAGATCACAAAGGAGATGAAAGAGGCAGGTGGATCTCTGTGAGTTTGAGGCTAGCCTGGTTTACAGAGTGACTTTTAGGAAAGCCAGGGCTACACAAAGAAACCTTGTTTAAAAAACCAAAACCAAAACCAGAAAAAAAAACAACCCAAAAACAAAATAAAAAACCAACCAACCAACCCAACCAACCATACAAACAAACAAACAAACAAAAATCTTCGGTTTATATAAACTCTCCCAGTCGAGTAGCAAGAGGAGGGACCTGGGAGAGGAAAAGTGCAGGGTAGTACCCAGGTTCACAGAAAGTGAAGGCTGATGCTTAGGTCATAATACCAGCAGCTCTTAGAGAGGGCCAGGCTTGGTTCCCAGCACCCACATGGCAGCTTACAGCCATCTGTACTCCAGTTCCAGGGTACAGTGCACTTTCTGACTTCCATAGGCACCAGACACGAACACTGTACACATACACAAGCACTCATACACATAAAACCAAAAATAAACAGAAGATGATGAACCAGAATGTAACCCCCCCCACACCTAGTGGAGTACAAAATTTTATTAAGGTTAGGGATGGTTTGAAAAATGATCAAAAAGTTGAAAATAATGACTAATTAGAAAAGATCACAAAGGAGTTTAAATATTGAAACATGAAAAAGAATAAAGCCAGTGGAAAATATTTGGACAGAGCAAATATGGGAGAGACTGGGATGTAGTTCAGTTGGTAGTATCATTGCCTAGCATGAATAGTGCCCTGGGTTCGATCCCCAGCACTGCATAAAACCAGTGCAGTAGCATATTCCTGGAATCCTAGTACTTGGGAGGGAGGCAGGAGGATCATAAGTTTGAGGTCGTTCTTGGCTACAGGTCAAGTACGATGCCAGCCTGGGCTATATGAAATCCCGTTATAAACAAACAAATACCTAAAAACACCCCCTGAAACATTGCAGGAGATATATATACAATATACTCTTTTCTCAAAGTAGTTGTAATTAGTTGATAAGCTATAAAACCAGTGTGGAAGGTTATTGCTATAGAGTATAGTAGGTGTTAGCAGAGAAAATCCCTGCTGGATTAAAATAATAGCTTATCCAGTAGTTTTCAGTTTTATATCATCCTCCAAACTTTTCATGTTTGTAGGCTAGCTTTACTGAAATCATACAGACAGTTAATCAGAGCTCAAAAAGAAACAATATGTCTCCCATATCTCTGAGACAGGAGATGCCAACAAAGGACAGCTATTAACCAGAACAAAGGGCGTCTGACTTGGATCCCAACTATGTTTCAATAGAAACAAATTGTGGTGCTGAGCCCTGGAAAATGAGAACATTTTAGATAGGCAGAAAGGCTGTGGAAGAGGGGAATCTGTTGAGGAAAGAGCAGATGAGGGGAGAAGTAAAGCTTGCTCAGAAGCCTTCCTAACTCACTACCTCACTGGGCTTCATAACCATTTGGGCAAAGCGGAACCCAAAGGGGAATGACATGAAGAGAGCACATGGTAGAGACTATTAGAACATGAAGTAATGGGGTGTTCACTAGGATAACCTCTCACAGTTATGTTACTTATGTAATAGATTTTTGCCTGAAAGAATCAGAGGTCCTGTGAGTTTTTATTGGCAAAACTTTTTTTTTGTTTTTTGTTTTTTGGGTTTTTTTTTGTTTGTTTGTTTTTGTTTTTGTTTTGTTTTTGAGACAAGGTTTCTCTGTCTAGCCCTAGCTGTCCTGGTACTCATTCTATAGACTAGGCTGGCCTTGAACTCAGAAATCTGCCTGCCTCTGCCTCCCAAGAATTAAAGGCGTGTGCCACCACTGCCCAGCTTTTGCAAAAACTTTTTTAAGTAATAGTTTTTCTTTAAAGTAACTAATTTTTAAAGGATATAGAAAGCGAGGTCCAGTTAAAATGGTTGTGTAAAACAGGATTCAGACATACTTCAAATCACAGAGGGGAGTTGTTTATGTTATGGACAGCTGTATGTCACTGCAATGTCACAGTGGTTTTTCAGGTAAAGCTCAGATGTTTCCAACCTTACGTTATCAATGCTTACCTAGCTCACAAAGTCTTGAATGTAAGGCGCTAGCTACTATGTGGAGGAACCTGGCACTGCCTCTTAGAAACCGCTTGGCCAATAAACACTAGCTATTGTTATTTTCAAATGCCTAGATATATTCCCTCATGTTTAAAAATGCCCCCCTTTTATCCATGTAGAGTTCTTCACAGGGGTGAAGAGTAGGGGCAAGCCTCACAAACCTGAACTCTATAATCACCGCATAGTCACAAACTAAGGCAGTGTCCCCACCAATGAAACAGGCTTGGCGAGAGGAATCTTAGAAAATTACTGTAAGACTTAAATGATGGATCTTATAAGGTTTGTGTGCAGCAAATGTAACATACTATGTTTCCTCTTAGACTCTGATACAAATGCATTACTAATGACTGGCATGAAAACAGCTGATGAATCTTTCTAAAAATAAACTTTCCCATTTCTTGTATGCTTAGGTGGAATTACTTAAAGTACTTAGTATGTGATGAATCACAAGGGTGGAGTTAGAGAACACAAAAGATGTGAAATACGGTCCTTCCCCAGTGTAGTTTGAAGGACACATACATACACACAACTGGGTTTGTCTTATGACTCTTGAGATGTCCCTTAACTGTCACAAGTATGTGAAATCATTAATATAGTAAGAAAATGTGAAAGCCAAGATGGCACATTTTTTTATCTAGATATAAAATGAACAGTCCACCATGTGAATTTTTTTTTTTTTTGAGACAGGGTTTCTCTGTGTAGCCCTGGCAGTTCTGGAACTCACTCTGTAGATCAGGCTGGCCTCGAACTCAGAAATCCACCTGCCTCTGCCTCCCAAGTGCTGGGATTAAAGGCGTGAGCCACTACCGCCCGGCTACCATGTGAACTTTTATGAGTCTGATACACGTATTGTATATAGGTATGTGGGTGGGGGTAGGATGGGCATGTATATGTTAAGGGGTGCGTACATGCCATAGGTTAACACTGGGTGTCTTCCTCTATCATTATGCATATTATAATCCTTAAGCAGGGCCTCTCAGTAGATTCAGCTAGATGGTTTGGCTAAGTTCACCCTGTACCCCTGCATCCCAGCTTTTTATGTAGGTACTGGAGATCAGAATTCAGGTCTTCATGCTTGCACAGCAAATACTTTACCCACTGAGTATTTCCCTAGCGCTATCTTGTGTATTTTATAAGTGTATCAGGTAAAATTATATTAATTTCCCCTTAAACACACATTTTGAAAGGTACTTACGAGCCAGTCCCATAACACCCAGAGGAAGCCCCACTCCCAGGCACTCTAACACACTCAGGATCAGAAGTGAGGACACAACATCTGTCCCAACACCGGGAGTAACTGGGGCCAGCGGGACCAGGCACACAGTAACTCCATCAGCCCAGTGGCTCAGGTTCCTTTGGTCTCTCTCTGGGCTGGTGCCCTGAGCAGACCTTGGGCACAAACTCTGCAGCCAGTCCCAAAACACCCAGAGGAAGCTGCTGCACTCCCAGGTGCTCTAACAAGCCCAGGATCCCAGGATCTCAGGATCACAGAGATAGCTTGACTCTGAGGAGTTCTGACACAACCAAGATCACAGGAAGGACAGGCTCCAGTCAGATTTAGCAAGGGCAGGTAGCACTAGAGATAACCAGATGGTGGGGGGCAAGTGTAAGAAAATAAACAACACAAACCAAGGTTACTTGGCATCATCAGAACCCAATTCTCCTACCATAGCAAGTCCTGGACACACCATCACACTGGAAAAGCAAGATTCAGATCTAAAATCACTTCTCATGATGATGATACAGGACTTTAAGACATAAATAGCATCCTCAAAGAAATACAGGAGAGCACAGGTAAACAACTAGAAGCCCTTAAAGAGGAAAAACAAAAATCCCTTAAAGAACTACAGGAAAACACAATCAAACAGGT
>NW_022196903.1:45408267-45426312 GCF_008632895.1 Mastomys coucha
CCAAGCAGAACCATTGTTCATTGAAACAGTTGGTGAATGACTTTATGGATAGACCATCTTAATACAAATACCATTTCTTTTTTTGTTTGTTTGTTTTGTTTTGTTTTGTTTTGTTTTTTCTAGACAGGGTTTCTCTGAGTAGCCCTGGCTGGAACTCACTTTGTAGACCAGGCTGGTCTCGAACTCAGAAATCCACCTGCCTCTGCCTCCCAAGTGCTGGGATTAAAGGCATGCGCCACCACCGCCCGGCGTCACATATCATTTCTTAAATGAATGTAACCTGTTCTCTGTGGACTGAGAATAAAATCATTCACTCAAGTCAAATAGTTTTGACCATAGCAGGAAGTCTGTATCCAAAACTCGTGCCTACAACTCATTCCTTGGCATAGCAGAACTGTCAACTTTCAGCTTAGCTACAATGGAGGTAAAATCCTTTGGTGATGTGAGGGTCATTGATGTACAGCCTTATTACAATGAAATCCAGTGTCTAAAAATTGTTCTTATTTTAGGCTTGTACCACAGTAAGAGCCAAGATTTTAAACTCTACTAAATACAAAACAAACAAACAAAAAGACTATATATTTATGTTCATTAAGAAAATACTAGTAGTGATGTATTATTTTGAAATATACAGTTAATATGTTTGAAGTTATCTAAAATTTATATTGAGAAAAATGTATGTATTTTCAGTATTGCTGTAGACAAGCATCTACATAAGACTGTTCAGTTGATTGTTGTTTTATATCAAACAACTTTTATAATACTTATTTTTATTGTTATAACATTTTATAAATTTTAAGGAATATGACAAAGATATTGTAGATATTGAAGGGGGATCTCTGGGAGGAGTTGGGGTACAAATGTGATTTAATTCTATTTACTTAAAATATGTTTTTAAATGTTAACAAATTCAGATAAATTGAAATCATGTAACTTTTCTCACAATAATTCAATAAAAGTTTTTTAAAAAAAGAAAGGTACTTACATCATAATATACACCCTGACCTGGCCAAGTCAATGCTTTTTTCTTTGAATCCATGGGAAAATCAAGCAGCTCATATCTGTAAGGGTTACCTGCGAATGGAAACAATAGTAGTTATTCTGAAAAGATCAGAGCAGTCTTTTAATTAACCAGACCTACGGGGCCGTAAGACCAGGGAGAGAGATCTTGTTTCTACCACAGAGAGGCTATGCTTGAAGTGCAGCCATGAGTCAGCACTGTAACTAGTCTGCTGGTGTGACTAGTCGCACTATAACTAGTCTGCTAGTGTGACTAGTCTGCTGGTGTGACTAGTCTGCTGGTATAACTAGTCGCACTGTAACTAGTCTGCTGGTGTGGCTAGTCTGCTGGTGTGACTAGTCTGCTGGTGTGACTAGTCTGCTGGTGTGACTAGTCTGCTGGTATAACTAGTTGCACTGTAACTAGTCTGCTGGTGTGACTAGTCTGCTGGTGTGACTAGTCTGCTGGTGCGACTAGTCTGATGCCCTCAGCTGACTGCAGGGAGGCTGGGCATCTTTCTTAACCTACTGGTGCTAGGTTACTACATCCACTGTTCTCCTTGCCTTTTTTGATTTTACTACTGAATTCATGCCAATGATAGGAAGTCATACAGTTTTGATTTCAAGTCTCATTTTACCTCTTGTCTTCAGAATCGTTGTATCATAGGCTTTGGTTGGCACTGTAGGAGGAAAAGGCTGCTGGGTACGAGCTTTAACACCGGTGTAAAGGTCCTTAGGCGATGTAAAGGTTGGAAACATGGCACCACGGCTTATGTGTGTATGATAGGGATGTTCAATTGGATATGATGAGCAGATTTCTCTAAAAATCATTGAATAAATAAAAACAGACAAAGAAGTACAATAAAGAACCCATCAAATATTTGCTGTGGTACATGCTGTTCTAATCCTTGTGGAGAAGGCCCAGACCACCTTTTCTGTACTCATAGAGATAGCATTCTATAGAAACTACCAAAACAATAAAATCTTATGTTTTCTAGATAAATTAAGACTAATTTAATTTGAAAAATAATCATACTTAATTAAATTAGTGAGTAGTTTTCCTAAAGGGCTAATATAAAACAATGTATTAACTTTATAGTTTGTAGGAAGTATAGAAGAATTTTTTGTTGCTTTTAACTTCATGTTTTAAGGAGATCTACATATTTTATTTTTATAGAATCATTTTGAACATCTGGCCTAGTAATCCAATGTCTTAGGAATTCCAACCCATGCCACTTGTTTCTTTGAGCAATCAACAAAATACACACACACACACACACACACACACACACACACACACACTTTTGAAATTAAAACAAAATAGCACAGTGAAGAAAAATGTTCAAAAAACTGAGGGGTCTAAGTTTGCTGTTGCTTGGAGAACTGGCACAGACTAAGGGGAAGTATAGGAGCTGTATGAACAAGAGGAAATTTGAGTTGGAAAGCACCACAGAATTGAGAATGGTGTTTATAATTAGAATTCAAGAAAACAAGACCTGTGTTACAGGTTGAATTGTGTTCCTTCTCAAAAACCTGTGTGTTGAAATGCTACCCCAAAGCCTTCTCTTGTAAACTAATTTGGAAATAAGGTCAGTGTGCATGTAGTAGGCAAGAGGGGGTCTTACTAAAGTGGGGTGGGCCCCTAATTTGAGGACTATTTGATTAAAAGAAAATCAAACTTGGACACATTGAGAATGCCATGTGGGGCTAGAGCTGAGAGGACACATCTGCAGGCCAGCAGGCTCTGGGCCAGCCGAGGATTCCCCTCAGCTCTCAGAAGGGACCAACCCTGCTTACACTGTAGTGCTGTGTGTCTTAGAACGCAGACTCAAGAAATATAACCCCATAAAAGGGTTTTTCCTTTCTCATGATTTGTGAAGTTAAAAATCTCAAACAAAAATTCATCAAAAGCTGTTGTTTAATACCCTACTTCCCCAACCCTGACCTGGATTCTGACAGCTTTTTGAGTAGCTAGCTCTTCACTTTAGCTGAAACAGTTTTAACATGTTAACATTTCTATTAGGTGTTAGAGAACTTGGTGGCCAGGAGCACTTACTACTCAAACACAGTTTCTTATACCAGTTTCTCATAAAAGGAGCTCTGTTTCTCAAGGTCCCAGCTGATCCCGGGAGTGGGCAGGAAATGAACAAGATGGCCCAGAACTATCTCATAGTGCCAGAAAGGGAGTAAGTGATAAAAGTAACAACCAGCCAACGGCCCACTGTGCTGTGGAAGTTGCTAACAGAATACAGGAACAGATTCAAAGAGCAGCCTACAGCCAGTGCAAGACACAAAGGTATCCCTTCCTGAGTTCCTAAACCAAGACAAACATCCACAAGTTTGAAATAGGTTATTTAAAAAAAAAAAAACCACCAAAATTTTTTTATAAGAGTATGTAAAACTCCCATGCAGAATACTGGAAAGAAAATTTTTGGACAGATACTAATGTAGCCCAGGTTGGCCCCAAACTCATTATATATCTGGGAATGACCTTAAACTCATAATCTCCTGCCTTTGCCTTTAGAGTGCTAGGCTTACAGGCACATGCTAGGAATCAAACCCAGGGCCTGGTGCATGCTAGGCAAGTGTTCTACCATCTTAGCTACATCCCAGCCCTAAACAGTTTATGAAGATGCTTTGCTCTTGGAAGTTAAAGCGGAACTCCAGACGCCATCTGCACACATCAACTCTCTCAAGAGCACAACAGGGAAGGAAGAAGCAGCGACTGCAGCTGGAAGCCCTTGAGCATTCCCCAGCCCAGTGCCCAAGGGTCACATCAGCCATAAATCAAGAGGAACAGGACAGTGTGTAAACAGCACTTTACCTCTGTGGTCTTCCTTTCTAAAATACAGCACCTATCTTACCATTAAAAAAAAATTCAGCCAAATTCCACTTGGGGTCCTTCTACAAATATTCTATAAGCCTCAAAACCGTTAAGATTATCAAAACAAGTCAAGTCTAAGGAGCTGTCCCAGCCAGGAGGCACTTGAAGAGACATGCCCTAAGTGCAACACGGTGTTCTAGGTGCAATCCTGGAACAGAAAAGGACAGCGTGTATAACTGATCAGATTAGAAGTGTGGGCTTATTAATTACAGGGCATCCTTGTTGGTTCACTTTCTATGAAAGACATGGATATGAAGAGGCTCACAAGAGGGAGAGTAGGGTACACAGAGAAACCTCGAATATGTAAAGAAGCCTAACACTACGCTAAGGTAAAACTGCATTTAGAAAGACTGACTGGATCAGAGGGGCGAGAACTAAGCACCTCAGTGCCTCGGACTTCACCAGACTGCTCTCCAACAGGTCACATGCAGCTTTCAGGAGAAGTTCCTTCTGTGCTCAGACCCATCTTACTCATAAGCAGTGCTATCATTTTTTTTATTATAATGGGGAGGGAATCTAAAGTATATACTTACCCTACTGCTGAGTTAGGTGGTTTGGGTAACCTTGAATAGAAACAGGAAAAAAGTCATAATTTAAGTTGGAGCTTTTAAACACTTGAGTTCCAATTAAAAACTTAAGAATATGAAGATATATTCTGTGCTTAAACCATGTTGACATGTGGGTACTTTTTTATTGCCTTGCACAATGACGAGACACAGGCATTGTTATTTTCATATCTCTGTTGTCTATTGGTTGGTTTTCCCATTGATTTCAACTTAGTCCTGGTCACCAAACCTTTTGCAGTTTTTATTTGCAGGGAAGGTTCAGGGGCTAAAGTTCCTGTTCTTACCTCCGCAGTCATAGCCAGGCAGTAGCCAGACAGTCCTGAGAGCCTGACATCACGTGTGACGCAATGATGTGTCCTAAAGTGACCTGTGTGGACTGGCCAGGAGGATATATAAATACTGCCTATGCTCTGTCCTTTTGCCCATGGCTGCCAATCTTTCATGACAGTAGATATTGCATAATCAACAGAGGGTAGAGAACAAAACCAACCAAGTTCCCCGGAGGACTGGGTTTTCTGAGCCAGTTCATTCTGATGTGGTAAACTTATTAACTACTCTGAAGCCACAGGCCAAGAGATAATACCATAATGCTGGAAGCAAGCCCCCTGAAGAGAGATAGTTATACACTATCTATTGTATATATTGATACTTTTAGCCCATGCTCATAAGACTCTGAAAGACTTCAGGTGGAGAAAATAATCAGAATGTTATTATGATTATATTATTATAATATATGCTATTATTTCTCAATAAAAGTAAATCAGAAAATTTGAATACACTGTTAATTGCTTTAGATATCCTCCTTGCTGGATATATTCACAAGAAAGCAGAAAACCATATAACTGTATTATCCTATTACAGTGCATTATAAACACACAATTCGCTTGAGCCATAATGCATTTGATCTTGATTTGTATTCTGTGATGTGAACTAAAAAAAGCAATCAATTTCTGTCTTCCAGCTATGTTATGAGGCAGAAGTATGGGGAGAGGAAGTGACAGATATGTGAATCCAAAGGATTTAGTGTTGCTAGACTGACAACTTTATATAAATAAAACATGAGTTAGCATCTAACATTGCTCTCATATGACAAATTTTGCTTTGATAATTCGTGACAAAAATGGACTTGTTTCAAAATGAAAACATTAGATGAAATGTTTTTTAAATATTAAAAATTTAAAAAGATACAACCAAAATAACAGATGTTCAGAGACACCACTTCCTTGACATCAGTCCATTAATTTTGCCATGTTTGAATTGCGTTAATGAAACACAAACAGGTAAAGCTTGGGCAAACACAAGATTTGGCTCCCTCTAGTGGCTCACTCCTATATTGCATTAGCTTCTCAACAAATCTTAAGGATTCAAGAGTTACTTCAATGTCTCTGCCATTGCTGTATGTTCATTATATTTGGAACTAGGCTCCATTAAGGAGATGGCATTTTATTTTTAGTTGTAAATAAAGTAGTGGTTTTTCAGTATACAAAAGAAACCATTTCAAAACAATTTGATATGATGGAGACAGTACTTTGAATTGCAGGTGAGATAGCAAGTAAAGAAACAGTAATTTTATTAAAATTAGGTGATCACAATAACCTCTCTCATCATAAACTCAAATTCAAATTGTGCTCAGTGACTTAGCATGCTCAGTGACTCTTTAACACCATCTAACTGGTTCTCACTGGACTGAGAAGGAGAAAGGCAGGGGCGTGGCCTGAGGGGACCTGCCTTGCTCTCCTCCTCTCCATTAGCCCTTAGTTTCCACAGACTTGTTTAAAGACCACACATAGTCTGGTTTGTTTGTTTCCATTTGCTTAGTGCTGATTTCCGGCATTAGTGATTGTTAGTATGAAGGAGAGGTTTATTTCTGTAAAAGGGCTTTTGAATTTCTCACACAATTCATTTCTACTTAATCCTCTGTGACCTCACACAAAGCAGCTCCTGCCCAGGACTTACAAAGAGTCGTTTCCATACATGTTGCTCTTCTTGTTCTGTGTCAAATAGTAATACTGCTCAATAGGGAGCTTTCTGAAAAGACAACACAGGAAACTGAATGTATTTTTACAAAAATATGGCATATCCATGAGACAGTAAAGGACGAATAAGTGAATATAGCCATAACTATATAGAGCTTCTATATAGAATATATAAAAGGCAGCACTTTAAGGTTGTAAGATAAGAAGTTTTCAGTAAACAGGTTGGGACAGCACAGGGGTGTGAGGTGGTAGCTTTACCCCACTTGTCACGGCTAATGGTCGTTTATAAGTGAAGAGCCAGGGAAGCTAAGCATCTTGCACTCTGCAGGACAAAGAATTGCTTGGCTCCAAATGCCTTCTTGGTAGACATTGAGTTAGAGTAACTCACATGCAAGTTTCTTCCCTTGGTTGGCTCCTACTAATGGCATATGGTTTTCTTTTTTTATTGTGTGGTTCTTGTCTGGTGACAACTTTTGAATTTGTTTTTATCTTTTACACATTTGACAGTAGCTTAGTGACGAATCTACTTACTTTTCTCATTGAGAACTCAATAATTTGTTACTTGACTAAACTTATAAATAAAAGGATTTATGAAACTGAAAAAAAATCACATATTTTCATTATGTTGATTTTATTCTTTCAGTGAATGGATGAATTGGGAAATGTCTGACTCGACTTAGAATCTCTGAAGTGTGCACACTATGGTTAAGTGAGTATTGTTCAAAATCCTTTTAAAGAGTTTTACTTAGATATAGTCATGCCAGGATGAGTTGGAGGAGCAGTGATGTCTCCCATGGCATGACAGGATTGCTCTGCTGATAGCTAACCTTCCCTTAGCCTTGATCTTTCTATGGCCTCACTCTAAATAATCCTGAGCATGACATTTCCCTAAGGAGCAGGTATCTGTGCTTCTCATCAATAGAGTTGTTGAGGAGGGAGGAGCCTACTCTGTCTGTTCTAGTATACTGTCAGTAGCTGTGACAAACACTGACCAAAACCAGTTGGGGAAAAAAGGGTTTATTACATTTTAGGTTACAGTTCATCATTAAGAGAAGTCAGGGTAGGGACTCAAGCAAGAAGCTAAAGGGAGGAAATGAAGCAGAGCTCACAGAGGAGGAGTGCTGCTTACTGGCTTGCTTCCCCTGACTCGCGCTCAGCCTGCTTTCTTACATAACCCAGGACAACCGACTTAGAGAAAACTGCCATTGGGCTGGGCCCTTCAATATCAATCATCAGTCAAGGAAATGCTCACAGGCCAATTGGATAGAGAGAATTCCTTAATTCACAGGGGGAACTAGTCTTTATCAAAAAATAACCAGCACACATTCCCATAAGTAGTGGCTGTGGAACCAGAGATCCAACTGAAATGCCCTTCCCACCCAGGGAAAATGACCCGTGGTTTCAAAAGCAATATTTTTATGAACTAATTCAGGCTTGGCCTATCAGAATCCTGGAAAATATTTTGTATAAAAGGCTCTTTTTAGAGAGAAAGAAAAATACCGTAAGAAAAGACAGGTTTTTTTGGGAGGAGAGAAGATAGTTTTTGCAATATGCTAGAAGATAAGACTGTCTGAAAAGATGTTTTCAAGAGAAGTATGCTAAAACAACAGCTTTGACCTAAAGGAGCATGAGAAAAACAGATCCATTAACCTAGAGTCTGGGTCAGGGAAGACTGATGTCTCTAACGGGAGTAGTACTTCCTCCTCAGGTTTTTTTTTTTTTAAAGATTTATTTATTTGTTTATTTATTTATTTTTGGTTATTTTCAAGACAGGGTTTCTTTGTGTAGCCTTAGTTATCCTGGAACTCACTCTGTAGACCAGGCTGGCCTCAAACTCAGAAATCTGCCTGCCTCTGCCTTCCAAGTGCTAGGATTAAAGGTGTGCGCCACCACCACCCGGCTTATTTATTTTTTATGTGTATGAGTACACTGTAGCTGTACAGATGGCCATGAGCCATCATGTGGCTGTTGGGAATTGAACTCAGGCCAGCCCCGCTCGCTCTGGCCCTGCTGGCTCTGGCGTAATACACTGTAGCTGTCTTCAGACAGCACCAGAAGAGAGGGCATCAGATCTCATTACGGGTGGTTGTGAGCCACCATGTAGTTGCTGGATCTGAACTCAGGACCTTTGGAAGAGCAGTCAGTGCTCTTATCTGCTGAGCCATCTCGCCAGCCCTCTCCTCAGGGTCTTAAGGCTGTGTCCAATCAGAACAATGATCCTCTTCCTTTCAAACTGGATTTCTCTGAATATTTAAAACTAGTCTTTTTGGCTCCCCCTACCATTTTTTATTTTTATTTTTATTTATTTATTTATTTATTTTTAAAACCACACTGGAGTTCTATGTGAATACCTCTATTTCCTTTAGAATGTTGTGCCTTTTTAACATACAAATGTTGGGACCACATCTGTGAATTCCTCAAAGAGCTGTAACCCAGTTGCTAAGCCAATGCTTGCTATGTTCAAGTTATGGAGTAGACAATAGGTAAATCAATAAATGGAACAGGTGGAAGCACTTGGGACTTTAGCATCAATCAAACCTGGGGACAAATCCCTGCTCTATAGATCTGCAATGTCTCAAAGGCTCCCGGGAAGAGTGACAACATCCAGCTTACAGACTCACCAGCACAGTTGAGGGTTTCTGTGAGAGTGGAGCCTTTAAGGTCTGTTGAACAAGTGATCAAACTTGAGATCCTTGCTGTCTGTGATGTGTCTGCATCTTCCCATTTGGTCTCTGTGGGATCTTGCTTTCGATTTGTTGACGCTTAGAGAAGATCACTGGCAGCACATGGCCCTGTATTAACATTTCACTTTCTAGCCGTGGCTTATCTTTCATAATTTATGTCTTTCATCTTTCACATGCTTTAGAACGACAAGAAACTAGTTACCTAGACTGTTTGTAAACCAGGCAACTGGGAATGTTAGGTAGGGCAGGAAAGGTGGGCTCTGTGCCATGGTCTTATGGAGTCCATTCTGGATAAATATAATAAATTTTAGCAAATAATGTGGCATCTAATTTAATTTGCTGCTTGCTTTTTTAAAAAAAATCTAGGGCCTTGTGCATGCTAGACAAGTTCTTCACCACTGACCATTGAATTATATTCTGAATCTATTTTTTTCTTTTATGTTCCATTTTTAGACAAGGTCTTTCTTACCAAGTTGTCCAGGCCTTTAATTTCTGATCCTCCTGCCTCAGCCTCTTAGCTTAGATTACACACCTGCGTCACCAGCCCCAGGCTCTTTTAGTTTTGTGTTTTGAACACTCTTGCTAAAGGAGGGACTTTACTGTCTATAACTTACAAATATGAGCAGGGCAGTGAGTTCAGTGCGTAAAGGTGCCTGCTGCCAAGCCTGACCAGTGCCCAGAACCCACATAGCAGAAGCAGGGAACCCACTCTCAATGTTGTCCTCCGACCTCCACGTACCCCACCCCAGACACATACCAAAGAGAATCAACCAGTAACTAGTGTCCTGCAGACTCAAATGCTGTAGTGAAGACTGGGAGCAGACTGGAAAACAACCTCCGACCAAGAACATCCGTACAAACTGGGTTAGCTTTGCTCAAGCAAAAACACTTTTAACCTAATCCCCTCCGCTTACCTTTTATCTCATTTAATTTAAATTTCTATTTAATGTGTGCGGCTGTATGTGCTCACATGTGTACCTTTGCATCGCATGCACATAGTAACTGTATAGTCCAGAAGGGAATGTTAGATCTCCCAGAACTAGAGTGAGCTGCCATGTGGGCGCTGGGAGCCGAACCCAGGTTCTTTGGAAGAGCAGCCAGTGCTCTAAAGAGCTGAGCCACCTCTCAGCCCTCATTTGATTTTACTAAGTGAGGAATTAATCAAAATTTCTTTTTTCTTTTTTTTTTTTTGTTTTTTTGAGACAGGGTTTCTCTGTGTAGCCCCAGCTGTCCTGGAACTCACTCTGTAGACCAGGCTGGCCTCGAACTCAGAAATCTGCCTGCTTTTGCCTCCCAAGTGCTAGGATTAAAAGCGTGCGCCACCACTGCCTGGCTCAAAATTTCTAATTACAATACTTCAATATCTCAAATGACAGCTATATAAAACGAATCCTATAAACTTTCCGCTGACTTCAGAATTGGGAAGCGCAGAATTCACTTTTCTATTTGTATCTTTCTATAAGCAATAAAAAGAGTCTAGAAGCAGACATGGTGACAAAGAACCAACAGTAAAAATGAGAAATGGTTATGTGAACATGAATGCTGCAAAGCTCACTTACTTTGGCCAGATCTCTCCGCCAAATCCATAATGCTGATGTCCTTTGCTCATGTGACGGGGAGGCTCACACTTTGGCCTGTGTTCTTCGGGAAGGGAAACTGGAAGCAGGCCACCATATTCTCTGTCGGCACCCCACCGAAGCCTGCATTGTGGCAGGGCCTCCCTCAGCTCCTGATACCTGTGAGACAGGACAGACTGGCACTCTTGACTGCACTGGGAATCCCTTTCTCTTCTTTAGGATTTTAGATCTCGTGAAGGATTCCTGAGCCCTGTGGGCTGTACGATGAGAGTGTAGGGGAGCAGTTAGAGATATGGGGTGGAGCTTGGAGAGGCAGGCGTGAGCTGCCTGGCACTTCTCTCTGTCAGCACAGTATATGGTTTAGAGCACCCACACCCACATACATACCCACACACAGAGTCACTGCTAAGTGTAACGGAGAAGTAACTCTCAGGGCTAGCTTCCAAATAGAACTGAATGACGTCGCCAGATAAACAATTACTAAGCTATGGCTCATGGACCTACTAACTGTTTTGAAAATAGTATTTTACTGGAATACTGCATTTCATTTATGTATGACTAGTCTGTGGCTGCCTTCACTCTGTAACAGGAAACTGAGTATCTATGATGAAACTGTAAAGCACAAAATATTTTGTCTGGCTTGTTACAGAGAACATGTCCTAAGCTCTACCCTAACCAGTTTAGGAAAGTTTGGTGACAGTTGCTCAGGGGTCCTGGCAAATAGCTGTCGGACCTTTCCCAGCTCCCCGGCTCTGACTATGATCAGCACAGGTGGTTTAGGGGTCATGACAAGGGAAAATATTAAACACTTGTGATTAATGACAAGCTAAGCTTTAATTTTTAAGTTTGTAAAGTTACATTTGAATCATAAATGAGTCAATTTCTCAATATCTGACCCCAATAAATTACATTGTCCCAGAAGACAAGCCAGAAGGAAATGTTAATCAATCATGTGTACTGACACTCAGTGATATCAGAAAATTAAAAAAAAAAAAACATTAAAATAAGAGGTATCGCCTAAATCAGCAGTGACCCACATCACCCACCTCTGTAATCTTTCTCTGTGTCCCGGCTGGAAGGGAACTCATGGCAATTCAACTGCCTTAGTCTACTGAATGCTAGGATTAATAGGAGTGGATCACCATGCCCAGTACATTTCCTTTTATTTTAGATACTTGGTGTGTATATACGCTGGAAATTGAATCTAGAGCTTCATGTATCGAACAAGAGATCTGCCACCAAACTGTTCCGCATCTCTAAACTTTCAGTAGAAAAAAAATGCAAAAGGATAGGTTGCTTATTAACTTACCTAACATCCTCAGAGGAGAACAAATGAGATGATAGAAAATAGTGGCTACTGTAATTGTTCTAAAACACACAAGTGACTAAAGTAATTGAAGTAAGGTGTAAAGTTTGCATTGTTTCTTTGATCATTGGGTAAGCCAGAATCCTATCTCTGACTCTCTTACTGTTCACACTACGCTCTGCTAACCCCATCTTCCTCAGGTTCTTCTGCCCTTCTTCTGTGTTCCAGAATACATATAGGTTAAGCCTGGTAATACATGTTTTCACAAAACTTCTCAAGTGATTTTTTTTTTTTTATTTTGAGATGGGGTCTTACTTGGCAGCCTAGGCTGGCCTTGAACTCATGACAATAGTTCTTAGTCAATGGCACTGTCTTAGCTTCCCAAGTGCTCAAATTACAGGGATAAGCTGCTAGGATTATCCACAGGTGATTTAACGTACTCTGATTGCTTTGTCCACTATGTAAAGAACAAAGTAGGCTGCTATAATTGTATATTACCATTAAAATTGCCAAATTAACTAAAAATTTGTCACATTTTGTAAGGGCATGCCTCTGTCTATGCTTAGAAACTAGGCTTCTGAAAGCTAACGTACACCAGGACTCTGATTTCTCATGACCACTAGGAAGAGTGACTCCCTGGCCTGCAGGGGCTTCTGCTTTGCATTGTTTTGTTTTGCTTGGGTGAGTACCCTGCAGTTGCCGTTGAGAGTCATTGACTCAGAACTTGTTTGGAAGCAAGCCTCAGGTATGACAGTGTGGAGATGCTGCCGTTATCTTGATGAAACTTTGCAGAGCATCCAGAATACGGAGGGAAAGGATCTCCTCAAAGCTGCCTGGTGGCTCCTTATGAAGGAGCCCTCGGTCATCCTGGCGTTCTGCTGGAGACTATAGTAGGAAAGTGCTCACAGGAAATAAAAGGGAAATCGAGGCTTGCTTGTGGGAAGCCAGGGATGGTTGTTCCCAGACACTGTTTTAAATGGCCTCTCACACTCTATGGATAACTGATCATATGGGCACTTAACTTTCTTAAATGTTTTCCAAAGCACGGATCATGTTAAACATCTGTTTACATATTTATTATTAATAAGAGTATTTTGCCTGGATGTATGTGCACCTGGTGCTCATAGATATCGGAAGAGGGCATCAGATTCTATACAGCTGGAGCGTGAGCTAGCACCTGAACCTGGGTCCTCTGTAAGAGCAGCAAATGCTCTTAAAGATGAGACATCTTCTCTAGCCCTGAAAAAAAAAATTCTTTTGCAAAGAGCAGGTTTATAAATTGAAGTGGATCCATGAAACCCGACCAGGACAGCAAGAGCCTAAAAGTAAGAGCAGAGTCTTGGAGAACCAGTGTTGGTAATCAGACCCTGAGGGAGACCCTTGAAGAGCTCCAGGCCTGGGGATAATTACTTATCATTTCACACGTTTCAGACTGAAGAGCCAGAAAAAGCAGGTAGAAGTCACAAGGGAGAAAAAGTCTTCTTAGAAACATTACAAAGAAAATGATCCACAGTCAGGGACAGTGGAGAGCAGAATGGATGGCCTTTGTGGAAGCAGTGCACTGTGGAAGGTTTTGTTTTTGGAGTGCATATGCATGAGTGTCTGTATGGTACACATGTGTATGCAATTGCCCTAGGAGGCCAGGAGAGGGCACTGCATCTTCAGGAACTGGAATTACCGATAGTTGCAAGCTCCCACATTAATGCAGGATATGGGAGCCAAACTTAAATCTTGAGAACCAAACTTTCATCCTTTGGGAGAACAGCAAGTGCCCTTAACAGCTGAACTATCTTTCCAGCCCTACTTTGGAAGTGTTTAAACTGAGATAAGGTGGCTTTCTGTCTAATCCCCTAAGAATAAAGAAAAAGTTTGTGTATGTGTTTCTACACAGCTGTGTGAAGCTTGAAGTTGACATTAAACACCTTCCTTGATTGCTCTCCATTTTTCGAGAGTGGCTCCCTCTCATCGAACTTGGGGCTTACTGATTTTACTAGACTAGCTAGTTATTGAGCCCCAGGGATTACAGGGGTCCTCTTGTCTCTGCCTCCCCAGCCCTGGGGTGATAGATCCACACCACATACTTTGGATGTAGGTATTAGGGACCAAACTCACATCTTCAGGCTTGAGATGCCAGCTGAGCCATCTATCTACCTATCCTCTTCTACAAAGAATTGTTAGGGATTTGGCCATGTGAAGTTAGAAAAACACAAGAACACAACTACACAAGGTACTTAGAAACAGAGACACATCCTTCCTCTAAGAGTGATTCAGGTAAGTCACAGGGTTGGGGGGTGTAGCTGAGACAGAGTTTGGCAAATCATGTGTCTGTACCCTACATATATCATAGGCGAAGGAGGGTAATAGCTCTACTGTACTCATGGCTGTCATGAGGAGTGAAGGATCTACAACGAAACATGGTGCAGGGCTCACACAGCATCATATGTGCAACCAATTCTGGGATTCTTTCTTGGCAGAAGGTGCTGGTGGGCAGGCTATTCATGTATACCACAGTACTCTATTAAAGCAATCTCCAAGTGAAGGAAGGGACCATTCTAGGCTTCTAGAACAGGGCTAGAGATGTCGCTTGGTGGTAGTGTTTGCCTAGCAAGCATGGTCTGGGTTCAGTCCCTAGCAACACACACACACACACACACACACACACACACACACACACATTTTCTAGGATGCAGTGGAAGAATATTATAGTATAGAGTACTTTTCCAGTTTTAACAGATTAACCCTGTAGTTTACTCCTGTTTAGCCTTCTCCTTCATGTGATATATAGGAGTGCTCAAGTATGTGTTATAGAAAAAGTCAGGAATGCGATGACATCTTTCCCCTGTGCTTTTCTAATTTCTGTGTTACCTGTCTTGTGAAGCAGTTGGCCGAATAGTTGTTTCATACGGGGTGTGAAGTCCATTAGAGTAAAAGGTGTTTGACAGAATGTCAGCTCCTTCAAGCTCCCTGCAACAGTAGGGCCTGCCGTGAATTACCTCCATGCTTCTTGCCTAAAAAGGCAGTCTGGAGAGTAAAGAGATAAAAATGAACATTTGGACTTGTAAACTGTCTTGGTCATTAGTATTGCAGTAACTCCGCCTTAGGTCGGACAGGAAATAGTTTCTGCTGGCAAAATTCAACTCATCGATGCACAAAAATTAGAGTCTTATTTTCTTACTGGCTATGAGGGTCTGTGGATGCTGTCAAACCTGTAATAGAGTGATGTCAACTTCTGTGGAAATAAACTGAAGCAAACCTACGGAGTGGAAGATGAACATCTTGTGAAACAAGCACTGAGTCCCCTACTACAATTCATGTCTCACCTCAAATTTAACAGTATTCAAGAACAATCAGGAGACTTCTACCACGGGGGTGGGGGCATGGGGATGGGGGTGGCTTTCTAAGCAGGGAGGCTGCTCATTAACAAGTCAAGAGCCCTCCCTCTAAAGGCTCTGTCGATTCTGTTTCTCAGGCAGTTAAACTGGGTGGTGCGGCACCTCTGACCTCATGGGGGGTTGCGGGGGACAACGGGTCCCCCACAGCGCTGGAGAGAAGGCCGCCCCTTCGCAGGACTCGGGTCCGTAGGCGAAGTGCAGCCAGGGGTCGCACGCACCTGACACATCGGCCTCGGAGCACTGTCCGACCGCGCCTCCCCTTCTTGTCTTGGGAGCTGATGAGTCTCCTCTCCGCGGGGCGTGGAATTTCGTGGTCTTCCGCACCTGCGGGCCCCGGGAGCGTGCGGGCAGGTGCGGGGAAGGAAGGCCTGAGGGCTGCGGGTAGGCCGGGGCGGGGTTGAGGCTGCCCTGTGACGGCGGCGGTGACCACGCACTAGGTAACACATCTTGAAGGGTGGGGCACCCGCGTGGCCCGCCAGAGCGCTGGCCGACGTGCGGCGGGGAGCCCATCACAGGATCCTAGGTCGCCAGAATTGGAAGAGAGGCCGGAAGTGAGGCAAGGGGGCTTTGTGGCTAGGGGAAAGGTGGAACCGCCGCTTTTCCGCTTCAACCCCATCCCTGGCCCTGGAGTCCCTAGCGCCCTCAAACTCAGGCAGCTCCGGGAGGCGCTCAACTTCAGACTCCACACCACTTCTGCGCACCGCCCCCATCGCAGGCCCCGCCCACAGGCCAGGTCCCTCCCTTCTTCCCAGGTTCCTCATCCCCCTCCCTCGCCCCAAGGCTTCCCCATCCTAAGGGCACCAACCCGGCCCCAGGCCCCAACCCCGCCCCGCTTACCTCTCGCCCTGCCATCGGCTGACCTCAGGCGCCCCCTGGTGGCGCCGGCTTGGCAGTTCATTGGTTCCTAGACTAGCTGGTCTACACAGTTGCCCTGAGTTGGGTGAGCATGCTTTCTCAAGGTGTGAGGGAAGCAAAAGCTCTGGTCCTGGGAAGGAGAGAGAGAAGATCTTTGTGTAAAAAAACAAAAACAAGAAAAAAAAACAAAAACAAAAAAAACCCCAAATTGTTAGTCAGTTTGCAGTAGGATGTGCTTTTTAAGTTCGTCAGTGTTACAGAAAAGCCCGAGGCAACTAGGTATCTCTTCTCCTAGCTGGTGGCTCACCAAGTTTCTCACAGCTCAGAAGAGATGGAGAGCTACTGGTAGCCTGCTGAGCACTGTATCAGAGAAGGGGACACTCTCAAGCCCTAAATTATGGACAAAGCTCTTGCCATAAACTAACAGGATGAAGAATATGGGAAGAGGGCAAGTCCTGGCCTACAGGAAGGGAGGATGGACTTTCTTGGTATCAGGGGAAAAGCCATCGTCTTGCTTCAAATCAGTACATAGCCATGTTTGGCTTTTCTCAGTGCTTATGTTGCTTTCTGCAGAACTGAAAATTAAAAACTGCTTGGTTATAAAGGTCTTTTGAATTTATTATTTCCAATGAAGAGACACGGGAAACCTGCGCATCAAATCCTACACTCCTGACCCCGCTTGGAGCCAGAGCAGTTAGCACTCCCTCCCCCTGATGACACCCTGGGAGTTCTGGGAAGTGCCAGCCTTGGGAACAGAAGGCAGCATTCCCTAGCCTCCACAGCACTGAAACTCACACCCCTTTTGATTGACAGCCAACATTTCTCCTGTGCAGATGGCTCCTGCCCTTGAAGGAAGCAGAAGCCAATACCCTTGAAATGATAATAGCCCACTCTTAGACTATGAAAAAGAGACAAGTGTTCCCAGACAGCTGTGGCCAGTTGTAAAAACACACCAGCTTCTGATAACACAAGTTACTTTGTCCAGGTCAGAATGGTCCCTTTCCAGCAGCATGGTTCCGCCCCAATGTCTAAATAAACATTATCAGGACCGCATTCCTTTACTCTCTCATGTAATGCCTAGGCTTGGAAACCCTGCTTATGGCTTTTTCCTTTATAAACCCCCTTAACTTAGACCTGGAACCCTCTTTTCTGTTCCATCACAAAGGTTGGTAGCCGAAGCTTGAGCTTGAATAAAGACTCTCATGCAATATCATCAGGTTGTGATTCCTGGTGGTTTCTTTGGGGTTTTTACAATCTGGGCACAACACCAACAGTATTAGCACTAAGTGTTGAGAGTACCCTGGCAGGTTGGGGCCAAGGTGTGCTAAGGGTTCATGCTGCAGAACAGATCTGATGCCCAAGAGGCTTATTGGGGGAGGAAGAGCAAAATGCCTTCTCGGAGTGGGGACATGAGAGAGACAAGAGGCCAGGAAACAACAAAACAGACAAGGCAGACACAAACAAAGCTAGATCTGGGTGGCCAGGATCTTTTAAAGGATGGATGTGCCTGTTGCATAGTGGAAATGCATAACTTGTATTGACTGTGGAAATGTGCTGCCGCTGAATTGCTGAGCAGCACACTGGCAGAGCACCCGATTCACAACATTCCTCCCTTTTATTATTAAAGGTGAAGAAACAGGAAGGAGTGATGGTGAGGGTGGAATTGAGGGCGCTGTTCTCTTTAAACTGTTCCCTGCTGTCTAGGGTTGAGGAAATCTTGGGGAACCCAAGAAAGTTGGGATTGTAAGGAGAAATTAAAGCTTTAAACCTGTGCTGACTAGGAAGAAAAGTTATGGGCCTAAGAAT
>NW_022196903.1:45426955-45436832 GCF_008632895.1 Mastomys coucha
TCTCTCGTGATTCCTTGAGTGTACGTCCTCCCGAGATTTGAGTGGGGGTCTCCCCCAGGGGTCTTTCAGGATGCTGGTTAAGTTCTTTCACTTGCTGTCCAGGCTCTGTGGAACCATCTGGGGCTGGAAAGTATAGGCCTAGTCAGAGAAGTTTCTGAGGCTGGACCACCTGGGGCTGGACCACCTGGGGCTGGACCACCTGGGGCTAGCTGCCTTGAAGCTGTCCAGGATGCAGATTTTGAGTGAGCACCTGGACCTGGCAGGATGCTGAAACACACATTTTTGTTAGGGGCAGAAGATACTTCTTAAGTGTACATTTGAAACTCTTAGGCTATGGTTCCAGTAGTTGAGGGAGGGAAGTCCAAGGGCCAGGAAAAGGGAGAGAGAACTCTCTCTCAGGAACAAACAGGATAGGCAGGTGGGGAGAGGGGACATTAATTGACAGAAGTACTTATCTAGAATGCATTTGACCCATGAGGGGTGGATTTAAGTGGATTCTCTGAAGCTTCCAAGAATTTAAGTTCATTAAAAGAGGATCAGTTTTAGACATATTAGCATTTACCGTAGTTTGTAACCTGTGAAATCCACATTATAGAATAGACTGACACCTTTTCAGTCATAGAAGCTTCAGAAATGAGTTTGGGTAAAAACCATGAACACCGGGAGTGTCTGGGGGATTTACTGGAGCCATACTGGCTCACATTGCCCTTTGCCCAGCTTATACCAACCAAGTGCAAGCTTGGCGCTCATCCATACTGAGCCAGCTCAAAGCTATATGATGTTCCCTGCCTCCTAACAGACAGGGCCCTAAAAAGCTCACTTCTGGTAGGAAGCCCAGAAAATGGCTGACTTTGAAAGACTCCTCGTAGGGGGAGTTCCACTCAAGTCCTAGGAGACATGCACCCAAAGAACACAACAAGCCATCTTGATGTAAAAAACATGAGGCATTTTTATTTCAGAGCTCCGGTTCAACCCCCAATCTCACACAGGAGACCAGGAATTGACCACGAGGCCCAGAGGTTAGGGGTTTTTATAGGAAAAAGGTCTGGGGAAACAAAGGAATTGGTGTGGCTGTACATGATTGGCTATTTTAAATGTAGTTAGAGTTGAAAATTCCTAAAAGGGGAGTGCTAAGAGGACCAGGTGGTCCATTAGTCAAATGTCCGCACTTCCTTGCAGGCCTGGGCTGTGGATATATCCTTGCATTTTTACCCTATCTCTATGGTTTATGTCTTCCTGACATGTCAGTCCCTGGCCGCTTGCCTCTGCTTTGATTTAACTCTTTCAATCCCAGGCTTACGTGGGCAAGCTCGTGCTGGACTTTTATTTTCCTTTTCAATTTCTCAGAATGGGACACTGGGAAGCCCGCAGCTATGAGTACACCCAAGATAAGAGGAGGAGAGCACAAGGAGGCTGAGTGGATGAGTCCAGGTACATGGAATGTGAGGAAACCAAAGAGGGCTCTGTAACAGAAGGGAAGCTACATGAGGGAAGAAAGGCCAGCTCACTGCTAAAGAGCAAAAGAAGATATCTTATTGATTGTAGCATGTAGTTGAAAAAGAAAAATCCACGCTAAACTGGTTATGAATTGGCAAGGTCGTCTAATCAATTCCAAGGCGCCAGCCCCATGCAGCAGTCTTGCCCTGGTTCCCATGGTTAGCTGCTGCCAGGCTGCTCATACTTCCCAGGCCATCCACCACTTGTGGCTAGTCTCCAGAAAGCTGGCTGCCACGCACACTTCCCCTTATCCCCACAAAATGATAACACCAAAGCTTGTAATATACTGGCCAGACTTGTAAGGGTAAATTTCCAACCCCAAAATGCCCATGCAAAGAACACAAAACTCAATGGATATAAATACAAGCTGCATACCTAGATTGGGCAAATGTACCATATATTACTCTATTTCCCATCTACAAAATCCCCAGTTACTTATGGCTACTAAGGCCACATAGTTCAGCTCCATCTTCTTCATCCTCCATCTTTTGTCCTCCATTTCCTCGCTCTACTCCATCTCTCTAACACTTCTCTAGAGCTTTCAACTCTGCCTTTCCTTCCACTGCCCAATCACAGATTCTAGCCTTACCTGACTAATTTTGATTACACCTGACCACACCTGATTACAGGCACTCTTGAGGGAACAGAACATATAAACAGCAATCCACAATGATGAGGACCAGTGACACACAATCCACCATGATAGCTCCACCCACCCTAGACGTCTCATCCACCACCAAAAAAAGCACCTTCAGGAAGAGTTCCTCTTTAGGCAGGACATTGCAAAGAATTCAGAGTCTACATGTCCTTTACAACCCTTCAGAAAGAGAATTCTTCAAAAGAAGAGACAGGATCTGCAGGAGCCTATGGACATGGAGTCAGTTGCAGCTGATGCTGACCATTGTGTCTACAAGGGGGCCTCTGGTGTAGGAGAAGGCTGAGAAGGACTTGGTGGCCATGTACGTGGAGAAGGAGAGGCTGCAGGGTTAGGTGCCAAAGCTGTGACACTAGGTGCTGCTTTGGCGAAAACATCAGGAGCTGGCTGCCACACTCAATGCCCAGTTAGAGGTGCTGGGTGCTTTCTAGGCTGTGGCAGAGCACTTCAAAGAACAACACAAGAGCCTCAATTCAGTTCTGGATACCACTTCACACAAGCTACCTGTGCAGGCCACCCACATGCAAGGAATCAGACCAAGCTACTAGATGATCTACAGCTGGCCCTGAGGACTACCATGCCCCAAGGTGGGACAATTGCTCCCCGGACACCACTGCTGATCACCAAGCAGGACCTAGAGCTCTGCAGAGACAACAGTCAGGTGCTAGAACTTTCTATCAAGAAAATTTCTGTCAAGAAGCCTTGATAACCACAAAGCCTAAACAGAGGCCCAGAGTACCCCAACCTGCAGCCAGTGGTACCTTCAAGTCCGGTTGCCCTCGGTGACCTCAGTTCCCTCCCAGAACAGGATGAACCACACAGCTCAGGCCTAACACTTGCAGAGGAGCTTTCTCTCTTCTTCCAGAAGTGGAATGGCTATTTCTAGTTATCACCATGACTATATCTAGAAGGAACTGCTATCAGATCTTGGAGGGTTCACCTGTGATCCACATCTTGAGGCTGGAGATACAAGATTCTGACCTAAATGTTGGTAAAGATATTTTGAGTCCAGTGGCCATGCAAAGCATAGGCCCAGGTAAGATAGTAAACAATTATAGCCCTGGCTGGTCTGGAGCTCACTCTGTAGACCAGGCTGGCCTCGAAATCGGAAATCCACCTGCCTCTGCCTCCCAAGTGCTGGGATTAAAGGCGTGGGCCACCAGGCCAGGTCCGTAGTAAACACCTTTGCTATCTGGAGACTAGGGCAAGGAGATCTCTGAGTTCAAGGTCAGCCTGGGACAAAACGAGTCCCAGATCTAGGCTTGGGGGGACACATTTTTAATCTGGGCCACACCTTCTGCTGGAGACCTACATAAGCACATCAGAAGAAGGAAGATTCACTCTTGCACTTACTTGTCAGCAGGTTATCGCCTCGGAGCCAGAGAGTCAGAGTGGATCTTAGACCCTGGGAGAGTGATGGATGTCTTGAGATCAGAGATTCTGTGGAAGTGGCAGCTGGTGGAGGACAGGGACCTGCTGGAGGAAAATAAAAAGTACTTCAAGCGCAGTAAACTTGCCAAAAAAGAAGAGGAAGCCTATTTTGAAAGAAGCGGCTACAAGATACAGTCAAAAGAGGATGACCAGGAACCACTAACATCATCAGACCTAGTGATGGAACTTGAACTTGCAGAGGGAAGCCCTCCTATGACTCTTTCTAGGCCAGAGGTCATCAGAAGACTGAGAGAAAGAGGAGAACTAGTTAGACTGTTTGGGGAAACTGATTATGATGCTTTCCAACGCTTAAGAACACTAGAGATTCGCACACCAGAAGGGAATGAGAGCTTAAGAAATGATCTTGAAAGACCCTTAGAAGGGAACCTCACTCAAGTCCCAGGAGACGCGCACCCAGTGAAACACGAGAGGCCGCCTTGAAAAGCGCATGAGGCTTTTTTATTCGGAGTGCTCCGGGCGAACCCCCAATCTCACGCAGGAGACAAGGAATCGCACGGAGGCTGAGGGGTTAGGGGTTTATATAGGAAAAAAGGTCTGAGGGAACAAAGGAGTCAGGGTGGCTATACATGATTGGTTATTTTAAATGTAGTTTGTGTAGATTAGAGTTGAGAATTCCTAAAAAGGGGAGAGAAAAAAAGAGTGCTATTCAAAGTTCATAATGACCCTTAGCTAACACCTAAGAAAACCAAATGACCCATGATTCATCACTCAACGTCTGCCCGAACACGTCCCAGGCGCCAGGGCTCCGGACACATCCCTTATCTTCGTGTTTTATGTCCCCCTGACCTGGGCTACAGGCATCTCCTTGCATTTTTTTCCTATCTTTGTGGTTTTATGTCTCCCTGACCTTTCAGTCCCTTAACAGCTTGTTCCTCCGTTTTGATGTGTTTTCACAGGCCTGGCCCCTGAGGTTTTCCTTCCCTTTGCTAACATCAGTTTCAAATTTAACTCTTTCAATCCGAGGCTTTTCTTTTCATTCTGAAAGCATCTTTGGATAAGATAGACCAGCAGTGCTTGAATGAAATTGTGGGTGCCCAGGAAGCTGGAGAGGTGGACACACAGAATGACCTGAAAGTTCAAGAGGAAAACACCACGATGGAAGAATTAGAGGCACTGGGGGAGTCCTTAGGGACAGGTGAGGACCCTAAGGACATGGACATCATCACCAAGGTTCTCAAGTTTCTTCTTGGTGTTTGGGCTAAAGAACTGAATGCCAGAGAGGACTATGTGAAGCTCAGTGTTCAGGGCAAACTGAACAGTGCTACCCACAAGCAGACTGAGTCCTACCTCAGACCTCTCTTCAGAAAGTTCCAGCAAAGGAATCTTCCTGCTGATATTAAAGGGTCCATAACAGCTATTATTAAGTTCCTGCTGCAGCGAGAGTACGTGAAGGCAAATGATGCTTACCTTCATATGGCCATTGGAAATGCTCCCTGGCCTATTGGTGTCACTATGGTTGGTATCCATGCCAGAACTGGCAGGGAGAAGATCTTTTCCAAGCATGTTGCACATGTCTTAAATGATGAGACTCAACAGAAATACATTCAGGGACTCAAGAGGTTAATGACAATTTGCCAGAAGCACTTTCCCACAGACCCATCGAAATATGTGGAGTATAATGCACTGTAAGATCTGTGTATGGTCTGTACCAGGAAGCCTCTGCCCGAAGTACCGGGACCTCTGGCCTTACCACAGCTGCATAGGAGGAAATTACCTCTTGCAATTCTTGTTGACTTCAAGAGCTCTGTTGGCTTTCAGGTGATATTGGACTCCAAATTATCTTTGTGTCCTGATTTCATTTGAATCTGGACTAAGTTCTAAAACTGTCATGTATAGTTTAAATGGGTAGACAACTTCCACACAGGAACAGAGATTGAAAATGACCATTTTCTAGATCCCAATGTGTCTTTGGATACTTCAAAACATCTGAGGGTGGCTTTGAATGTCCTGTAAATTATTGTGATTTGCACATTTTCCTATATGGTATTTATAGAAAATATTTTTTGTATTTCCTCAAAAATGTGTGACCATTAAATGCTCCTTTGCAGTGTTTACATGTTCTTGGACTATTTGCTGTCTTGCAGTCAAGTGTAATGTTACTGGGAAGTGTTATTATGGGGGCTGGAGGGATGGCTTGGCAGTCAAGAGCATTGACTTCTCTTCCAGATGTTCTGAGTTCAATTTCCAGTAACCACATGATGGCTCACAACCATCTGTAATGGGATCTGCTGTCCTCTTCTGGTGTGTCAGAGTACAGCAACAGTGAACTCATACCCAGAAAGTAAGTGGAAATGGAGAGGAGCCTGAGGAAAGGAATGTCCAGGGGTGGGCCCAAAATGGGACCCAGCTCCAAGGCAGGCTCCTAGGCCTGACACTATTGCAGAGGCCATAGAGGTCTCATAAAAATGGACCTATCATGACTGCCCTCCCGAAGAGTCAACGAGCTGCTGAAAGAGTCAGATGCAGAGATTTGCACTCAACCGATGGACAGAACCTGCTGACCCTTGTGGTTGAATTAGGGGGAAGCTGGAAGAAGCTGAGGGCGCTGACCCTGTAGGAGGACGCTCAACCTCCATTAATCTGGACTGCTGAGGTCTCTCATACACTGGAACATCAACCTGGCACCATACACCCACTGATATGAGGCCCCCAACACATACAGAGCAGAGAACTGCTGTGTCTGTGAAAGACCCCCAGAATGGGGAGATCCTTACTCAAGTCTCGGGATGATGCGACCACCCAATACCTCACGAGAGATCGAACTTGCTGCAATCACATGAGGTTTATTTGGGATAGGCCGGTACCGGGGTTGGTCTCGTGACCATGTTGGCCAGAGGAGTTCGACCCTGAACACAAAAAGTGAGGGTATTTAAGGGAAAAACCACAAGCTAGGGGCAGGGAGGGGGTTACCAAGGAAACATAACATAAAAACAGTGGAAAATTTCAGAGGGATCCAACCCAAGGTATTCAGTTAAGGAGGGGAACATACTCATTCTAGGAATGTAATCTTCATCTACCGGTTGACAGGGTGGAGAGTCTCATAAACCAGTAGACCTTCATTCCTAGTTCCACCCTCATTGTGGATCATTTAGGAAGGGCAGGTGTCTTGAACCAGAGCCCTGAGGCTCTGAGTTAGTCAAGTTCCTGGAACTACCTACTTCACATTTTTGGCTTGATACAGAGGTTTTCCATGCCCCCTTTTAGGTAAAGGTTACACATTATACATACATTTCTATTAAATGCCCTCATTTTACATTCTAAGATTCTCCAGCCTTTCATTCCCCACTTCTTCTAGTAGATAGTGAAAGAGTTAAATTTAAAACTTGTGCTGGCTAATGAGAAAATTGCAGGTTTGAGAAAAACACAGTGGACCGAGGTTGAATATGTCCAAATAAGCCTGGGCAAAAATAAGCAAGCTGTTAAGACATTCTGGGAACAAACAGGCCAAAAAGATATAGAAGAAGGTCAAGATGCTCTGTTGACTCAGATTAACACCAACTTTAGGCATTTTCCACTCTGTTCTGCACGTAATAGTTAATATTTGAACTAGCCAATCATGTATGGCCACACTGATTTCTTTGTTCACTCAGACGTTTTCCCTATATAACCCCCTAATTTTTGAGCCTCGTGGTCGGCTCCACTATCTCCTGTGTGAGATAGGTGTGGTGCCGAACCGGAGTGCCCCGAAATTAAAAACTACCTCTTGTAATTACATCAAGACAGTCTCTTGTGATTCCTTGGGTGCCTGTCCTCCCGAGATTTGAGTGGGGGTCTCCCCAGGGGTCTTTCAGGTGGTGCATGGGCTGGCAAACACGTGACACCCAGGAACCCTGAAGACCCCTTGGAGGTATGTTTGTATGAGTGTGGTGTGTGTCTGAGGTGCGGCCGCTGCGTTTGTGGTTTTGTGTTTTTTTCATTTCGGTTTATGGGCTCAGCAGTTGTAAGAACAAGCTGCAAACAAGAACCCTAGATGTGGTGCCTGGGGTAGTGGAAGCTCTGGATGTGGTACCTGGAGCAGCTCTGGATATGGTGCCTGGAGCAGTGAGAACCCTGGATGTGGTACCTGAGGTAGTGGAGAGTCGGTAGAGCCTGACTGTTGGTTTTCAGAACAAAGGAGACAGAATTCTCCTTTTGCCAAAGAGGGAGTGGAGGAGGAATCCCACCTCATCTGAGGCCAGGTTTGGCTAGTTTATTCAAGACCAGACTTGGGTGAGTGTGTATTTTGTGACTGGTCCATCTCTGCATCCGTGGCAGGCACACGGGCTTAGTGACTCTGTGATTTGGTTGTGATTATCTGTGTATCTAATGTTTGTTACTGGTCCCAGTTGTCTATCTCTGTGTATAAGTTGTCCTTTTCTGTGTTCATAGACCTGGCAAGGTCAAAGCTGTCTGTGTGATAATTGTTTTTCTCTGTGTTTCTTGGTATCTTGTTCTACACAATTTGTCTGTTGAAGTTAAAAGAAAAAATGGCAGGCTCTGTGTGCCTCGGAGTGGCAGTCCTTTCAGACTGGATGGCCATCCATGGGTTCCTTCTGTTTAGACAAGATTTTCCTGCCACGGGGACACCCTGACCCGATCCCCTATATTGTTTTCTGAAAAGATTTGTTCCATCTCCCCTTTGTGGGTTCATCCTTTTGCTTCACTTTCAGATTCAAGTCCTAGTACTACTGCTCTCAGTAGCGGGAGGGGCACCTGCCTGCGGCTCCTCTGGTGTGGACTCCTCAAGGTCAGGTATGGCTGGAGAGTGGGGCCCAGCATCTAGGACACAGAGTAAATGGGCAGAGACTCCTGAACAACCAAGTAGGTTCTTGCAAAATAAATTAATTGGGTAAAATATTGTCTTGATTATCTGGTTTAAAAATTATTAAATTGGTATCTTGTAAACTGTGGCGATTGAATATTGAAGCCTTGAGAGTCATGCTTTGCTAACCGGGAGGTGGACACTATATAAATTATAATTGTTGTACGGTGTTTCATGTTAAAGGAAAAAATGGTTAAAACTTTGATTTAGCTTAACTTGTTCAAAAGCAGTTTCAATTTACACAGTAGGAGCTGATAAGGCACTCTGCAGTGTCTGGAAATTAAACACAGCTGAGATAAAAAGGCTGACTGTCTGCAGGAGCCCTTCTTAAAGGGGTCAGTGGATGGATGTGCGTGTGAGCAGGCAGAACCAGAGCGTGCAGGAGTGCGGGGGACCGCCCCTCCCCACCAGCGGTAGCGGGCAGTGGTCAGAATGACTGCTGCACAGACCACACTTTGCGCCTCTCTTCCCGCTCCTGGTGGCATGGGGATCACCGCTGCGCTCTCGGACCTACTAATTGTGACATGCATCAGCCTGCAGTTGACCCTCTGTGTAGGCTCTCTAGCACTTTCCACTCAGCAGAGCTGGCAGGTCCACCTATCGCTGGGTTTGGGTGGGGACAGGTTGTGCGCTCAGGGCTTGATGGCATGGTGTGGTAGAGACTGAGTGGCTGCCCACTGCACACCCGGGGCCAGCGGTGATTGAGGCGGCAGCTGCGGGGTGGGGGATGGGGCAAAGAGAGAGAAAGAGAGCAGGGAGGACTGCCCCTCCCCACTGGCAACCGGCAGGCAGCCCTTGTACTTCCACGGCGGCCCTGAAGTGCTGTGGCTCGGGGACAGCTTGGAAGGATTGATGGGAGATGTAGTCTTTTGGGTGATCACCTAGGTAAAGGGACTCTAGCTGCACTCCAAAGTTTGGTCACATGATCCAAGTGGCCAATTAGAACAAAGAACGACTCTGAGACAAGCCCCTTTGCTGTAAAAAAAAAAATTACAGGCTGCTCTGAGCTAAGGAAAAGAATGAAATTTGCCTACCTCGTAGGGCAGAGGGATTAAACTATAAATTTAAAATTAAGATTATTTGCTTTTAGCATTAATAAATTCAGACTCTGTCTGAATGTGGGAAATTTTGCCTGTGGTTCAGAACTAGATAGGAAATATTAGCCATTGAGTCCAAATTAGAGAGTACAGTGATAATCATGTACTGCTTTGAACAGGTATTAATTATCTATGTTTGTGGCTCTGGGAAGAGAACCAAACGGAAAAATGTTATAGACTGTTTAACCAGCCATAGGAAGTTCATATTCTGTTAATGTAGACTCCATGGGAATCTTGAGCTTTTTTCCCTGCTTGACAAGATAGAAAAGGCCTAGTATAGGCAAATACAGTATCTTAGTTTGCCTCATTTGTTTTACATTGTTTAGATTTTTTAAAATGGATGTGATTTTGAATTTTGTGGTTATATTATTCCCC
>NW_022196903.1:45436842-45441290 GCF_008632895.1 Mastomys coucha
AAAAGATTTTTCTGGTCACTGGCTCAAGGATATGCTAATTGGGTTATTATTAAATTACCAGCTAAACTTTGTAACAAGAATATAATGTTTTTGATATTGATATTTTTAAAAAATGAATGAAATGTTTAAAACTGGGTTTTGTTTGTCAAAGTTATAGTTAAGGGTTGCAAGAAAAGTTATTGAGAGATTTACTGTAAGAAATTTAGAGATTTAGTACAAGTTGCTGAGAGATTTAGTGCAAGTTGTGGAGGGCCAGAGAAGCAGAGAAAAAAGCAAAAGAGAAAAAGAGGCAGAAGGAACAAGAGGCTATACTGGCCACCGTAGTGAGAAAGACCAGTGCGTGTATGTACTGAGAATGGAGAACTTGAGGGAAAAAGCATGTCGCAGAAGGACTGTGGATGTGTAAATGTGAGAAAGGTGTAGTGAAAAGATAAAATGTTTGGAAGAGGGTCTTAGAAAATGGAGTCTAGTAAAGTGGGGACAAGGGATGAACAATCTGGAGACAAATGGGAAAAAGACATAGTTTGCCTTGAAAATAGAAAGTAAATAAGAAGATAATCCAAATTCTATCAAAACATGATAGTAATAGAAAATCTGAAATAACTATGGCTGTTGCTTGGAAGAGGCTGTTTTGCATGTACGATTGTCTGTTATCATTAAGCGAGTGAGAGATGCTTGCTGGTCCTTGGTCAAATGCAGCTAAAATATCAGAGATGGGGACTTACTTATTTAGAGACTTTAAGGCACTGAGAACCCAAATATCATCGAGATAAATTTCTTTATATTTATAATTAAAGGTTTTGTTTCTGTGTTTTGAGAAAAGATAATTAAAATATTTACATCTTCCTGAAATCTGGACTCCAGAGAATCAAACAAAAATATATATCTTAATAATACTGAAAGTTTGTTTTGAGATTTATATGTTACAGAAATATACAGCCTTGGTGAATTTCCTCATCTAAACTGCCTGCATGAATTCCTGGTGTCCTGAACTTCAGCCTGATCCAGTTAAAGACACAGAAGATTAATTCTGTTTTTCCTTCCCCACCACCTTATATCTCTACGCCCTCATTCAGCTTGAAGAAGCTCTGATGACTCGTCTACCTGGTTCCCTGGGCTTTGGGGCTAGAGAGATTTATTATTGTTATGTTTCTAGAAAATATAAAATGGTCATATTTAAAATAGGAAAAAAATAGCCAGATTTAATTGTATAGCTATAAAAAGCCTTATAGTTTGTTATTGAGTTAAGTTTATATGTTTCTATTTGGTACAAAATCAATGTTATCCTTGGTAAATCGACCTTCTGATAATAATTACCCTATATTGAAAATGATTTAATTAGTTTATGAGACAATTTAAACTAGAAACATTATGTGACTAGAATTTAGTCAGGTATTTGAGTATTTTTTTCAGGTACATAGCTTATTCTCAGAAAGTTTGCTTTGATATTTATATTTGCAGAAGTGATTGGTAAAAGTTGAGGCTTGGGTTATAAACCATTTACATCTTAAACTAGTGTGCAAGAAATAAGTAAGAGCTCTTAAATTGAGAATTTGTTGTTAAGATTGGGTATATAATGATATTCTTATTGATATGAGGTGTAGCTAATACAGTTCTGTTGTGCATACTTAAAAATCAAAAAATGAAGTTTTCTATATTCAGTTAAGAAAATTCTGGTTTCAGTAAAAGTTGTAAATAGTATAGACAAATCTGAAATGTGCTATTATAGACAGATCTGAGATGTTTAGACCTGTGAGTTTAGGGTTAAATTAGCAAATTTATGGCTTTGAGTTTATTATTAGGGTGATTTCAAGAAAAGAATTGAGAGTAGTTTATAGATAATAGTCCAGATTATTTTACATAGTTAGTTGGTTTTCAAGAATATCAGAAATCCACAGAATATGGCATTTGATATTATTTATTCATCTGGCTAGAGATCTGTCTGTGCCTGACAGTACCCCTTTCTCAGACGCAAAGAAGAAACTGAGCATCATTTGAGCTGCTCCAGCTGTGTCAAGACAGCCACTAGGCAAAAGTTGCCTCTTCATCTGCAGACGACACTGTCCAAAAAGGACACACAGGCCTAGGACAGCATATATCTGCTGAGACAGAGTAGGCCAGTCCTTTCTGTTTTCAGACATTCATGGGCCAGAAAGCTGAAGATTGATGCTCCAATGTTTTAAAGTAAAGACTGTCCAGGTGTCCAGCAGTCTCTAGTAATTGATAATATTTCTGGAAGCTGTGTTAAGCTTCCCCATATGTTCTCTATTATTCAGTCATTCCTGGATTTAGATTTCTGGTGGAGTTGAAAGACTATGAAAGTTAAAAGAGATACAGGGTAAGTCGTTAAAAAAGTAGTGCAGGTGGCTAAAAAGTGTTTTAAACGGAGGAAAAAAAAAGAGTTACAGAAAGACTGTAAAAGGACATAATAAAGAGATAGAGCGTTTAAAAGAAAGTTTTTTAAAGATAAAGTCTAGTTAGAGAGTCAAAAAAATAAGAGGCTAGAGAGCTAGAGATAAAGACAAGAAAAAAAAAAAAAAAAAAAAAAAAAAAAGAAGAAGCTAAGAAGCTTGTGATCCAGTAAAGTAGTGCCTGATAATAAAAAAGAGAGTTAAGAGTTCCCCTGACAGTTATGTTAGAACTATGCTTAAAGACTGCAAGGGCAGCTACAGGAACATCTGTTATGGTATTGCAGCATAATAAGGCTTATAAAGAGTTAAGAACTGTCATTGATTTACATATAGAAAAATGTTGCTTTTATGTAAACCATTCAGGAATCATTAGAGACTCCATGAATAAGCTCAGAAAAAGATTAAATAACTATAAGTCCACAGGTGCTAAATAGATTAATTACTTTTATCAGAAAAAAAGAATAAGTGCTGCTCAGATTTTAATATTATGCCAACAATACTATACTTTGCTAGGCCAGAAAAATCTAAAATACAATGATACTCATATTTAGTTCTATGATTAGAACTATCTACTAGAAGAAGAGGGGAATGAAAGAGTTAAATTTAAAACTTGTGCTGGCTAATGAGAAAATTGCAGGTTTGAGAAAAACACAGTGGACCAAGGTCGAATATGTCCAAATAAGCCTGGGCAAAAGAAAGCAAGCAGTTAAGACATTCTGGGAACAAACAGGCCAAAAAGTCAAGAAGGAGGTCAAGATGCTCTGTTGACTCAGATTAACACCAACTTTAGGCATTTTCCACTCTGTTCTGCACGTAATAGTTAATATTTGAACTAGCCAATCATGTATGGCCACACTGATTTCTTTGTTCACTCAGACGTTTTCCCTATATAACCCCCTAATTTTTGAGCCTCGTGGTCGGCTCCGCTATTTCCTGGGTGAGATAGGTGTGGTGCCGAACCGGAGCGCCCTGAAATTAAAAACTACCTCTTGTAATTACATCAAGACGGTCTCTCGTGATTCCTTGGGTACACGTCCTCCCGAGATTTGAGTGGGGGTCTCCCCCAGGGGTCTTTCAATACTTCTAATCATAGAACTAAATATCAGTATCATTATATTTTAGATTTTCCTGGCCTAGCAAAGTATAATAATGTTGGCCTAACATTAGAATCTGAACAGCACTTATTCTTTCTCTAACAAAGGCAATTAATCTATTAAGCACGCATGGGACTATGGTTATTTAGTCTTTCTTTGAGCTTACTCATGGAGTCTCTAATGACTCCTGAAAGGTTTACATAAAAGCAACATTCTCCTATATTTAAATCAATGGCAGCTCTTAACTCTCTATAAGCCTTATGCTGCAATACCATAGCGGATGTTCCTGTAGCTGCCCCTGCAGTCTCTAAGTACAGTTCCAACATAACTGTCAGGGGAATGCCTAACTCTCTTCTATTGCCAGGCATTACCTTACTGGCTCTCAAGCTTCCTAGCTTCTTTTCTTTCCTATCTTTATCTCCAGCTCTCTAGCCTCTTAGTCTTTCTGACTCTCACACTAGACTCCATCTTCAATAACTCTCTTTTAAACGTTCTATCTCTTCACTATGCCCTTTCACAGTTCTTTTGTAACTTTCCCTTTTCTTTGTCTGTTTAAATCACTTTCTCAGTCACCTGCACTAGTTTTCTTAACGACTTATCCTGCATCTCTTCTAACTTTCATAGTCTTTCAACTCCACCAGAAATCCAGGAATGACTGAATAATAGAATATATGGGGAAGCCTAACACAGCTTCTAGAAATATTGCCAATTAAGAGACTGCTGGACACCTGGACAGCCCCTTGAAACGTTGGAGTATCAATCTTCAGCCTTCTGGCCCATGAATGTCCGAGGACAGGAACTTTAAGGACTGGCCTATTCTGTCTCAGCAGATATAAGCAGTCCTAGGCCTGTGTGTCCTTTTTTGGACAATATCATCTGCAGATGAAGAGGCAACTTTTGCCTAGTGGCTGTCTTGACACAGCTGGAGCAGCTCAAATGATGC
>NW_022196903.1:45441564-45445991 GCF_008632895.1 Mastomys coucha
GGAAAAACAGAATTAGTCTTCTGTGTCTTAGCTGGATCAGGCTGAAGTTCAGGACACCAGGAGTTCAATCAGGCAAGTTTAGTGTGTCTGATGAAGGGATTTACCAAGGGTATACATTTCTGCAACATATGAATCTCAAAACAAATTCAGTAAATGCTTCAAGTATCTTTTCTCAAAAACACAAAAACAAAACCCTTAATTGTATTCCGCTCCTCTGCTGCCCACCAGCAGCAATGACGACAGAACACCAAGACTTCTTAGACTTCTTCTCTCTCGGTTTACTCAGGAAATTTTCTTTTGTGTTACAGCTCTCCTAGATGCCCATGTGTTACAGCTCTTTTTGATATATAGGTATTACAGCTCTCCTAGGTTCTTAAGTGTCACAGCTCTTCTTGATGGCATGGCTCTTCTTGGCTCTTCTTGATGATGCTGCTGCTGCTGCTTCTCCTTTCTTCTTCCTTCTTCTTCTTCTTCCTAGGTGCTGCAGGTCTGCTTGCTTCTGTGGAGTGGCCCCGACTGTCTGGAGACAGCCCCTTATATATCCGAGCTTGAGCTGCCAAGTCCTCCTGGATTGGTTCCCTGGCAAACCCTCATTAGCATACACCTGCTCGGGAGGGGCGCATGCGCAGTATACACCCCCTTGGGAGGGGCGCATGCGCAGTGGAATAGTCTGTTGCTACAGTGTATCAGGAACCGTCGCCATCTTGGATTTTATCGTCCAAGCGGCTGCCTACACTTAATAATCAATACAAAGAAATCTACCTGGGTGGTATTTGGGTTCCCAGTGCCTCAAAATCTCCAAATAAGAAAAAAACCTGTCTCTATTTCTGATATAAATGACAAGATAAAATTCCTTATTTTGCTAAATGCTATGAGTGCACCATTGGGTGCATTTGACCAGGGACCAGCAGGGAAGGCATCTCCCACTGGCTCAGTGAGACAGACAATCATAGGTGCAAAACAGCCTCCTCCCAGCAACAGCCACAGCTGTTCCAGGTTTCCGTTTTAAGCTTGTTTACTCTAGGGGCAAAGGTGCTAGCAGTTTAGCATTACTACCAGGCTTAGATAGAATTTGGATTATTTTTCTATTTACTTTTTATTTCCAAGGCAAACTAACTCTTTATTTGTCTCCAGACTGCTCATCACTTGTCTCTACTTTACTAGACTCTACACCTTTTTTAATTCTTGTAATGTTAAGGTATAACCATAATTTAAACAAAACCCAGTTTTAAACATTCCATTTTCTTTAAAATCAATATCAAAGCATTACTATCACAAAGCTTAGCTGACAATTCTTACATATGAATACATGACAGTGCAATTTTGAATACATCAAAAAGACATCATTTTAAATCTTATCTCTGATCCAGGCCTCACCTTTGGCCTCACTAAATTTATAAGGGGTAAGATTTACATAAAATATTCCTGGGTCGGCTCATGCCAGGTGTTGTCACTTAACATGATTCCAACCCCGAGTTACCCATTTTAAGCTAATTCTCTGTTACCAATATTACATGCAAAAAGCTGTTGTCCCCTTTAAGAGCGGCTTGTGCAGACACTCAGTCAGCCTCTATCAGCTCTTTTTCAACTGTGCTTAACTCCTGGCCGCACAATGATAAGCACAATGGCTTATTAGTCTCTGCTGTACAAATTGAGACTGTCTTTTACCAATTTAAACTAAATCAAAGTTTTAACCAATTTTTTCTTCTTTAATATGAAACACTGAACAACAATCATTTATGTAAGCAGTGCCCACCACATGGTAAGCAAAGCATAACTCTCATTGTTGTAATATTCAATCACCACAGTTTACAAGGTACCAATTCAATAATTTTTGAACAGGATGATAAAGACAATATTTTAACCCAATTAATCTATTTTGTAAAAACCTACTTGGTTGCTCAGGAGTCCCTGACCTCTGTGCCCTGCTCTCTGACTGCGTCTCACCTTGGAACCTATGTCAGTGGAACCTAGGTACCTGCCTTGGGCTTCAAGGCAGCAGCTGTCTCTCCCGCAGACATGCCTCTTCTAGGGCCCCATCCCGGTATAGAGCTGTGGATTCTGCCCAGTCCCCACTGCTGTAGACCCAATTAGCCAGGCTTGTCTCCAGGTAGACCACCATTTAATCCTGCACTTGTCCCACCAATGGCTCTATTGCTTTGTTAACACTCTCAGCACATAAGACAGCCCCAAAGACAAAAAATGCCACAAGATGGCCCCAGTTGGGGTCCCCTTGGAAAAGTTTGTGGGATACCTGGGTGAAGCATTCCTGGGCTGAGCCTGGGGTCATGTAGCTGAGCAGCAGGTCAGAGATGGTATGGCAGAAGCGGGCCTCAAATTTGTCTCCAGCAGCCCGCATGGCTTGGTGCAGCGGATCGGCTGCTGGGCCTTTCCCAGAGCCAGCTCCACAGGCATAACCTTTCTGCCTCAGCTTCCACTAGAGCCTGTGTGTCTGGGGTTGAGGCTGGGGTCACCATCCAGGAGGCCAGCCTGGATGGGGAAAAGGTCAGGGATCTGGATCTGGCCCGGAAAGAACTGGAATTGCAGCACCTGGGACCCGGCCCCTACCTCCAACACTTTGGCAGGTGTAGAGCCAATTCTGACTGCCCTCTCAGGAAACCCCAGACCATGGGATTCCTGCAGACACCATTTTTTTTATTCCCAGTGCCCCCAAGAGCAGCCCAAAGACCCAGCAGCAGTGGCCCTAGCTCCAACACCGCCCATCAGTCAGGGGGGTGTAAGTCATCAGTCCAAGGTCCAAACACACACACACACACAAAATCAGTCACCAACAGACATACACCTTTTCAGGTCCATGACACCAAGAAAGACAACTGGGCCCAGTAACAGACATCAGGTACACAGGTAATCAAAGCCAAATCACAGAGTTTTTTGGCCCATGCCTGCCACGGCTGCCGAGATGGATTGGTCACAAAATACACACAAAGACTCGTCTCAATCGTGAGTGCCAACCTTATTTCAGAAAAGCAGACAGCTGGAAATTTACCGAGGTCCTTATTTCAGCTGAACTGACATGTCCCTAACCTCCGTCCAGAGAGCCAACGTCAGAGTTACCCGTCCATCCCATCGCAGTCACAAGGGTGACAAAAATCACAATACACAACACAGAAAATCAGACAAAGAGTAACACAACAAGAGCGGCCCAAGTGGAGCCAATCGAACAGGTTTGATGTCCTAGAAAACAGACCCACACTCCCCTCGAGTGTTAATGTTTCTCCCCCCGGCTTCCCATGGGGTTCCTCCTGGGCGTCCCCAAGGATTCCCAATTCACTGGGACGTCTCCCAGGGTACTAGTCAGTGGTCCTGACACGTCTGTAAACCAGTCCCTTTTCCCCCTCATGGAGGGCAGGGAGTAGCTGACTGAAAATAAACTCTACAAATAAACCCTGCCATCTATAAACCCTGCCATATCGGGAAGCAGCTAACTACAAATTCACAGGTTGTAAAACAAGCAAGCAGTTCCTAGACAAATGGAAAACACACAGACAGACAGATGGAACACATGTAGGAACTCGCCTCCAAGGGGTCTTCAGAGAGTCAAGGGTGGTTTTAAATCCCACAGACGAGCCCCCAAAAGAAAGACCCCCAGAACTGGGGAGATCCTTACTCAAGTCTCAGGATGAAGCGACCACCCAATAACTCACGAGAGACCGAACTTGCTGCAATCACGTAGGGTTTATTCGGGATAGGTGGGTACCAGAGTCGATCTCCTGACCATGTTGGCCAGAGGAGTTCGACCCCGAACACTAGAAGTGAGGGCTATTTAAGGGAAAAATCACAAGCTGGGGGCGGGGACAAGGTTACCAAGGAAACGTAACATAAAAAACAGTGGAAAATTTCAGAGGGACCCAACCAAAGGTATTCAGTTAGGGACGGGAACATGTTCATTCTAGGAATGTAATCTTCATCTACCGGTAGACAGGGTGGAGAGTCTCATAAACCAGTAGACCATCGTTCCTAGTTCTACCCTCATTGTGGATCATTCAGGAGGGGCAGGTATCTGGAACCAGAGACCTGAGGCTCTGAAGTAGCCAAGTTACTGTAACTACCTACTTCACATTTTTGGCTTGATACAGAGGTTTTCGATGCCCCCTTTTAGGTAAAGGTTACACATTATACATACATTTCTATTAAATGCTCTCATTTTAAATTCTAATATTCTTCAGTCTTTCATCTGCTTTAGTCAGAGAAGATGCAAGTGGGTCCATCTCACTGAGCTACGGCTTCCTTATCTGACAGTGATGATAAGAATCCAGACCTCTGGCCGGGTGGTGGTGGTGCACAACTCTAATCCCAGCACTTGGGAAGCAGAGGCAGGCAGATTTCTCAGTTTGAGGCCACCTGGTCTACAAAGTGAATACCAGGACAGCCAGGGCTACACAGAAAAACTGTGTCTCGAAAAACAA
>NW_022196903.1:45461628-45463377 GCF_008632895.1 Mastomys coucha
ACAGCAAGCATAGGAGAGTTAGAGACTGGTTAGGACTGTAAATTAGGAAATTAGGAGCTGTCAAAGCACAACACAAGACAGCTCTTTACTCTCTGTTCAGAGATAGACTGGTAGGGGGTCATGGGTCATGATCTGTTTGTTTGTTTGTTTGTTTGCTGTGGGATCTGGCTTCTTATGAGCTACAGGGGCGGGACTCTAATGATATGGCTGTAACCTCCAGGTTGTATTGGATTTACATTTTTCTTTTAATTCAAGTGAATGTTGTTAGGTTTCAAACAGCTGAAGTGCCTATTAAATGTATCAAAGCAGATACTGGCTGACAGGTTCTCCCTGTAGTCCACAGTCCCTACATGTTATAGGGCCCTCCTGGTTGACATACTGCTGGCTATCCTAAACTCTTGAGCTCAGGAGCCTGGGATGCTCTTTCAAATACAATCCAACCATTTTGACTCCTCACCTTTTGTACCTTTGGCCTCCTGGGTGCTGCACCCGGTTCTCCTTCCCTTCTCTCTCCTTTCCTCTCCTCATGTGGCCCAGCTCAGTCAGGTCCTGTCTACTCTGGACTCTCCCAGATGTCCCTGCCTCTGGCGATGCTCTCCATATATCTAGAATAAACTTTCTCCCCCACCACACCTAGGAACAGTCATGTCCTTTCCTCTTATATTTCTTTTTTCCTTTTCATTCAAATGTAAAGGGTAGAAAATTTTAGTCAATTTCAACGTGGAGATTTTTACCTAAAGTTTAGAGGAAAGGGATAGCACCTTATCTTTTTAAAACAACAGTTCTTTTGAAATGCATCCTCGTAGTGACATTTTTGAGTTTTAGAATTTTGGTTTCTTTAAAAACAGAAATCTTATAAGCATGTTTGTTTGTTTTAATCCCATGTGGGCAGCTCAGCCTATCTGCAGCAGCTGACCATGACTTGCCCCGTGCTCTGGAGGAAGCATGGTTCTGCCAGCCTAGGGTGATTTCTGTGAAGGTATGATGTTTGGAATTCTGAGAACTTTTCAGAGGGTACATAAATGTGAGGGCCCCGAGAGGTGGGGTCAGTTGTTGGCCATTTAGGGAGGTTGCTCGCAGTGTGCCAGTGGCCATAGCTAAGGAAGAAAAAAAGAGAATGAAATTAGATTCAGGCATTTTCCTAATTCCTGTCTCCATTCTTTCCTTGTTTCTCTATCTAGTGTTAGTGGGAGAAACAGGGGCGTAAAGGGTGGGTAAAAAAGATCCTACAAGGTAGCAGGAACCAGCTACACATCTCTGAAAGTTTCTCAGGGACAGTGTCAGGCTTGGCTCTATATGCTTGAGCAACTCTTTTTTGATCCCAAGCACTTGAGGTTTAGCTCATTTGCCTCAGCCCACCAACACAAGTGACCTGGTAGTAGATAGTCACAGTGACTGACTACTAAGGCTGCAAGGCCTATCGATGGCATCAACAGCCTGTATTCTCTTTCTCCTTCAGGCAGTTTGATCTCTTTCTCACTCCCTAATTTTCCTACTCTAGCAGTCCTTCACACATCGAAGTAAAATTTAGGTAACATTCCCAGGTGTGGGATATGGGACTACTTCCGACTGTCCGAAGCAGCTGACCATGATTTGCCTCTTGCTCTAGCAGAGGCATGGTTTTTTCAGCTGCAGATAATTTTTTGTGCGATTGTGTGATATTTAGAATTCTAAGAACTTTTCAGATGGTGCATAAATGAAAAAATATTCCTAGAATATTGTGTCTGGGTTGACAAAAATCCCAGATCA
>NW_022196903.1:45463387-45463655 GCF_008632895.1 Mastomys coucha
ATTTATCTTCACTTAAAGAATTTGCAGGATATATATAATAATTTAAAGCTTGAATTATAGTCTATAACCTTTGTTTTAAAGCTTATAGAGACCTTTAACAAAGTGGCATTTGAAAAATGAATTAAGTTTTTGAGGGAACTTCTTGGCAGATAAGATTTCTTAAATGAAGAAAAGCTGGATCTTATTCTTTGCCGGGAAGATATATTATCCTCTGTCAGTACTTTTTAAAAATTTGCATTTAAAAGCATGAAACATTGTAGCTCATTGG
>NW_022196903.1:45464028-45473607 GCF_008632895.1 Mastomys coucha
TGGAAGGAGTTGCAGAGACTAACTATGGAGTAGAGACTGAAGAAAGGACAAGCCAGCCTGATATAGCTCTCTCCTCAGAGGCTCGGACAGTACCTGACAAATACAGATGTAGAAGCTCACAGTCATCCATTGAACTGAGTACAGGGTCCCCAATGAAGGAGGTAGAGAAAGGACCAATGGAGCTGAAGGGTTTGCAGCCACCTAGGATGAACAGCAATATGAACTAACTAGTACCCTCAGAGCTCCTAGGGACTCAGTCACCAACCAAGGAGTACACATGGTAGGACTGATTGTTCTGGCAGCATGTGTATACTAGAGGATTGCAAAATCAATTATCAATGGGAGGAGAGATCCTTGGTCCTGTGAAGGCTCTGTGCCCCAGTGCAGGAAAATGCCAGGGCCAATACTTGGGAGAGGGTGGGGTGTCAAGCAGGGGGATGGGGTAGCCAACAGGGGTTTGTTCTTGTTGTTTTTGTTTGTTTGTTTGTTTGTTTGTTCCTGGGAGGGGAAACTGGGAAAAGAAAAATCATATGATATGTAAATAAAGAAAATATCTAATTAAAAAAAAGAATTTAAATGGAATCCTCATTTAAATTTCTATCATGTTTATATAACTGTGAAATTATTAGTAATTTTATTTTGAGCATGTAATTGAAGATAGAACTATATGCATATTTGTGTCCCAAGAGTAAAGCTTGGAGAGATGTACTAGATGACTCTCTCTATCAAAAAATAAACTTCTTGTTTATTTTTATTAAGAAAAAAATAAACTTATTAAACAATTCCAAAACTATAGCCTGTTAGACAGCCATATGATGTACAGATCATTCCATATGTGATATTAGCTAATTTTCCTTTACAAAAGTTAAATTCTGCTTAATTACTAATGCTTTAGAATACTCATAAACAATTAGAAATCAAGGCTCAATTTTAGTCTACCCAGATAAGTTAAACTTAGTTCACATCTCTTAATTGTTAAGACTATTCCTCACTCTCCCTTTACTTGTAACTAACACATTAAATGAGAGGAAAACTCTGGACCATTTTTCCTGAAGTATTTCTTACAGTTTATCCTCTGCTGATATCTTTGTGGTATTGGTTGACATTTATTTTTGTAATGATATGACTTTTATTAGTTGTATTTGTGATAGGGATGTATGGAGCCCAAGCTGTCCTTTAGCTTACTGTGTAACTGTAGAAAATCTTCAACATTTTTCTTTTTCTTTAAACTCATACCACATGATCTGTACTACAGGTTCCCCTCCCTCCCTCATCCATGTGCCCCCTACTTCCATTTCCCCAAGATCCACTGCTCCTCTGTTTTTCTTTAGTAAAAAGCAGGCCTTGAAGGGATATCAAGAGGAAAAAGCAGAATGGGATGCAATAAATCTAGGCATAAACACTGATAGCAAGGCTCGACTAGGCATTATAGTAGGAGGGAATGTGTCCCAAGAATAGGCAAATGAATCAGAAGCACACCTACTCCCACTCTTAGGACTCTAAGGACCATCACACTCTAAACAACGTCAGATTTTATGTTGTGGTCCAAGCTCATACTCATTCAGGCTACATGATTGCTGTTTCAGTGTCTGTGAGCCTCTATGAGTCATGCTAATTAAGATGATTCTGGGATCCTTGAACTTCTGAAGTTCTTGATCTCTCTATAAACTAAAATTCTTTTCCCTTTGTGGAGGTTCTGCCAGAATTCCAGCTAATGTGTGTGTGTTGGTCTTTGCATCTGCTATCATCAGCTAGACCAGGAAGACTCTCTGATGAAGAATGATCTAGGCACTGACCTATGAGTACAGCTGGATATCCTTATGCATCATTTCATTGGCATTTTTGTTTTACTTCTTATTTTTCTTTCTCTTTTCTTTTCTCTTCCCTATTCTTCTTTTCTTCCTTCTTTCCCTCCTCTGTCTCTGTGCCCCAGTGTCTCTGTGTCTTTGTCTGTGTCTGTCTCTCTCTGTGTCTGTTCTCTCTCTCTCTCTCTCTCTCTCTCTCTCTCTCTCTCTCTCTCTCTCTCTCTCTCTCTCTCTCTCTCATTTTCTGCCAGTTCTCTTGGGTTCCTTCTTAGGAATCTGAGTCACCCAGTTTCAGGTTTCTTGTCATCTAGGCAGTGTCAGGTCAGTTTCAGGTTTCTTGTCATCTAGGCAGTGTCAGGTATGGGCTTCCTCTAGTGGTTTGGAAACTCAGTAAGGCCAGTCATTGGTTGGCCACATCCACAAAGTGAACCACAATTGACTTAGAGTATCTTGGATTCAGGACAGTTTGAAGGTTGAAGGTGTTCTACCTAGGCTTGGTGTCCCAGTCCTACAACTTGGAGATGAACTTGGTCATAGAAGATGTTCAGTTAGGATCATACATATCCTCCATTGCGTAGAGACCTCAAAAAGTGTAAACCTCAAAGGTCTTATTATGCTTCCATTGTACTGGGTTTCCACATTTCCTACTAAACTATCAGCTATTCCACTAGGCTCTCCCATACTGTCTCCGTCTGCCCCTCCCTCTCTGAACCAGTCTTTCCAGTTCTCAGCCCTACATGTGCCCTGTGAATTGAAACTTTTCTAATTCTCACTTTATTTCCCTAGTGCTTGAATAACACCTGATCTCTTCCTTTGTAGTGCTGAGGCATGGAACTAGTGTTTCATGTGTGCTAGGCAAGTACAGGCCTACATGCACATGCTGTGCTATTCTGACTAACAGGCTCTTTCTCCTGATGGGTTAACTTTTCACATCACATATTACTGAGCAATGTGAGATCACTTAGACCAAGTAATGGTCAGGAAAACAAAACAAAGCTAAACAGCAGCAGCAGCTCCAACAACAACACAGTCATGACCTCTGGAGCCCAACTCCTCTCAGACATTGCTGCAAATGGTTCTTGATGGCAACATCCACTTTTTACTTAGGTTTTAATTCCTGGATACATTTCTATATAAAGTTACTGTTTTCTAAGTTGAATATAGGGCTATTACACATATATCTTCTCTTTTGAAGTCTTGTCTTTGTCCTCTTATTAGTTATATGGATTCTTAAAAAATTAAAACAAAACAAAAAACCTGACAAACAAACAAACAAACAAAAAACCCAAAAAAGACTTGAGACACTCTCTGATTCCATAAAAAGGCAACAACTTTTAGGGAAAGAGGCAACAGATTAAGTGTGTGAAGCCAGCAAAGGGCACTTTTTCTGAAGGCACTTAGCAGATGGTAAAAAGCACTGTACAAGGAATTTGGAGGTGAGAATTTCACTATGCATTTTTTTCTGGGTAGAAGCATATCCACACTTGAAGCAATGCTAACACAACACGTTACAACCTCACAGCAATAGGAATCATTTTAATCACATCATTTCCCAAGCTCCAGCACCGAGTGTGATTTGGAGTTTACTGAACAAGAGGATACTTTCACCCAACAATACAAGTGACCAGGAACAGCCAAGGTAAACATTTTCTCTAAGCACCTCCAGACCATATCTAGACTAAAGTGTCCCTCTTTCTCTCTTTTTTGTTTGTTTGAGTCAGGGTCACTGATAGCCATGGCTGACCTGCCATATCTTATAAATACTACAAGCGCATCTGACTAAACAGGCCACATTATTCTTCCTTCTCATTTTCTTTCTGGAGTCCTGCCTCCTTCAATATTTATCTCTCTCCCTCCCTCTATCATCCTTCTTCCCTCTGTAATTTTTGGTAAAGAAGGAGTCTCTTACCCAATAAAAACATTCATAGAACTGAATGTTTCCCACTATGCAGCTAAGTGATCCTGTTGCAAAAAAGTACCAAAATTGTTTATTTATGTTTCCAATTCCCTATTTTGTCAAGTTTACATTTTGGTATTTTTGGAATTATTTCTTCTACATATGAAGATTTTTATCTTTCTATGGTCTTATGCATGTTTCTTTTCCCCTAGGTTTTCTATGTTTTTACATTGTAACTGACTAAGCCAGACTCAGAGACCCACAGACAGATATTAGATGGAGCTTGTGAAATCCTATGAAAGAGGAAGAACTGAAGGAAAAAGATGGGTCATGGACACATGAAAATCTACAGAATCCACTAACATGGACCAATAGGAACACACAGAGCCTGAGCTGCTAATTAGAGAACATGCACGAGACAGACATAGGTCCTCTTCTCCTAAGTGACAGTCGTAAAGTTTGGTCTTCCTGTGGGACTTCTAACAGCAGGAGCCAGGCCTAACTCTGACTATGTTGGCTGACTTAGGATTCCTTTCCCTTAACTGAACTTTCTTATTTAACTGGAACAAGAGAACATGTACCCAGTCTTACTGAAGCTTGAGATGACAAGGTTGGTTGATATCAATAGAAGCCCCCCGCTTCCTGAGGAGAAAGGTAAAATGGGAGAATGGATGGAAGAGAGAAGAGTGGGAGGGTCTCAGAGGAGAAGAGGGAAGAGAATGTGCTATCAAAATATAAACTAAATAAATAACTTTAAAATAACTTGGATGCACACCAGCCCAAGATATCTGTTTCCCCTCAAAAGGCAAATCATCTGTAACAATCCAAAAAGACAACATAAGCAGAAACTAAAGTGGAGGAAATTCTTCAGGCTGAATGGTGAAGGACTGTGCTCTCTTTCAGTGCATTAACTGCAAGTTATGAAAAATGAATAAAGAGTATCAGCAATTAAGATATGTAAACACATTTAATTGATTTAGAGTCACACCTATAAATCTAAGTTTAATATATTTTATTCAGGAACTCATTGGATAATTTATTATTGACTTTTAAACATTGTTTTAATTAATATTTAGGAATTATTGCATACTTATTTTGAATGCAATAAAATGGTACAGAAATTGCAAACTGGAGATGAACACATAAATACCTGCAGACCAAATACAGGAATTTGAGAATTGCTTAGCATTTACAACTGCCTCTTTCCATTTCTTTCAAATTAGAAAGTATCCTAGCAAGAGACCTAAAAATCATCTATCTTTTTAAAACTTACTTTAATTTACTTTTTTTAATTATTCACTTTATATCCCAGGTGCTCTGCCCTCCTGGTCACCTCCTCCCACAATCCTCTCTATATGCCATGGTCGCCTTCTCCTCTGGTGGGTGAAGGCCTCCATGGTCATCTTCCACTCTGGCACTTCAAGTCTTTGCAAAGTTAAGTCCTTCCTATCCCACTGAGGCTAGACAAGGGAGCCCAGACAGAACATATCCCATGCAGATTCAACAGTTTTGGAAAAATCCTGTTCCAGTTGAAGGCCAAGATGCAGATCTGTTAGATATATCAGGTGGAGGCCTAAGTCCAGCCTCTATATGTTCTTTGGTAGATTAGACTCTCATAGCCCCAAAGGACTAGATTAGTTGAATCTATTAGTCTTCCGGTCGAGTACATATCTTCTTCAGTGTCCACAATACTTTCTTCTGTTCTTCCTTTAGAGTCCCCAAGTTCCATCCACTGCTTGGTTGAGAATGTCTGTATTTGTCTGAGTCAGTTGTTGTGTGAAGCCTCCCAAGACAACATGCTTCTGTCTGCAAACATAACTGAATAGCATTAATAGTGTTAGGAACTGTTGCTTGATGGTTTTGACAATCCCCTCTGCTCCATCCACCAGGCTTACATTTCTTCTAGACAGTATAAATTTAGGGTGGAAGACTTTGTGGGTGGGTTGGTGCCCCCAAAACTGGGGAAAAATCTTCAAACCCTATATGTGAGAGGGCTAATATTAAAAACAAAAAGAACTCAAGAAGGTAGTCTACAAAAAGCCTAATCCAAAAACAAACAGAACACCCCCAAGAAACCAAAAAAGAGATAAATCAAATTTAAAAATGCACAACAGAAGCAACTAGAGAATTCTCAACAGAGGAATGATGAATGAATGAATGTAATAAAATAACATCCTTAGTCATTAGGAACAAGCAAAACAAACCTACCTTGAGATTCCATCTTATACCAATCAGGGTAGCTAAGTTCAAGACCAGAAGTGACAATACATACTGGCAAGGATGTGGAGAAAGAGAAACACCCCTCCATTACTGGAGTGAGTGCAAGCTGGTACAACCCCTCTGAAAATCCATCTGGTGGTTCCTCAGAAATGGGACATAGTACTAATTGAGGATCCAGCTATTTCACTCCTGGGTATATACCCAAAACATGCTCTAACATATAACAAGGACACATGCCCCACTATGTTCATAGCTGTTATTTTTATAATATCCAGAAACTGGAAAGGTCTCAGATGTCCTTCAGCTGTGGAATGGATACTGAAAATGTGGTATATTTTACACAATGGAATAATACTCAGCTATTAAATCAATGACTACATGAAATTCACATGAAAATGGATGGAACTAGAATGTATCATCCTGAATGAGAAAACCCAATCACAAAAGAACACACAGTATATGTACTCACTAATAAGTGGATACTAGGCAAAAAGCTGGGAATACCCATGATACAACTTGCAGACCATATGAAGCTCAATAATAGGAAAGACTAATGTATGGATATTTCTGTTCTACTTGGAACCGGGCAAAAAAACAATCATAGGAGGTAGAGGGTTGGAGTGACTTTTGAGGAAGTATGGTGGGGGGGGTGGATCAGGTATGACAGCTCACAGGGGAAAACTAGAGATGATAAGTAAATTGATTAGAGCTGTATAGCAACAGGGGATGCAGAATTGGGGGTAGGCCTAGGAAAGTCTCAATTTCTAGGAAAGACCCTCCAAGAACCTAACAGGGATGATATTAGCTAAAATACACAACAAAGGGGAGATATCCTGTTGAGATCATATAGAGAGGTTAGGCACAGACTCTGGTTGAGGGATGGGGCCACCCACCCGCCCATCTAAAAAATTTAAACCCAGAATTGCTTCTGTCAAAAGGAAATACAGGAAGAAAGAGTGGAGCAGAGAGTGACGAAAAGGCAATCTAGAGACTACCCCACCTCAGGATCCATCCCTTCTTCAGACACCAAACCCACACACTATTGCTGACACAAAGATGTGCTTGGTGAAAGGAGTCTGATATAGCTGTCTCCTGAGAGGATCTGCCAGAGCCTGAAAAATATAGAGGTGGATGCTTGCAGCCAACCATTGGACTGAGCCTGGGAACTCTAGTGAGGAGTTAGGGGAAGTACAGAGGAGCTGAAGGGGTTTACAACCCTATAGGAAGAACAGCAATATCAATGAACCAGATCCCCCAAAGATCCCAAGGACTAAACTACCAACCAAGGAGTACACATGGAGGGCCCCATGGCTCCAGCTACATATATAACAGAGGATGCTCTTATATGGCACCAAGGGGAAGGGAGGCCCTTGGCCTTGTGAAGCTCTGATGCACCATTGTATGTGAATGCTAGTTTGGTTAGGCTATAGTGGGTGGGATCACCTTCCTACAAGCAGGGGGAGGTAGGATGGGGTAAGTGTTTACAGAGGGGAAATGTAGGAAGGGGATAACATTTGAGATGTAAATAAAGAATGTAATCAATAAAGGAGAACATTAAATGAAAGTAAACATCAGCAAACCTGTTAAAAAATGGGATTCAGGTCTAAACAAATGTTCTTGACAGTGGAATATCTAATTGCTGAGAAGCACTTAAACAAAAGAAATGATCACTATCCTTCACCAAGAATGAAATATCAGTGAAATACAAATAAAAACAACTCTGAAATTTTATCCTGTACCTGTCAGATTGACTAAGATCCAAACTCAGGTGACAGCTCATGATGGGAAGAATGCATGATGGGAAGAATGTAGAACAAGGATAATACTCCTCTGTTGCTGGTGGGAGTGCAAACTTACGTAATGATTTTGAAAAACAATTTGGAAGTTCTCATAACATTTGGAATAGTTCTGCCTTATAAGCTAGCTATACTACTTCTGGGCAAAATAAACAGATGATTGACCATACTACTAGGACAATAGATCAACTGTGTCATAGAAACCTCATTTATAATATCCAGAAATTAAAATAAAGTAGATGTCTCTCAACTGAAAATGGATAAAGAAAGTGTTGTGAGTTAACACAATTTTATATTATGCAGCTATAAAAAAGCATGATGTTCACTTTTCAGATTACAGATTACTGAGCAAGGAGAGCACTGTCATTTAGTGAGAGACAGAAGGCAATCTTTCTGAGCCTTTCTCCCCTCAGACACTGCTACACACGGGTCTGAATGGCAATATTCACATTTTGTTGTGCTCTGGATTCCTGGAAACCACGTCCTGCGAAGATTCAGTTCATGTTGATTATAGGATTGTTTTATATGTTTTTGTTCCTGTTTGGGGCTTTATTCTCAATTCTCATTAGCTCTCTGGATTCTTAAAAATGGAAACCACATGAGACACTAATGACCTCTTGAAATCTCAGTACTTTTGGGAAAGATGGCCCCAGCATAATGGTATGCAGTCATCCTCAAGGGGGTCTTCAGCAGGCAGCAGGAGATTCAGTTCTTAGGAGAAGTAATTTTAACAAGAATTTTAAAGGGCCTGTGCAAGTATTTAGGAGGTGGGAATTTCACTCTGAAATTTGATTCTGAGTAGAATAACAGCACAGGCGAGGCAGCGCCATATTACAGCATTATGCAAATTAACAGAAGACCTAAGGCAATCAGTTACTGTGAGCATTTCCAGACCTTATAGAGATGGAAGATTCCCCTCTCTCATTCACTTGCTTACTCCCTCCCTCCTTCCCCCTTTCTCTCTTTTGTCCCCCCTCCTGCTCTCTCTCCTTGCCTCCTCTCCTACATTTGTACCTGTATGTAAGAAAAGTCTCCTTCCAAACAGAACCAGTCTCAGAAATTAATGGCTTTCTTACCACAAATCTGTGATGCTGCTAGAAAACATGGTAAATATATATTTTCACTTTCAACTTCTTATTTTGTTGACTTCATATTTTGGTATTTCTTAGAGTACTTTCTTTTCTCTATGAAGATTTACATTTTCTATGTTTTTATGCATCTATATGTTTCATTATAATTTCTAGTTCGATGTCACATATGATAAAGATCATCCTGCCCGTTCCCTGAGAAGCTGTCAGTCACGGTCTTGCCCACCCACTCTTCCTTCTCTGATGCCACACCCAACTTGTCTGGTAACAACCCACCTGCACACATCATTTAATTAGTCCTGACCTCTCCCTGCGCCACCTAGTGGTCATGGTGATCAATGCTCTACTCTAGAAGACCAAGAGCAAGTCCTCATCTTGTGAGGTGAGTGAGGACTGAGTGAGGCACAGGGAAGCCTGGAACTCTCAGGCATCCAGTCAGGAGGCTGTGGCTGTCAGCTGACTCCACGGCCCACTTCCTCAGCCTGTCCTTGATTTGCTGGTGTTCTGAACTGATGCAGACTTAATAGCCATCTTTGCTTTCAAACTTCAGCTCCTATTAATTCTTATTGTTCAGAAAGGTGACAGACATATTATGCTTAGAAAGAAAAAATGGCTGAAACACAAGAAAAATAATACTTTTGGGACATTTGAATTATTTATTCACTCATTTATTTTTACAATCAAGATTTTACTCCCTCCCTAATATACCTTCCCACTCCTCTACATCCCACACCTCTTCTCCATCCCCCTATGTAAACAAGATGTCCCCACCC
>NW_022196903.1:45474280-45474908 GCF_008632895.1 Mastomys coucha
TCTGGAAGAGAAGTCAGTGCTCTTGACTGCCAAACCCCATAATAACACTTCGCAGTAACATTACACTCGACTGCAAGACAGCAAATAGTCCAAGAACATGTAAACACTGCAAAGGAGCATTTAATGGTCACACCCTTTTAATGAAACACAAAAACTATTTTCTATAAATACCACATAGAAAAATGGGCAAAATCACAATAATTTACAGGATATTCATAGCCACCCTCAGATGTTTCTAAGTATCCAATGACACACTGGCATCTAGACAATGGCCATCTTGAAACTCCTGTCCTGTGTGATAGTTATCTACACATTTAAACTACAGATGACAGTTTTAGAACTTAGCTGTTTACCTGATTCAAATGAAATCAAGATAAAAAGTTAATTTGGAGTCCAATACCACGTGAAAGCCAATAGAACTCTTGAAGTCAACAAGAACTGCACCAGGTACAAAGAACCCCACATTCACCCCCCCGGGAAACTCTTCCCTCCTTCGTAGCTGTGGTAAGGCCAGAGGTCCTGGTACTTCGGGCAGAGGCTTCCTGGTACAGACCATACATGGATCTTACAGTGCATTATACTCCACACATTTCGATGGGTCTGTGGGAAAGTGCTTCTGGCAAATTGT
>NW_022196903.1:45476180-45479714 GCF_008632895.1 Mastomys coucha
GCTGCCACTTCCGTAAAATCTCTGATCTAAGGACATCCATCACTCTCCCAGGGTCTAAGATCCACTATGAATCTCCAGCTCCAAGGCGATAACCTGCTGACAAGTAAATGCAAGAGTGAATCTTCCTTCTTCTGATGTCCTTATGTAGGTCTCCAGCAGAAGGTGTGGCCCAGATTAAAGGTGTGTCCCCCCACGCCTAGATCTGGGACCTGTTTTGTTTCAGGCTGACCTTGAACTCAGAGATCTCCTTGCCTTACTCTCCTGATAGCAAAGGTGTTTACTACCTTACCTGGGACTATGCTTTGCATTGCCACTAGGACTCAAAATATCCTTACCAACATTCAGGTCAGAATCTTGTGTCTTCAGCCTCAAGATGTGGACACAGGTGAGCCCTCCAAGATCGAATAGCAGTTCTTTCTAGATACAGTCATGTTGACAATGGAAATAGCCTTTCCATTTCTGGATGAAGGGGGGAAGCCCCTCTGCCCCTCTTTCAAACTCTATATTAATACTGAAATCTTTAAGCCATGCTCCACACTTGATTTTGGTCATTTCTGAGCTTACATCAAAGAATATTCCTGCTCTCTCTCTCTCCCTGTCTCTCTCCCTTTCTGTCTCTGTCTCTGTCTCTGTCTCTGTCTCTGTCTGTCTCTGTCTCTCTGTCTCTGTCTCTCTCTCTCTCTCTCTCTCTCTCTCTCTCTCTCTCTCTCTCTCTCTCTCTCTCTCTCTCTCTCTCTCTCTCTCTCTCTCGCTTTTTGCAGACAGGGTTTTCTGTGTAGTCCTAGTTTTCCTGAAACTCACTCTGTAGACCAGGCTGCCCTCGAACTCAGAAATCCACCTGCCTCTGCCTCACAGTGCTGGGATTAAAGGCAAGCACTACCACTGCCCTGTCCTATGATTCCTTGTAGGCCAGAGGTCATCAGAAGATTGAGAAAAAGAGGAGAACCAGATAGACTGACTGGGGAACCGATTATGATGCTTTCCAATGCTTAAGAACACTAGAGATTCTGACACAGGAAGTGAACAAGAGCTTAAGGCATGATCTGAAAGCAGCTTTGGACAAGACTGACCAGCAGTGCTTGAATGAAATTGAGAGTGGTCAGGAAGCTGGAGAGGGAGGGGAACACACAGAATGACCTGAAAGTTCAGGAGGAAAACTCCACGACTGAATCATTATAGGCCATGGGGTAGTCCTTAGGGACAGGTGAGGACCCTAAGGACATGGACATCATCACCAAGGTCCTCAAGTTTCTTCTTGGTGTTTGGGCTAAAGAACTGAATGCCAGAGAGGACTATGTGAAGCTCAGCGTGCAGGGCAAACTGAACAGTGCTACCCACAAGCAGACTGAGTCCTACCTCAGACCGCTCTTCAGAAAGCTCCAGCAAAGGAATCTTCCTGCTGATATTAAAGGGTCCATAACAGCTATTATTAAGTTCCTGCTGCAGCGAGAGTACGTGAAGGCAAACGATGCTTACCTTCAGATGGCCATTGGAAATGCTCCCTGGCCTATTGGTGTCACTATGGTTGGTATCCATGCCAGAACTGACAGGGAGAAGACCTTTTCCAAGCATGTTGCACGTGTCTTAAATGATGAGACTCAACGGAAATACATTCAGGGACTCAAGAGGTTAATGACAATTTGCCAGAAGCACTTTCCCACAGACCCATCGAAATGTGTGGAAAATAATGCACTGTAAGATCCGTGTATGGTCTGTACCAGGAAGTCTCTGCCCGAAGTACCGGGACCTCTGGCCTTACCACAGCTACGAAGGAGGGAAGAGTTCCCCGGGGGGTGAGTATGGAATTCTTTCTACCTTTGCAATTCTTGTTGACTTCAAGAGTTCTATTGGCTTTCATGAGGTATTGGACTCCAAATTAACTTTTTGTCTTGATTTCATTTGAATCAGGTGAACAGCTAAGTTCTAAAACTGTCATCTGTAGTTTAAATGTGTAGACAACTATCATACAGGAAAGGAGTTTCAAGATGGCCATTGTCTAGATATCAGTGTGTCATGGAATGTGGCTATGAATATCCTGTAAATTATTGTGATTTGCACATTTTTCTATGTGGTATTTATAGAAAATAGTTTTTGGGTTTCATCAAAAGTGTGTGACCATTAAATGCTCCTTTGCTGTGTTTACATGTTCTTGGACTTTTTGCTGTCTTGCAGTCGAGTGTAATGTTACTGCGAAGTATTATTACGGGGTTTGGCAGTCAAGAGCACTGACTTCTCTTCCAGAGGTTCTGAACTCAATTCCCAGCAACCACATGGTGGCTTACAACCATCTGTAGGGGAATCTGCTGTCCTCTTCTGGTGTGTCTGAGTATAGCAACAGTGTACTCAGACACAGAAAGTAAGTGGAAATGGAGAGGAGCCTGAGGAAAAGAAGGTCCGGGGAGGGGCCCAAAATCGGACCTAGCTCAAAGGCAAGCTCCAAGACCTGACCCTATTGCAGAGGCCATAGAGGTCTCATAAAATATGAACCTATCATGACTGCTCTCCCAAAGAGTCAAGAAGCAGCTGAAAGAGTCAGATGCAAAGATTTGCACACAACAAGTGGACAGAAGCCCTTGACCCTAGTGGTTGAATCAGAGGAAAGCTGGAAGAAGCTGGGGAGGGTTATGACCCTTTAGGAGGATGAGCAACCTCCATTAACCTGGACGGGCGAGATCTCTCATACACTGGAACATCAACCTAGAGGCATATACCAGCTGATATGAGGCCCCCAACACATACAGAGCAGAGAACTGCTGTGTCTGCTTTAGTCAGAGAAGATGTACCTAACCCTCAAGAGATTGGAGATTCCAGGGAGATAAAGGGCTGGTGGGGCTCTAGCTGGGTGGGGACATCTGGTTTACCTAGGGGGATGGAGAAGAGGTGTGGGATGGAGAGGAGTGGGAGCATAGACCGGGGAGGGAGTAAAATCTTGATTGTAAAAATAAATGAATGAATAAATATATTCAAAAGGTCCAAAAAGTGTTATTTTTCTTGTGTGTCAGCCATTTTGTCTTTCTAAGCAGAGTATGTCTGTCACCTTTCTGAACAGGCAGAATTAATATGAGCTAAAGTTTGAAAGCAAAGATGGCTATTATGCCTGCATGAGTTCAAGACACCAGCAAATCGAGGACAGGGTGAGGAAGGGGGTCGTGGAGTCAGCTGACAGCCACAGCCTCGTGACTGCATATCTGAGAGTTCCAGGCCTCTATGTGCCTCACTCAGTCCTCACTCACCTCACAAGATGAGGACTTGCTCTTGGTCTTCCAGAGCAGAGCATTGATCACCATACCACTAGGTGGCGTAGGGAGAGAGGTCAGGACTAATTCAATGATGTGTGCAGATGGGTTGTTACCAGACAAGTTGGGTGTGGCATCAGAGAAGGAAGAGTGGGTGGGCATAATCATGACTGACAGCTTCCCAGGGTCATGCTCTAAGTACAGCTTTGGACAAGTGGGTCCATCTCACTGAGCTCTGGCTTCCTTATCTGACAGTGATGATAAGAATCCAGACCTGACTTGGATATTGTTGAAGTGA
>NW_022196903.1:45480605-45483277 GCF_008632895.1 Mastomys coucha
ACTATGTGTTGTTGTTTCAAGAATGTTTTCTAAAACAGTAAAGACACACCTTTCCTTTTTTTTTTTAAAGGCATTGTGTTTTGTTTTGTTTTGAGACAGGGTTTCTCTGTGTAGCCTTGCCTGTCCAGGAACTCAGTCCATAGACAGAGCTGGCCTCAAACTCAGAAATCTGCCTGCCTCTGCCTCCCAAGTGCTGAGATTAAAGGCCTGTGCCACCACCTCCCAGCCATACCTTTCCTTTTAAACAAAACAACAACAACAAAACTTTACACTTTTTTTAAAAATCCAATTATTATGAGATCCAGGTGGTTGGTGACTGGCACAGTGGTTGTAAAGGGAGTGCCTTTGAGTGAAATGGAAAACCTTCCACTGGAATCTGGTTGGTGATTTTACCACCTTTCTGAGTCTGGTAATGTGGCTCAGAGTGTAAGAGCACTGACAGCTCTTCCAAAGGGCCTGAGTTCAATTCCCAGCAACCATGGTGGCTACAAACATCTGTCGTACTCTTCTCATTTGTCTAAAGATAGCCACAGTATACTTATATATATAAAATAAATAGATCTTTAAAAAAAAAAGTAAGGGAAATTGTATCTTGATCTAGTAGACGCGCTAGGACAATAAGTGCTGTGGCTGGAGTTTTATACATGAAGAGCACAGAGGAGTCTGCTGAAGCCCTCATTGTTGCTGTTAAACTGAAGAATCTCTCCACTATCAAGTTAACTGAGGATGAATTTCACCAGAACTTTCTTCTGCAGGAAGTGCAGATCAAGTAGCTTCTGAATTCATTGAAAATGAAAGAAACTCTTCAGCTACCTGGACAGTCATGGTAGGTTCCTCCATGGTCAGTGGGGGCAGAGGTCATAGGGCAGCAGGAATCTTCAGCTACCAGTCCCAGGTGATGGCACAGACTTTCCTGTGGAGTAGGAAAACTCCTGCCCAATCACAGGCTCTAGCTTTATCTGACTAATTAAGATTTCACCTGACTACACCAGAGGACAGGCACTCATGAGGGAGCAGAACATACAAACAGCAATCCACAAGGATGAGGACCAGTGACAGGCAATCCACTGTGATAGCTCCACCCACCCTAGACCTCTCATTCACCACCAACAAAAGCATGTTCAGGAAGAGCTTCTCTTTAGACAGGACAATGTCAAAGAATGCAGAGTCCACATATCCTTTACAACCCTTCAGAAAGAGAATTCTTCAGAAGAAGAAGCAGGATCTGCAGGAGCCTACAGACATGGAGTCAGTTGCTGCTGATGCTGACCATCATGTCTGCCAGGTAGGCTCTGCTGGAGGAGAAGGCTGAGAAAGAATTGGTGGCCATGTACCTGGAGAAGGAGAGACTGCAGGGTCAGGTGCCAAAGCTGTGACACTAGCTGCTGCTTTGGCAGAAACATCAGGAGCTGGCTCCCACACTCAATGCCCAGTTAGAGGTGCTTGGGCATTTCTAGGCTGTGACAGAGCACTTCAAAGAACAATACAAGACCTTCACCACAGTTCTGGATACTGCTTCCCACAATCTACCTGTGCAGGTCACCCACATGCATGGAAGTAGACACAAGCTCCTAGATGCTCTACAGCTGACCGTGATAACTACAATGCCCCACCTGGGACATGTGATCCCCATACTCCAATGCACAGGTGCCATGTCTATTGGAGAAGCCCAATGGCCTGATCACCAAGAAGGAGCTGGAGCTATGCCAGAACAGGATCCTCACAACCTCCCTCTACACTTAGGAGTGATGCCGGTGGATCAGCAGTCCTCTCTGCCCCTTCCCTGCAAGCAGAGAGCCTGCCTTCATGGAGTGCTCTAACCCAGGGACTCAGGTGACTTTCTAAGGTGGGAGCAGCTGGGGGGCACAGGCCTCACAAATGGCAGAGCAGCCTGGACAGGATCCTCTCAACTTCCATCCACACCTAGGAGGGACAACAGATCCACAGCCCTCTCTGCACCTTTCCCGAAAGTGGAGATCCTGTCTATAGGGTATGCTCTGACCCCAGGACTCAGGACAGACAACTGGTCCACAGCCATCTGCGCCTAGGTTTTACCAGAGGAGAGCTGATCTCCCAGAAGTGCTGACACAGGCTTACAGACCCACTGGAGGAGCAAGCTTTCTTTAGAGACAGCAAGAACATCTAACACCAGAGATCAACAGATGGCAAAATGCAAACGCAAGAATCTTACCAACAAAAACCAAGACGACTTGGCTTCATCAGAACTTAGTACTCTCACCACAGCAAGTTCTGGATATCCCAAAACACTGGAAAAGCAAGATTTGGATCTAAAATCCTATATCATGATGGTGGTAGAGGAATTTAAGAACATGAGTAACTCCCTTAATGAAATTACTGGAGAACACAGGTAAAGAGGTACAAGCCCTTAAAGAGGAAACAAACAAACAAACAAAATCCCTTAAAGAATTACAGGAGATCACAAGTAAACAAGTAGAAGCACTTAAAGAGCAAACTCAAAAATCCCTTAAGGAATTACAGGAAAGCACAAACAGGTAAAGGAATTGGGAAAAACCATCCAGGATCTAAAATGGAAGTAGAAACCGTTAAGAAATCACAAAGAGAGACAACTCTAGAGTTAGAAAACTTAGGAAAGAAGTCAGGAAACATAGATGCAAGCATCACCAACAGAATACAAGAGACAGAAGAGAGAA
>NW_022196903.1:45483743-45485626 GCF_008632895.1 Mastomys coucha
TTTCCACAAATCCTGCCCTTCAAAGGATAATAAATGGAAAACTCCAACACAAGGAGGGGAATGACATCCCTGAAAAAGCAAAAATGTAGTCTTCCAACAAAACTAAAAGAAGATAGACACATGAATGGAATTCCAACTCTAACAACAAAAATAACAGGAAGCAACAATTACTTTTCCTTAATATCTATTAATATCAATGGACTCAATTCCCCAATAAAAAGACATAGACTATCAGACTGGGCACATAAACAGGACCCAATATTTTGTTGCATACAAGAAACCCACCTGAGTGACAAAGACAGACACTACCTCAGTATAAAAGGCTGGAAAACAATCCTCCAAGCCAATGGTCCCAAGAAAAAAGCTGGAGTAGCCATTCTATTATCAAATACAATTGACTTTCACCCTAAAGTGATCAAAAAAGATGAGGAAGGACACTTCATATTCATCAAAGGTATGATCTACCAAGGTGAACTCTCAATTCTGAAACTCTATGCTTCATATGCAATGATATCTACATTCATAAAGGAAACTTTACTAAAGCTCAAAGTACACATTGCACCACACACAGTAATAGCAGGAGATTTCAACAGCCCCATTCTCTGCAATGGACAGATCATGGAAACAGAAACTAAACAAAGATACAGTGAGACTAACAGAAGTTATGAAACAGATGGATTTAACAGATATCTATAGAACTTTTTATCCTAAAACAAAAGGATATACCTTCTTCTCAGCACCTCATGGCACCTTCTCCAAAACTAACCATGTAATTGGTCACAAATCAGGCCTCAACAGATACAAGAAGATTGAAATAATTGCTTGTATCCTATCAGATCACCATGGACTAAAGCTGCTCCTCAAAAACAACATAAAAAATAGAATGCCCACATACACGTGGAAGCTTAACAACACTCTACTCAATGATAACTTGGTCAAGGAAGGAATAAAGAAAGAAATAAGACTTTCTTGAGTTTAATGAAAATGAAGCCACAACATACCCAAACTTATGGAACACAATGAAAGCAGTCCTAAGAGGAAAACTAATAGCTTTAGGTGCCTCCAAAAAGAAACTGGAAAGCAATCTGACAGCACATCTGAAAGCTCTAGAACAAAAAAAAGCAAATTCAACCAAGAGGAGTTGAAGCCAGGAAATAATCAAACTCAGGGCTGAAATCAACCAAATAGAAACAAAAAGAACTATACAAAGGATCAACCAAACCAGGAGCTGGTTCTTTGAGAAAATCAACAAAATAGATAAACCCTTATCCAGACTAACTAGAGGGCACAGAGACAGTATCCTAATTAACAAGATTAGAAATGAAAGGGGAGACATAACAACAGATACTGAGGAAATCCAAAAAAAAATTATGAGATCCTACTACAAAAGCCTATACTCAACAAAACTGGAAAACCTGGATAAAATGGACAATTTTCTAGACAGATACCATGTACCAAAGTTAAATCAAATTCAGATCAACGACCTAAACAGTCCCGTATCTGCTAATGAAATAGAAACAGTCATTAATAGTCTCCCAACCAAAAAAAGTCCAGGACTAGATGAGTTTATTGCAGAGTTTTATCAAACCTTCAAAGAAGACCTAATACCAATACTCCTCAAACTATTCCACAAAATAGAAGCAGAAGGTACTTTACCCAATTCGTTCTATAAAGCCACAATTACTCTTATACCTAAGCCACACAAAGACCTAACAAAAAAAGAATACTTCAGACCGATTTCTCTTATGAATATGGATGCAAAAATACTCAATAAAATTCTTTTTTTGTTGTTGTTTTTTTGTTTTTTTGTTTTTTTGTTTTCAGCTAGGATTTAATTCTTCTTTGTTTTGAAACAGTATCTGGTTTTCAGCTGAACCTGAAGA
>NW_022196903.1:45489544-45493157 GCF_008632895.1 Mastomys coucha
TAAATATGAATGCAATCCATAAGAACAGTAACAACAACAAAAATAGAACAATTTTTCTTTCTCAATAAAAACAGGCCAGTTGCTAGAAGGTATCAGTCTGTGAAGACATTATTTTGAAGCCCTAGTCAAATGAGCCTGTGGAACTTGCCACTGGGTTTCTACTTCGGGCCTGGAGAACCTTATGAAAAGCAGTCCTGACACAACAGAATGACATTTGCAGAATGTAATACTGGAGTGAGAGAAACGAGGTTGATGGCTACAATCACATTCCTGTGTATTAAACTGTTACATCTTAATTATTCATTCAGCCCATTGGTCCAATAGCATAAAAATAGTGAACAGCATCTCGAAATTTATCTCATCCATGTTCAGAGACAAATGGCTTAACCATTCTTCTCATTATTTTCTGGAGGCAAGTCCTTGTTTACAGTCTGATGGCAATCACATGCTGGTAGTTTCTGAAGCTACTGCATGAAAAGGATGCTGAAGTCCATCACTATACAGCATATGGTGACATCAGGACTCTTGCGTTCACCAATTCGGACACACTTCCAAAATATTCCCAATAGTCCAGTTTTATTTCTGTCCAGGATGGTGGGTGCCATGGATCGGATATAAGCACACATACATATAAGCAGCAAGATTACAGTCAATAGACTCTGAAAATTGAAAATGGCAGACATAGTGAAGCCAGTGCTGGTCCAGCCACATCACCCTTCCGGGCCGGGGCTCAATAAAATTCTTACAAATTGCATCAAAGAACACATCAAAACGATCATCCACCATAATCAAGTAGGTGTTATCCCAGGGATGCAGGGTAGTTCAATATACAGAAATTCATCAATGTAATTCACTATATAAACAAACTCAAAGAAAAAAACCATATGATCATCTCATTAGATGGGGAGAAAGCATTTGACAAAATGCAACATCCCTTCAGGATAAAAGTCTTGGAAAGATCAGGAACTCAAAGCCCATACTTAAACATAGTAATAGCAATATACACCAAACCAGTAGCCAACATCAAACTAAATGGAGAGAAACTTGAAGCAGTCCCACTAAAATCAGGGACTAGACAAGACTGCCCACTTTCTCCCTACCTATTCAACATTTACTTGAAATCCTAGCCAGAGCAATTAGACAACAAAAGAAAATCAAAGGGATACGAATTGGAAAGGAAGAAATCAAGTTATCACTATTTGCTGATGATATGATAGTATACTTGTGACCCCAAAAATTTCACCAGAGGGCTCCTAAACCAGATAAACAACTTCGGCAAAGTAGCTGGATATAAAATTAACTCAAGCAAATCAGAGGCCTTCCTCTATACAAAGGATAAACAGGCGGAGAAAAAAATTAGGGAAACAACACCCTTCACAATTGTTACAAATAATATAAAATACCTTGGTGTAACCCTAACTAAGCAAGTAAAAGATCTGTTTGACCAAAACTTGAAGTCTCTGAAGAAGGAAATTGAAGAAGATCTCAGAAGATGGAAAGATCTCCTATGCTCGTGGATTGGCAGGATTTATATGGTAAAAATGGCCATCTTGCCGAAGGCAATCTACAGATTCAATGCAATCCCCATCAAAATTTCAACTCAAATCTTCACAGAATTAGAAAGAGCAATTTGCAAATTCATCTGGAACCACAAAAAAAACCAGAATAGCCGAAACTATTCTCAACAATAAAGGAACCTCTGGTGGAATCACCATCCCGGAACTTAAGCTGTACTACAGAGCAATTGTGATAAAAACTGCATGGTATTGGCTGGGTGGTGGTGGCGTAAGCCTTTAATCCCAGCACTTGGGAAGCAGAGACAGGTGGATTTCTGAGTTCAAGGCCAGCCTGGTCTGCAGAGTGAGTTCCAGGACAGCCAAGGTGACACAGAGAAACCCTGTCTCAAAAAAAACCAAACAACAACAACAACAAAAAATCTGCATGGTATTGATTGGTACAGTGACAGGCAGGTAAATCAATGGAACAAAATTGAAGACCCAGAAATGAACCCACACACCTATGGTCACTTGATCTTTGACAAAAGAGCTAAAACCATAAAGTGGAAAAAAAGACAGCATTTTCAACAAATGGTGCTGGCTCAACTGGCGGTTAGCTTGTAGAAGAATGCAAATTGATCCATTCCTTTCTCCTGTACAAAGCTCAAGTCCAAGTGGATCAGGGACCTTCACATCAAACCAGATACACTGAAACTAATAGAAAAGAAAGTGGGGAAGAGCCTCAAGCACATAGGCACAGGGGAAAATTTCCTGAACAGAACACCAATAGCTTATACTTTAAGATCAAGAATTGACAAATGGGACCTTGAAAATCTGCAAAGCTTCTGTAAGGCAAAAGACACTGTCAATAGGACAAAATGGCAACCAACAAGTTGGGTAAAGATCTTTACCAATCCTATATCTGATAGAGGGCTAATATCCAATGTATACAAAGAACTCAAGTAGTTAGACTCCAGAGAACCAAATAACCCTATTAAAAATGGGGTACAGAGCTAAACAAAGAATTCTCAACTGATGAATACCAAATGGCTGAGAAGCACCTAAAGAAATCCTTAAGAAATTCAACATCCTTAGTCATCAGGGAAATGCAAATCAAAACAACCCTGAGATTCTACCTCACACCAGTCAGAATGGCTAGGATAAAAAACTCAGGTGACAGCAGATGCTGGAGAGGTTGTGGAGAAAGAGGAACACTCCTTCATTGCTGGTGGGATTTCAAGCTGCTACAACCACTCTGGAAATCAGTTTGGTGGTTCCTACAGAAATTGGACATAGTTCTACCTGAGGACCCAGCCATACCACTCCTGGGCATAAACCCAGAAGATGCTCCAACATGTAATAAGGACATATGCTCCACCATGTTCATAGCAGCCTTATTTATAATAGTCAGAAACAGAAAACAACCCAGATGTCCCTCAACAGAGGAATGGATACAGAAATTGTGGTACATCTACACAATTGAGTACTACTCAGCTATTAAAAACAATGAATTTATGAAATTCTTAGGAAAATGGAGGGATCTGGAGAATATCATCCTGAGTAAGGTAACCCAATCACAAAAGAACACACATGGTATGCACTCTCTGATAAGTGGCTATTGGCCCAGAAGTCCGGAATACTCGAAGTACAATCCACAAACCACAAGAAACTCAAGAAGAAGGAAGACCAAAAGGTAGATACTTCATTCCTTCTTAAAAGGGGGAAGAAAATACCCATGGAATTAGTTGCAGAGACTAAATATGGAGCAGAGACTGAAGGAAGGGCACTCCAGCCTGATATAGCTGTCTCCTGAGAGGCTCAGACAGTATCCAACTAATATAGAAGTAGAGGCTCATAACCATCCATTGAACTGAGTACAGGGTCCCCAGTGAAGGAGTTAGAGAAAGGATCGAAGGAGCTGAAGGGTTTGCAGCTCCTTAGGAGGAACAACAATATGAACTAACTAGTACCCTCAGAGCTCCCAGGGACTAAACCACCAACCAAGGAATACACATGGTATGACCGATGGCTCTGGTGGCATGCGTATAGTAGAGGAGGGCCAAGTCGGTCATCAACAGGAGGAGAGGCCCTTGGCCCTGTGAAGGTTCTATGCCCCA
>NW_022196903.1:45493168-45495841 GCF_008632895.1 Mastomys coucha
TTTCAGGTCCAAATTCCAAACACTTTTCATAAAGCTTCCTGGATCTTTCCAGAGGATGCTGCCAACCAGCCTAATTTTCAGCTTCTGGAAATGGCCAAGCTTTGGAAGAATCTGCAACAAGAAAGAGAAGCATGCAGATCTTTGTAATCTTGGCTTATGACAATGGCAACAGGAGTGCTTTCCCAGAGCTTGACTACTATCTTCTTAGAACTGCATTGGTTAACTCTGAAGCGGCATTTACTCCAACTTAAAACACCTCCTCAGAGCCTAAAGCATTTTCTTAGGTCCTCACAACTTAAGCTTTAGAATTCTCAGACCTTTCAAGAACTTTATATGTCTTTAAAAATCCCATTATCAGGAGACAGAGGTGGTTGGTGACAAGTAGCAGTCAGTGTAAGGCAAGTTCTTCAAAGGGAATGGCATCTGTTTGTTGAGTTTACTAATTTTCTGAGTGTGGTCTCTATCTAGTAGTTTCCCTAGGAATATAAGTACTCTGGCCTTTATACAGGAAGAGTACAGAGGAGTCTGCTGAAGCCCTCATTGCTGCTGGTAAACTGAAGAATCTCTCCACTATCAAGTTAACTGAGAAGGGTGAATTTCACCAGAACTTTCTTCGGCAAGATGTGCAGATCAAGTAGCTTCTGAATTCATTGAAAATGAGAGAAACTCACCAGCTACCTGGACAGGCACCCTAGGTTCCTCCATGGTCAGTGGGCGCAGAGGTCACAGGGCAGCAGGAGTCTTCAGCTACCAGCCCCAGAAGATGGGACAGACTTTCCTGTGGAGTAGGAAGTTAGGGAGAATGGCCTACCTTGTCTAGGCAGAGCAGCAATCAACCTTCCAGTGGTTTGCTTGTCCACAGTTTGGACAGTGTACTGTCAGCTGTCAAGATAAAAGGCAGTTTTTTGCCCAAGTCCACTTTTGTCACATTTAAAGCAAGTTCCAGGTGGAGTTCTGTACCCATCCATCTTCTCTGGAGGAGATTAGGGATGCTGCCAGGAGCTGGCATGTCTATCACAAAGTGCTTTTTTAATTAACCATTTTAAATGCCATATCCTGCAGATCTCAGAAACATTTGAGGACCATTATCTATTAATTACATCGAAACTAGACCATCTCCTTACTTTAGCTATTTGTTTTAGGCTTAACTTTGGAAACAAAAAGGAGGGTAACTAAATAAGGCTTATTCCTATGATTAATTACATTAGTACATTGCATGACTACAAATATATACCTGAACACATTAAAGAACTTGGCCATTTAAAGGGGGCTTAAATTCAAGGTCATAATTATCCTTACTAGCTAGCAATCATTTAATAGCTTTTGTAAGACTAGGGCTTTACATTCCATCCCTGAACTGAAAGTTGGTGGTAGTGTGTCTTCAGGCTGGCTGAAAGGTGAGAGAAAGCCAGGAGGGAGCAGGAGAGAAGGGAGAGATCCATGTGTGTCATAGGGATGTAAGAGTTAGAGGATGTGCAGGACACAGCCTGCCAGAGCCAAGCAGCAGCTGAAGAGTTAGAATCAAAGTCACAAACAAGTGATCCATACATAGCTTAGGTTGGTTAGATCAGCAGCTTGGTTAGAACCAGACACTGCAGGGGATAATGGGTGTGTGTGCTGAGTGCTTACAGCTGCTGGACTGTTTCTTTACCACCCCTCCTACTCCTCCCTCTTTCCCCATGACCCCTTTACCCCAACACCTACCCTGTACTTGTGCTCCTGCTAAGACTCCCACGTTGCAACAAACATAACAGACAGGGCATTATACAGTTTGGGGAAGGCTGGAGCAAGTAGGAAAGAAATAGGGAATGGGGGATTTTTTTTCTCATGTTCCCTGGGTCTCTTGTGCAGCATATTGAGGCCATATTCCACTGGAAAGGAGTAGCAAGAAGTTCTCCAAAAACATCCCAAGAGAAGCTAGGGCATGGATGAGACAGTTCCCACAGGTGAGGTATGGAGAGGAGTCCGAAGCCTGAAGTCTGAGGCCCCCAAGGTCTCAGGGAGGATTGGACAAAGGCGGCATCAACTGTACAGTGGGTCATCATGAGCTGATTAGAGGCCAGGAGGTATAGAAGCTGGAGGAGACCCAAGTTCTTGGTACCAGGATTTTCGACAAAGCCAAAGTTTGGAAAACCTAAAAAGTCACACATGGGAAGTGATCAGAGATAGGGAACTTTGCTGGGTGTAGGGAAGCATTTACTCTCACCAGTAGGCATCACTCACCATTCTCAGATCTTCTCAGAGAACTGTGGAAGGCAAGGCCATTGCAAGCACAGAGAAAGGAGATATTCTTAGTGGCTCAGTCCTGTGAGAGTGGAGTGAGCAGGCACCAGCATGGTTCACCACACAAAGGAACCTTGGCAGGTTGGAACCAAGATGTGGGGGCATGACAGACACAGAGAAAATGAGAGACCAAAGACAAACACACACAGAGAGCTTGGAGGCTGGGACCTTTTAAAGAGTGTGTGAGCCTCATTGTGGGAATGTGCTACACTTGCTAGGACAGGTGATGACCTAAGGTGCAGCAGCTGAGCTGATGAAAGGCAGGCTGGTGGAGCACCTCATTTACAATCCTGTTGAGCTCTAAGGTGGTGTCACTGAGATTCTACATTCAGACTTGAGTCTCTGCTCCTCTTTCCCTAACAATGGAATGGTGGAGTTTATCTTCCTGTC
>NW_022196903.1:45497827-45498247 GCF_008632895.1 Mastomys coucha
GCCCATGCTAAGTTTCTCTGTGTTGGGCCTTGGTCCCATTTAGTCATGGCTTGAGTGTTCCTGGGAAGAAACTGAGCCTAACAGTTGGGTGAGGTCTATTAGATGAAGATTCATCATTGATCCACGCCTGTGGGTGGTGGTAACACTGGGGAAGGGGCAGCAACTCTAGGTTAAATGTATATTAAATATAATAAATAAGAGGGGAAAATAATGCATAGCTGATTCATGAAAGGAAACTGGCATAGAGTTTCCTTTCAGGGCTGAGGCCATGCCAGAGCCTTGACCTGGGAGAGCATTAGAAAGGATCAGGGTCCTAATGCAAGGGGAAGCTTCTCTTCAAAACCTAGAGAGGAGCATCATCATGAGTGAGAACAAAAGATAGGACAGAAAAAAGCCCTTATCATAGGAGGATCACATGGA
>NW_022196903.1:45499633-45500831 GCF_008632895.1 Mastomys coucha
AACATGGTGGAGCATATGTCCTTATTACATGTTGGAGCATCTTCTGGGTTTATGCCCAGGAGTGGTATAGTTAGGTCCTCTGGTAGAATTATGTCCAATTTCTGGAGGAACCACCAAACTGATTTCCAGAGTGGTTGTAGCAGCTTGAAATTCCACCAGCAATGAAGGAGTGTTCCTCTTTCTCCACAACCTCTCCAGCATCTGCTGTCACCTGAGTTTTTTATCCTAGCCATTCTGACTGGTGTGAGGTGGAATCTCAGGGTTGTTTTGATTTGCACTTCCCTGATGACTAAGGATGTTGAATTTCTTAAGGATTTCTTTAGGTGCTTTTCAGCCATTTGGTATTCATCAGTTGAGAATTCTTTGTTTAGCTTTGTACCCCATTTTTAATAGGGTTATTTGGTTCTCTGGAGTCTAACTACTTGAGTTCTTTGTATACATTGGATATTAGCCCTCTATCAGATATAGGATTGGTAAAGATCTTTTCCCAACTTGTTGGTTGCCATTTTGTCCTATTGACAGTGTCTTTGGCCTTACAGAAGCTTTGCAGCTTTTCAAGGTCCCATTTGTCAATTCTTGATCTTAAAGTATAAGCTATTGGTGTTCTGTTCAGGAAATTTTCCCCTGTGCCTATGTGCTTGAGGCTCTTCCCACTTTCTTTTCTATTAGTTTCAGTGTATCTGGTTTGATGTGAAGGTCCCTGATCCACTTGGACTTGAGCTTTGTACAAGGAGAAAGGAATGGATCAATTTGCATTCTTCTACATGCTAACCGCCAGTTGAGCCAGCACCATTTGTTGAAAATGCTGTCTTTTTTTCCACTTTATGCTTTTTGCTCTCTTGTCAAAGATCAAGTGACCATAGGTGTGTGGGTTCATTTCTGGGTCTTCAATTTTGTTCCATTGATTTACCTGCCTGTCACTGTACCAATCAATACCATGCAGATTTTTTGTTGTTGTTGTTGTTTGATTTTTTCGAGACAGGGTTTCTCTGTGTCACCTTGGCTGTCCTGGAACTCACTCTGCAGACCAGGCTGGCCTCGAACTCAGAAATCCACCTGTCTCTGCCTCCCAAGTGCTGGGATTAAAGGCTTACGCCACCACCACCCAGCCAATACCATGCAGTTTTTACCACAATTGCTCTGTAGTACAGCTTAAGTTCTGGGATGGTGATTCCACCAGAGGTTCCTTTATTGTTGA
>NW_022196903.1:45501164-45503469 GCF_008632895.1 Mastomys coucha
AGGAGCTCTCTGGTGAAATTTTTGGGGTCACTTAAGTATACTATCATATCATCAGCAAATAGTGATAACTTGATTTCTTCCTTTCCAATTCCTATCCCTTTGATCTTCTTTTGTTGTCTAATTGCTCTGGCTAGGATTTCAAGTAAATGTTGAATAGATAGGGAGAAAGTGGGCAGTCTTGTCTAGTCCCTGATTTTAGTGGGACTGCTTCAAGTTTCTCTCCATTTAGTTTGATGTTGGCTACTGGTTTGCTGTATATTGCTATAACTATGTTTAAGTATGGGCCTTGAATTCCTGATCTTTCCAAGACTTTTATCCTGAAGGGATGTTGCATTTTGTCAAATGCTTTCTCCCCATCTAATGAGATGATCATATGGTTTTCTTCTTTGAGTTTGTTTATATAGTGAATTACATTGATGAATTCCTGTATATTGAACTACCCTGCATCCCTAGGATGACACCTACTTGATTATGGTGGATGATCGTTTTGATGTGTTCTTTGATGCAATTTGTAAGAATTTTATTGAGTATTTTTACATCCATATTCATAAGAGAAATCGGTCTGAAGTTTTCTTTCTTTGTTAGGTCTTTGTGTGGGTTAGGTATAAGAGTAATTGTGGCTTTATAGAACGAATTGGGTAGAGTACCTTCTGCTTCTATTTTGTGGAATAGTTTGAGGAGTATTGGTATTAGGTCTTCTTTGAAGGTTTGATAAAACTCTGCAATAAACTCATCTAGTCCTGGACTTTTTTTGGTTGGGAGACTATTAATGACTGTTTATATTTCATTAGCAGATATGGGACTGTTTAGGTCGTTGATCTGATTTTGATTTAACTTTGGTACATGGTATCTGTCTAGAAAATTGTCCATTTATCCAGGTTTTCCAGTTTTGTTGAGTATAGGATTTTGTAGTAGGATCTTATGATTTTTTTGGATTTCCTCAGTTTCTGTTGTTATGTCTCCCCTTTCATTTCTAATCTTGTTAATTAAGATACTGTCTCTGTGCCCTCTAGTTAGTCTGGCTAAAGGTTTATCTATTTTGTTGATTTTCTCAAAGAACCAGCTCCTGGTTTGGTTGATCCTTTGTATAGTTCTTTTTGTTTCTATTTGGGTGATTTCAGCCCTGAGTTTGATTATTTCCTGGCTTCAACTCCTCTTGGTTGAATTTGCTTCTTTTTGTTCTAGAGCTTTCAGATGTGCTGTCAGATTGCTGGTGTATGCACTTTCCAGTTTCTTTTTAGAGGCACCTAAAGCTATTAGTTTTCCTCTTAGGACTGCTTTCATTGTGTTCCATAAGTTTGGGTATGTTGTGGCTTCATTTTCATTAAACTCAAGAAAGTCTTTAATTTTTTTCTTTATTCCTTCCTTGACCAAGTTATCATTGAGTAGAGTGTTGTTAAGCTTCCACATGTATGTGGGCATTCTATTTTTTATGTTGTTTTTGAGGAGCAGCTTTAGTCCATGGTGTTCTGATAGGATACAAGGAATCATTTCAATCTTCTTGTATCTGTTGAGGCCTGATTTGTGACCAATTACATGGTCAGTTTTGGAGAAGGTGCTATGAGGTGCTGAGAAGAAGGTATATCCTTTTGTTTTAGGATAAAAAGTTCTATAGACATCTGTTAAATCCATCTGTTTCATAACTTCTGTTAGTCTCACTGTATCTTTGTTTAGTTTCTGTTTCCATGATCTGTCCATTGCAGGGAATGGGGTTGTTGAAATCTCCTGCTATTACTGTGTGTGGTGCAATGTGTACTTTGAGCTTTAGTAAAGTTTCCTTTATGAATGTAGATATCCTTGCATTTGAAGCATAGAGTTTCAGAATTAAGAGTTCATCTTGGTAGATCATACCTTTGATGAATATGAAGTGTCCTTCCTCATCTTTTTTGATCACTTTAGGGTGAAAGTCAATTGTATTTGATAATAGAATGGCTACTCCAGCTTTTTTCTTGGGACCATTGGCTTGGAGGATTGTTTTCCAGCCTTTTATTCTGAGGTAGTATCTGTCTTTGTCACTCAGGTGGCTTTCTTGTATGCAACAAAATATTGGGTCCTGTTTATGTACCCAGTCTGATGGTCTATGTCTTTTTATTGGGGAATTGAGTCCATTGATATTAATAGATATTAAGGAAAAGTAATTGTTGCTTCCTGTTATTTTTGTTGTTAGAGTTGGAATTCCATTCATGTAGCTATCTTCTTTTAGTTTTGTTGGAAGACTACATTTTTGCTTTTTCAGAGATGTCATTCCCCTCCTTGTGTTGGAGTTTTCCATTTATTATCCTTTGAAGGGCAGGATTTGTGGAAA
>NW_022196903.1:45504270-45505741 GCF_008632895.1 Mastomys coucha
TGGTAAGATTCTTGCGTTTGCCTTTTGCCATCTGTTGATCTCTGGTGTTAGATGTTCTTGCTGTCTCTAAAGAGAGCTTGCCCCTCCAGTGGGTCTGTAAGCCTGTGTCAGCACTTCTGGGAGATCAGCTCTCCTCTGGTAAAACCTGGGCGCAGATGGCTGTGGATCAGCTGTCTGTCCTGAGTCCTGGGGTCAGAGCACACCCTGTAGACAGGATCTCCACTTTCGGGAAAGGTGCACAGAGGGCTGTGGATCTGTTGTCCCTCCTAGGTGTGGATGGAAGTTGAGAGGATCCTGTCCATGCTGCTCTGCCATTTGTGAGGCCTGTGCCCCCCGGCTGCTCCCGCCTTAGAAAGTCACCTGAGTCCCAGGGTTAGAGCACTCCATGAAGGCAGGCTCTCTGCTTGCAGGGAAGGGGCAGAGAGGGCTGCTGATCCACTGCCATCACTCCTAAGTGTAGACGGAGGTTGAGAGGATCCTGTTCCGGCATAGCTCCAGCTCCTTCTTGGTGATCAGGCCATTGAGCTTCTCCAATAAGACATGGCACCTGTGCATTGGAGTATGGGGATCACATGTCCCAGGTGGGGCCTTGTAGTCATCAGGGTCAGCTGTAGATCATCTAGGAGCTTGTGTCTGTAGCCTTGCTTGTGGGTGGCCTGCACAGGTAGATTGTGGGAAGCAGTATCCAGAACTGTGGTGAAGGTCTTGTATTGTTCTTTGAAGTGCTCTGTCACAGCCTAGAAATGCCCAAGCACCTCTAACTGGGCATTGAGTGTGGGAGCCAGCTCCTGATGTTTCTGCCAAAGCAGCAGCTAGTGTCACAGCTTTGGCACCTGACCCTGCAGCCTCTCCTTCTCCAGGTACATGGCCACCAAGTCTTTCTCAGCCTTCTCCTCCAGCAGAGGCCCCCTCGCCGACACGATGGTCAGCATCAGCAGCAACTGACTCCATGTCTGTAGGTCCTGCAGATCCTACTTCTTCTTTCGAAGAATTCTCTTTCTGAAGGGTTGTAAAGGGTATGTGGACTCTGAATTCTTTGACATTGTCCTGTCTAAAGAGAAGCTCTTCCTGAACATGCTTTTGTTGGTGGTGAATGAGAGGTCTATTGTGGGTGGAGCTAGCGTGGTGGATTGTGTGTCACTGGTCCTCATCCTTGTGGACTGCTGTTTGTATGTTCTGCTCCCTCATGAGTGCCTGTGCTCTGGTGTGGTCAGGTGAAATCTTAATTAGTCAAATAAAGCTAGAGCCTGTGATTGGGCAGGACTTTTCCTACTCCATAGGAAAGTCTGTGCCATCACCTGGGACTGGTAGCTGAAGACTCCTGCTGCCCTATGACCTCTTCCCATACTGACCATGGAGGAACCTATGGTGACTGTCCAGGTAGCAGCTGCAGCTGAAGAGTGTCTTTCATTTTCAATGAATTCAGAAGCTACTTGATCTGCACTTCCTGCAGAAGAAAGTTCTGGTGAAA
>NW_022196903.1:45507321-45508906 GCF_008632895.1 Mastomys coucha
TCACTTCAACAATATCCAAGTCAGGTCTGGATTCTTATCATCACTGTCAGATAAGGAAGCCAGAGCTCGGTGAGATGGACCTACTTGTCCAAAGCTGTACTTAGAGTATGGCCCTGGGAAGCTGTCAGTCATGATTATGCCCACCCACTCTTCCTTCTCTGATGCCGCATCCAACTTGTCTGGTAACAACCCATCTGCACACATCATTGAATTAGTCCTGACCTCTCTCCCTGCGCCACCTAGTGGTATGGTGATCAATGCTCTGCTCTGGAAGACCAAGAGCAAGTCCTCATCTGTGAGGTGAGTGAGGACTGAGTGAGGCACAGGGAAGCCTGGAACTCTCAGGCATCCAGTCACGAGGCTGTGGCTGTCAGCTGACTCCACGGCCCACTTCCTCATCCTGTCCTCGATTTGCTGCTGTTCTGAACTCATGCAGGCATAATAGCCATCTTTGCTTTCGAACTTCAGCTCCTATTAATTCTGTCTGTGCAGAAAGGTGACAGACATACTATGCTTAGAAAGAAAAAAAGGATGAAAAACAAGAAAAATAGCACATTTTGGGCCTTTTGAATATATTTATTCATTCATTTATTTTTACAATCAAGATTTTACTCCCTCCCCTATTTACCCTCCCACTCCTCTACATCCCACACCTCTTCTCCATCCCCTATGTAAACCAGATGTCCCCACCCACCTCCCTAGCCCCACCAGCCCTTTATCTCCCTGGAGTCTCCAATTTCTTGAGGGTTAGTTGCATTTTCTCTGACTAAAGCGGATACTAGTTCTCTGCTCTGTATGTGTTGGGGGCCTCATATCAGTTGGTGTATGCCTCCAGGTTGATGTTCCAGTGTATGAGAGACCTCAGCAGTCCAGGTTAATGGAGGTTGCTCATCCTCCTACAGGGTCACAACCCTCCCCAGCTGCTTCCAGCTTTCCTGTAATTCAACCACTAGGGTCAGAGGGTTCTGTCCATTCGTTGTGTGCAAATCTCTGCATCTGACTCTTTCAGCTGCTTCTTGACTCTTCAGGAGAGCAGTCATGATAGGTTCATATTTTATGAGACCTCTATGGCCTCTGCAATAGGGTCAGGTCTTGGAGCTTGCCTTTGAGCTGGGTCCGATTTTGGGCCCCTCCCCGGACCTTCTTTTCCTCAGGCTCCTCTCCATTTCCACTTACTTTCTGTGTCTGAGTACACTGTTGCTATACTCAGACACACCAGAAGAGGACAGCAGATTCCCCTACAGATGGTTGTAAGCCACCATGTGGTTGCTGGGAAATGAGTTCAGAACCTCTGGAAGAGAAGACAGTGCTCTTGACTGCCAAACCCCATAATAACACTTCACAGTAACATTACACTCGACTGCAAGACAGCAAAAAGTCCAAGAACATGTAAACACTGCAAAGGAGCATTTAATGGTCCCACACTTTTGATGAAACACAAAAACTATTTTCTATAAATACCACATGGGAAAATGTGCAAATCACAATAATTTACAGGACATTCATAGCCACCCTCCATGACACACTGGCATCTAGACAATGGCCATCTTGAAACTCCTGTCCTGTGTGATAGTTGTCTACACAT
>NW_022196903.1:45509587-45509964 GCF_008632895.1 Mastomys coucha
GTCTAACTGGTTTGCCTCTTTCTCTCAGTCTTCTGATGACCTCTGGCCTAGAAAGAGTCATAGGAGGGTTTACCTCTGCAAGTTGAAGTTCCATCACTAGGTCTGATGATGTTAGTGGTTCCTGGTCATCCTCTTTTGACCGTATCTTGTAGCCGCTTCTTTCAAAATAGGCTTCCTCTTCTTTTTTGGCAAGTTTACTGCGCTTGAAGTACTTTTTATTTTCCTCCAGCAGGTCCCTGTCCTCCACCAGCTGCCGCTTCTCTGATCTCTGATCTCAGGATATCCATTGCTCTCCCAGGGTCTAAGTTCCACTCTGGCTCTCCAGCTCCAAGGCGATAACCTGCTGACAAGTAAATGCAAGAGTGAATCTTCCTTCT
>NW_022196903.1:45509993-45510511 GCF_008632895.1 Mastomys coucha
AAGAGTGAATCTTCCTTCTTCTGATGTGCTTATGTAGGTCTCCAGCAGAAGGTGTGGCCCAGATTAAAGGTGTGTCCCTCTACTCCTAGATCTGGGACTTGTAAATCCCAGGCTGACCTTGAACTCAGAGATCTCCTTGCCTCAGTCTCCTGATAGCAAAGGTTTTTACTACTTTACCTGGGCCTATGCTTTGCATGGCCACTAGGACTCAAAATATGCTTAGCAACATTCAGGTCAGAATCTTGTGTCTCCAGCCTCAAGATGTGGATCACAGGTGAGCCCTCCAAGATTGGATAGCAGTTCTTTCTAGATATAGTCATGTTGACAACCAGAAATAGCCATTCCGCTTCTGGATGAAGGGGGGAAGCCCCTCTGCCCCTCTTTCAAACTCTGTATTCATACTGAAATCTTTAAGCCTTGCTCCACACTAGATTTCGGTCATTTCTGAGCTTACATCAAACAATATTCCTGGTCTCTCTCTCCCTGTCTCTCTCCCTTTCTCTCTCTCTCTCTCTCTC
>NW_022196903.1:45510521-45512085 GCF_008632895.1 Mastomys coucha
TCTCTCTCTCTCTTGCTCTTTCTCTCTCTTTCTCTGTGTGTATGTGTGTGTGTGTGTGACGGAGAGAGAGAGATGGAGAGGGAGAGAGAAAGAGAGAGAGGGAGAGATAGAGTGAGGACAATCACATGAGAACACAAATCAATCAGAATGTATTAAGAATTTAAAGCAGCAAAGACAGGGGCTTGGGACCTGGTTCTTACCTGGTTCAATGACAGCCAAGACTCTGCAGAGCGACCCTGTCTCAAACCAAAAACCCCAAACCAGAAGCGCCAATAATGTTCCAAGTCCAAAGTGTAGAAAAAGGGCATACAATGCTCAGAATATTGCATGTCCAGAACTTCTTCAGTTCATGTGGACAAGGCCTAAGAGAATTTCAAAAAATCTAAAAAGGCAGGTGGGAAATGCTCAAACCGTACCAGAATAGGCTGCCTGAGGCACTCAAGGGTAAGGCCTGAGCTGGAAGGGAATTGAATTCATGGAGGGCAACCAGATTGAAGGTACCACTGGCTGCAGGTTGGGGTACTCTGGGCCTCTGGCCAGGCTTTGTGGTTATGAAGGCTTCTTGACAGAAATTTTCTTGGTAGAAAATTCCAGCACCTGGCTGATGTCTCTGCAGAGCTCCAGCTCATTCTTGTTGATCAAGCATGGCACCTGTGCACTGGTGTCTGGAGAGCACATGTCCCAGGTGGGGCATGGTAGTCCTCAGGGCCAGCTGTAGATCATCTAGGAGCTTGTGTCTGCTTCCTTGCTTGTGGGTGGCCTGCACAGGTAGCTTGTGTGAAGTGGTAACCAGAACTGGGTGGAGGGTCTTGTATTGTTCTTTGAAGTTCTCTGCCACAGCCTAGAAAGCACCCAGCACCTCTAACTGGGCATTGAGTATGGCAGCCAGCTCCTGATGTTTCTGCCAAAGCATCAGCTAGTGTCACAGCTTTGGCACCTGACCCAGCAGCCTCTCCTTTTCCAAGTACATGGCCACCAAGTCCTTCTCAGCCTTCTCCTAGCACAGAGCCCCCCTCACAGCAGACATGATGGTCAACATCAGCCGCAACTGACTCCATGTCGGTGGTCTCCTGCAGATCCTGCCTCTTCTTTCGAAGAATTCTCTTTCTGAAGGGTTGTAAAGGATATGTGGACTCTGCTTTCTTTGCAATGTCTGGTCTAAAGAGGAACTCTTCCTGAACATGCTTTGTTGGTGGTGGATGAGAGGTCTAGGGTGGGTGGAGCTAGCATGGTGGATTGTGTGTCACTGGTCCTCCTCATTTTGGACTGCTGTTTGTATGTTCTGCTCCCTCATGAGTGCCTGTGCTCTGATGTGGTCAGGTGAAATCTTAATTAGTCAGATAAAGCTAGAGCCTGTGATTGGGCAGGACTTTTCCTGCCCCACAGGAAAGTCTGTGCCATCACCTGGGACTGGTAGCTGAAGACTCCTGCTGCCTTGGGACCTCTGCCCCCACTGACATGGAGGAACCTATGGTGACTGTCCAGGTAGCAGCTGCAGCTGAAGAGTTTCTTTCATTTTCAATGAATTCAGAAGCTACTTGATCTGCACTTCCTGCAGAAGAAA
>NW_022196903.1:45512382-45514393 GCF_008632895.1 Mastomys coucha
AAGGCACTTTGTTTACAACCACTGCTGCCAGTCACCAACCACCTAGATCTCCTGATAATTGCATTTTTTTAAAAAAGTGTAAAGTTTTGTTGTTGTTGTTGTTTTGTTTAAAAGGCAAGTTGTTGTTGGGAGGTGGTGGCACAAGCCTTTAATCCCAGCACTTGGGAGGCAGAGGCAGGCAGATTTCTGAGTTAGAGGCCAGCCCTGTCTGTGGACTGAGTTCCAGGACAGCCAAGGCTACACACAGAAACCATGTCTCGAAATAAAAAAACAAAACAAAACACAACGCCGATAAAAAAAGGAAAGGTATGTCTTTATTGTTTTAGAAAACAATCTTGAAACAAGAAAACATAGTATATGTAGCAGTAAAATATCTTTGAACTGAAAGAGATCTCCCCCAGGGGTTTGTATACAGTATCTTTAATTTCAGTCAAGCACTGCTGGTCAATCTTGTCCAAAGCTGCTTTCATATCATGCCTTAAGCTCTTATTCACTTCCTGTGTCAGAATCCCTAGGGTTCTTAAGTGTTGGAAAGCATCATAATCGGTTTCCCCAAACAGTCTAACTAGTTCTCCTCTTTCTCTTAGTCTTCTGATGACCTCTGGCCTACAAAGAGTCATAGGAGGGTTTACCTCTGCAAGTTCAAGTTCCAGCACTGGGTCTGATGATGTTAGTGGTTCCTGGTCATCCTCTTTTGACTGTATCTTGTAGCTGCATCTTTCAAATTATGCTTCCTCTTCTTTTTTGTCAAGGTTACTTAGCTTGAAGTACTTTTTATTTTCCAAAAGCAGGTTCCTGTCCTCCACCTGCTGCCACTTCTGCAAAATCTCTGATTTTAGGATGTCCAACTGGCCCCCAGTGTTTGAGATCCACTTTGAGTCTCTGGCTCCTTGGGATCACCTCATCTGCCAGGGAATGGCGAAGAAGACTGGTATAAAGTTATGTAAGTTCTGAGAATAGTAAAGATTAACATATGAGGACATAAGAAAATGTTTTAAGGTCTAGAAGGTGTTCTCCCTCCATTTGTTTAATTGAGTATATTCTTTATTTACATTTCAAACTTTATTCCCTTTCCTTGTTTCCCCACCTCCCACAAAACCCTTAACCCATCCTCCTTCCCCTTGTTTCTATAAGAATGTTTCTCCACCCCCACCCCTTCATTCCCACCTACCCTCACTCAATGTCCCTATGCTGGGGCATCTATGAAGCCTTCATAGAACCAAGACCTCCCCTCCCATTGATGCCTAACAAGGCAGCAGATGCTGGTGAGGGTTAGGAGAAAGAGTAACACTTCTCCATTGCTGGTGGGATTGCAAGCTGGTGCAAACAACCTGGAAATCAGGTTGGCGGTTCCTCCGAAAATTAGCCATAGTACTACCCAAGGACGCAGCTATACAACTCCTGGGCATATACCCAGAAGATGCTCCAAAATGTAATAAGGACACATGCTCTACTATGTTCGTAGCAGCTTTATTTATACTAGCCAGAAGCTGGATACAATCCAGATGTCTTACCCATAGTTAAACCCAAGAGCATTTTACAAATGAATTCAGAGATGCCAAACCACTTCTTAATGGGTAAACACATAAAGACATCCAGAAGTCAACAAGTCAACGTTCTAAGCTCTGAACTTAGAAAAAGCATTGACAACACTTAAAAAGTGGAGGCTTCGCTCTCCTCAGTGTCCTTATCTGGATCCCGTTGGGCAGCTTCTCTTTCCCGTTGCTGTTTCTTCCAAAGCTTGGCCATCTCCAGAAGCTTGAGGTGGTTCGGCTGGTTGGCAGCATCCTCTGGAAAGATGTAGTCACAGTATTCTTCCCATCGGGCATCAGACCCATCGTCGCCCTGTACCTTTCTTCTCTTCCTGACCTCGTGTGGCACGAGTTTGTCTATTCTCTCCTGGTCTGAGACGCTTCCAAATTCACCTTCAAATCTTCTCCAGTATTCCAGCAACATCAGCCTCTCTTCTTTTTCTCCACAGTGTCTCATGGTCTTGTTGGCTTCTTCGTAA
>NW_022196903.1:45515779-45518346 GCF_008632895.1 Mastomys coucha
CCAACATCTCCTCCATGTATGTGTACTTGAACCACAACTGGTTGACTCGTGGCAGAGTCGTTAAGGCATGGTCCCAGATGTTTCGGGCGTAGTTGACCTGGCGGTTCTTCATTTCCATCTCTGCATATTTCAGCCAGAGTGTAAGATTCCGGTGGTCCACATCTAAAGCACGCTCGTAGATGGAGCGAGCCCTTTGAATTTCCTGTAGACTTTCTTCCCATTGCGTGTATTTGATCCAGTTGCTAATCACCGTCCTATTTTTTCTCAGGTTATCTTCAAAAGTCTTCCTTCTCCGGAGTTTGTAATCCTGTAACTCTTCTTTGTCTGTGATCTTCTGCTGAGGTGGGGGCGGGAGGAGCTCCAGTTCTCTCTCTTTGGCCTCTCTCAAGAGCTGCTCTGTGGTTATCTGCAGCTCGGCCGGAGCTTTGTTCTTCACCTTGGCCACTCTAGGAAGGCACTGTTTCCCAGCCTGAGAGATGAGGGCCGCCATGAATGCAGCCGCGGGGCGGGGGTTGGGGGTCAGGCACCAGGGACCCTGGCCCACAACCGAACTTCAGAAATGTACTTGGAGAACTGGCCCCTACCACAGAGCCACCCCACAACAAACTAGATCCCCTAAGGACCTGCAAGTTCAGAGTCAGTCAATGCGGTTCGGACAAGCTAGGGGTCTAGCTCTGGGAAAGCAGGACTCTTAGCACAGTCAGAAGCTCCAGACTTCCAAGTTCCCTCGGTGGCCTTCCAAGGACAGACTTAAGGTAATTCTTGTCGTTTCCAAAACTCTGCCCGTCGAATCTGTAGACAGCCAGATTTCTTGTATTAGTCATGGTTCTCAGAGTCTTCTCTGGACTGAGGGAATCGATTGGGATGGCTTGCCGTCTGCAGTCCCAACTCTCCAAGGATGGTCAGCTGGAAAGAGGAAGTCCAAGGATCTAGTAGTTTCCCAGTCACACCAGGTATTTTCAACTGAGCTAGTTGTTTCAGCTGGCTTTCTGTAGAGGTCCTGGAGGACGAGAGTGCTGGCAAGTGAATGCAAGCAGGTGAGAGGAGTGAATTGTCCTTCTTCAGGTAGCAAAGTCTTTATGTAGTCTCCAGCAGAAGGTGTGGCCCAGATTAAAGGTGTGTCCAACCGCAGGGCGGTGGTGGCACACGCCTTTAATCCCAGTACTTGGGAGGCAGAGGCAGGTGATTTCTGAGTTCGAGGCCAGCCTGGTCTACAGAGTGAGTTCCAGAACAGCCAGGGCTATACAGAGAAACCCTGTCTTGGGAAAAAAAAAAAAAAAAAGAGTCATAGGAAGGTTTCCCTCTGCAAGTTGAAGTTCCAGCACTGTGTTTGAAAGCACTATTGTTTTCTGGTCATCCTCTTTTGACTGTATCTTGTAGCCACATCCTCCAAAAAGATGCTCCCTCTTCTTTTTTGGCAAGTTTACTGTGCTTGAAGTACTTTTTATTGTCCAGCAGCAGGTTCTTGCCCTCCACCAACTTCCGCTTCCACAGAATCTCTGATTTCAGGATGCCCACCTCGATCCCAGTGTCTAAGATCCAGTTTGACTCTCTGACTCCTGTGCGATAAACTCATCCTCTTCCTCCGGGTTAGGAAGAAGTGGACCAGTGTGAAATTTAGTAATTTCAGAGAATAGTAAACTTTAAGTTGTGAGGACCTAAGAAAAAGTTTTAGGGTTTAAGGTGTTGGAGTTATTTTTTTACCCTTTTCTTTTTCTTTTTTCTTTCCTCTCCCTCTCTCTCCCTTTCCTTTTTTCTTTCTTTCTTTCTTTCTTTCTTTCTTTCTTTCTTTCTTTCTTTCTTAATGTATTCTTCATTTACATATGAAATGCTATTTCTTTCCAGGTTACTGCCCTCCCAGAAAACCTCTAAACCATCCTCCCTCCCCCCTGATTCTGTTTGAATGTTCCTCCACCCATCCCACTCCCACCAACAAAAACCAACAAACCAAATCAAACCAAACAAGAGGTGTGTCCCTACCACCTAGTCTGGATCTGGGACTTGTTTTGGCCCTGGCTGACCTGGAATCAGAGATCTCCTTGCTTTAGTCTCCTGATGTTGTTGAAATACAACAAATATTTCTATAAATACCACATAGAAAAATGTGCAAATCACAATACTTTACAGAAAGTTCAAAGCCACAATCAAATATTTCTAAGTGTGCAATTACACACACTTGGATCTTGAGAATGAGCATCTCCAACCCTCTGTCCTATGTGGTTGTCTAAACATTTAAACTATAGATAACATCATGAGAACTTAAGTTTTCAACTGATTCAAATGAAATCAAGGCACAAAAATTAGTTTGCAGTCCAATGCCATGTGAAAGCCAACAAAACCCTTGAAGTCAACAAGAATTGGTCAGTTTCTCCCACCTGCCAACTTCCAGCAGGTGTGGCCCAGATTAAAGGTGTGTCCCACCAGGCCTGTACCTGGAACTATTTTTGTTCTAGACTGACCTTGAATCAGAGATCTCCTTGCCTTAGTCTCCTGAGGTTGTTGAAATACAACAAATATTTTCTATAAACACCACATAGAAAAATGTGCAAATCACAATCTTTTTTTTT
>NW_022196903.1:45518356-45556556 GCF_008632895.1 Mastomys coucha
CCAGGCTGGCCTCGAACTCAGAATTCTGCCTGCCTCTGCCTCCCAAGTGGTGGGATTAAAGGCGTATGCCTCCATACCCAACCAAATCACAATATTTTACAGAAAGTTCAAAGCCACAATCAAATATTTCTAAGTGTGCAATTACACACATTTGGATCTTGAGAATGAGCAGCTCCAACCTCCTGTCCTGTGTGGTTGTCTACATATTTAAACTACAGATAACATCTTCAGAACTTAAGTATTCTACTAATTCAAGTGAAATCAAGACACAAAAATTAGTTACAGTCTGCCATGTGAAAGCCAACAAAGCCCTTGACGTCAACATGAATTGGACAGGTCCCCCTCCCCAACCCCCATGGAACTCTTCCCTCCCTCTTACCTGTGGTAAGTCCATAAGTCCGTGTGCTGCCGGGGTGGGGGCAGGGGAGTCTTCCTGTTACACACCGAACACACACACACTGAACACATACACCGAACATAGATCTTACAGTGCATTGTACTCCACACATTTTGATGGGTCTGTGGGAAAGTGCTTCTGGCAAATTGTCATTAACCTCTTGAGTCCATGAATGTATTTCCATTGAGTCTCATCATTTAAGACATGTGCAACAAGGTTGGAAAAGATCTCCCTGGGAGATCTGACATGGATGCCAACCAGAGTGACACCAATAGGTCAGGGAGCATTTCCAATTGCCATCTGAAGGTAAGCATCATTTGCCTTCACGTACTCTCACTGCAACAGGAATACTTCCCAAACAGTTCTACCCGTTGAGGAGCAAGCATTCAAATATATGGACCCATGGGGAATATTCTCATTCAAACAACCACACATTGAGTCAGAATGAGCTCCCCTTTCACTTAAGTTGCTTTTATTACAGCAACAGAGGAGAGAATAAGGTAAGTACCCACAGTGGCTCATTCCTGTGATGCCAGCATTGGAGAGGTAAAGGTAAGAGGTAGGATCTAAAGGCCAGCTTGAGCTATGGAAGATCCTACCTCAAACAACAAGACCAGCACTTGTGGAGAAAGAGAGGATGAAGGGCTGAGCACATGTTGAAGCCTGTCTGTGATGAGGGCCTATGAAGACACTGGCTAACACTGGATCTGGTGAACAGGCTAGTCTGTCCCACCAGTCCAGGAGGAGATGGCCTTTCTACTCCTGCCTTGATCTGGTGTTAGTTGTACAGTGCCATTTAGGAAGGTCATGGAGCTTGATGTGGTAGAGGCATTCTGTGCCAGGATTGCCAGTTTGGGCACAAGTCCTGCCTTAAAGGGAGGTTTAGGTGCCTGGTACTATCATGTAAATTCCCCCATTTCTACACTGTGTTGAGAATTTGGCTGGGTATGACGTTTATTAAAAGTAGGAAAATTCTTTTTCAGAGAAGTTGTTGGTGTGGTCAGAACATGGAATGCTAGTTTTCCCCCTGACTGGGGATTCTTAATACAGTGAAAAGAGCTGCTGGTTAATAACCTTTGGATAATAGACACAAATTGTGGTAGGGCCTGAATTGCATTCAACCCTCCCCAGCTTCATACGGTGAAGCTCTAACCTGCAGTGCAATTGATATCTAGAGATAAGGTCTTAGGAAGAATTTGGGTTAAATGGATGGGGTTCTGATCCTATAGGAGCAAGAGTAAGAATGAGAGCTAGAGAGGAGGAAGCTGTCTCAGGGTGCACAAGTACCAAGGACAGGACAGGACAATATACAGTGAGAAGAGAAGGCAGCTATGGGCAAGCCAGCAAGAGCCCTCCCAGAGCTCAGCCACACTGGCATCCTCTTCCCAGACCGTAGTTGCTCCAATTGTGGAAAGTATATTTCTTTTGTTTAAAGCACCAGTCTCTGGTGACTGGGTGTTATGGTGCCATATTGCCTCAGGAGACCAATACCTATAAACCTGCTTAGAAAACTAGATATCAGTAGTCTTCTGAGGGAGACTGACCCGCAGTCTCTCTCTCGGTGGGTGTTCACGAACTGGGATAATTAAGTTCCTGTGGAAACAAGCGGGTGCGAGGGGGAGACAAGGAAACGACACCAAGTAAGCTTTATCAAGGTGTGTCTTTACTAGAGAGAAACGGGTTTATATAGCTCAGGCAGAATTGAAACTAAAACACCTCTTGGCTTTTAGCATAGGAGTGAGAACAGGGAAATAGCATTCCAGTCTGTTTACAAAACACCCTCCAGACATAGCTCTAGGCAGGAAGTCAGATTTTCAATAGTTTCAGTTCCTTTGATGTCCCTGCTACAAGGTCCGCGTTTGATCTCCAGTGCTACCGCTGGTGATTCACGCCACAGGCATTTGGTCTAAGTTCTGGGCCTGTCACGCAGGGCAGAGCGGCAGGATACCACAGTCTTCAAGTGTTCTCTCTCTCTAAATCATTGTTTCTTTATTGTGAGAGCACATGTGTTTCGTGGTATGCATGTGGAGGACAGAGGATAGCCTGTAGGAGTTGGTTCTCCCCTTTCACCATGTGAATCTTAGGGGTCAAAGTCAGGCTTGTGTGGTAGCTACTTTTACTCCTAGCCATTTTGCCAGTCCCTCTCCATATTGTTATTAACACCTGTTAACCATGTAAAGTGATGGGCCTGATTAGGACATGTTCCAACACACCTGTACTTTGAACATTTGGTGTTAGTCTAAAAGTCCTGCTTTTAGCAGAAGATTGCTCTTACTACTGAATAAGAGGAGACACTACCACCCTGTCCCACCCTCAGGTTTTTCATATCATTGCTCTGTGTTTTTTAGTGTTAGTATGAGTGTCAGCCATAGGCCTAGGAAGCAGAGAGAATTGTTTCTGTTAAGGAAAAACACTTTAGAATAGAAGAGATTTAGGGTGGTGGGTAAACCTTGTAAGTTAAAATCTGTATGAGGTTTGCTTGGCAAGTGAGAGCCCCATGCGTCAGAGAAGTCACCAACTTTGGTGATGGATAATTCCTGGCTCCCTGCCAGCCCCATTTCTTCATCAGCCTGCTACCATTGCCCTCTATTTGTCCAGTGATGTGGGGCATGGCCAAGACTGACAGGGAGGGGAGGAGCAAGGAGCAGTAGTTAAAATGTCATCCGTTCAGTGGAAATCCAAGAGGGACAATTTACCATGATGTGTTTTAGTTAAGGAGAGAGGAAAAAGATACAAGAGGTTGTATCTTTTAATCAAAGTATTGTTTTAGTTACTGAAATGGGAATGGCTTCATTGAAAGGGAAACATGTTAATCCAGTCACCCGGTCACCGAGACACATTAAGAAGAAACTAAAAAGATGTTTGCCACATTAGAGCTATTATTAGCTCATGGTAGGGCAAGTTCATGTAACAAAGATTCCAGGATCAGTGGCTGAGCATCTGTAGCTCTGTGAATTCAGTGACAACCCAGTTGTAGAGGAAACACCACCTTTGCATTGCATTTCAGATGTTGTAACATAGAAAGGACCTTGCTTGTGCTCAGAGGCTGCTAGCCTGCTTTAAGCAACCAAGCTTTCCTGGAGGATTTGTTAGACTCAAAGGGATGCTTACTTCCACCATCAGTGAGCTGTTGAGTCAAGGAGACTACATACTCATTTAAAGTTAAACAACCCTTAAGGCTATCCGTGGAGCATTATATGTGTAGTGGGCTGTACAGAACACAGAACGACCTTGAGGACCTTTTGTTGCAGTGGAGACTCATTATAGCTTAAGAATTTAAAGTTGGTAATATACAAATGTGAGACATTTTCTGCCCCCTAGTGGTTAAAAGCAATTTTGCAATGTTGGCTCTACTTAACTCTTTACAAGGGGGAAACAACACAATTAACTTTGAAAGTGTAAAAATTGCATGATGCACTGTCATAGCTAATTACCTTAACTACATAGTTTGCAAAAGAGGAACAATAGATTCTGCTTTATTAACCACAATATACCAGTGCCTAAAAATCTGGGCAAGAAGTAAAATCAATTTTGTGATATCAATCCTTCAGGATTAAAATAATATTTTTCTATTTGAAGAAAGAAAATGTTAATTTGACATCAATCTGGTCATAATTTAGTTCTGTTCTTGATTCTAATAGTGGTTTTCCTGTTTGACTCCTTTCATATTTTAGTTCCTATATTGAGGATGAGGATATGGGTAATATTTCTCGCTATTTCCTTAGTTACATTCAAGAATATATGCATCACATTCATGTTCTGCTATGAGAAGAAAATGCTTCTATAAGGAAATTTTTTTTATTAGCTATCTTTGGACATCTTTAGAGGTAGTTGTGTAATGTAGATTTTTCTGACATCAAGTGTAAAGTTTTCAATTTTAATTGACTTTAATATGAAACAGACAGGAAGGAAGTAATGTGATTAGTTGTGTTAATTTGGAGAATGTGAATGAGTTCTTAAGTTCAAGAGAGCATTGCAAGACAGCACAGTGGCAAGCACAGCTTTTCATTTAAGAGAAGCAAACTAATTAGACTGTTCTCATGACCATTCTTCTCACATCTGACAGGCTCACAGAAAGCCGTGCTTGCTCAGGTATTTCTAGGCCCTCCATGAGCTTGGGACCCAGGGCAGTGCAGTCTGCCAAGAGCCATGAGTGAATAAAAGGGGAGACAAAAATGACTGGCAACAACGTAGCCTCTTCTGAGACATGCTAACAACATTATAGAAGAAAAATGTTTAGGTGACAAGTTTTAACATTTTAGGTAAGGGAAGGCACTAATATATATATATATATATAAAATGTATGTATGTGAGAGCCCAGGCCTCTGGAAAACAACCAGCTTTGTTGTTTTCATGGGATGGTTTTTTGCATTTTTTTTTAAGACAAAACTTCGAGTGTGCTTACATTGTATCAGCATGTGTATAATGAATAGAATCAGATGCCAGAAAAAGACAAATGAAGTATACTTAATTGAATTGTAAACTTATAGGAGATTAAGATGATAAATGTTATGTTATGTAGATTTTTATCACAATAGAAATTTGTTTCCAAAGGCAAGCAATATGTCCCCAATTTAAAAAACACCAGTGAGTAAAATATGCAGCGTCTGCCAAACATTGCAGAAACGGAGTTAATTAGTAAACGGGGAAGTTCACATAGACTGGGCATGGTGAAGAGGGCCTGACACTTGCTAGGTAATATTTCCTAACTGAATCCTATTGAGCATATGGCTACAGACATCCATCTGGGGGGCGGGGTGGAGGTGTCTACTCTACTTCATGCTGGTGGGTCAGGGAACACTGCTGGTTTATTTTAATTGCTTTACCGTCTTGTTCCATTTACAGAATAAGATCTGAAACAGACTGCAAATCACCCAGGGAGTGTACGACCTCTGTAGGTAGAGATCACCTCTGGCCACTGCTCCCCAATTCTGCTTGTCAGTCACTGAGATTTCCTGTACCTCTCTGGCCCAGCTCCACTGCTGAAGCAGAATGGGAAGTTGGCCTTCATCAACAAGAACACTTTGGGAGCTGGGGAGATAGTTTAGTTGGTAAAGTGCTGCCTTGAAGGCACAAGGACTTGAGGTGCATGGTGGTCCACTTGTCATCGTGGTATGGAGGATGTAGAAACAGGTGGATCTCGGGGGCTTAGCCTACTTTAAATTTCTTTTTAAAAAATGAGAAAGAAAGAAAAGGAAAAATAAACAAACAAACCCCTCAGCACCTGTGGGGCAGTGTGGGGCAGTGGTCTGCTCAGGTAACTTAAGGTCAGTGGAGTATTTGGCTTTGAGCCCTGGACCCCTGTGGGCAGAGGGCAGAAGAAGCTTGGCCATAATTCCTGAGTCTTTGGTTCCTGTTTCAGTCACAACCCCTCACAGGTGCCCCTGTAGGAGATGTGTGCTCTATCAGGCAGACAATGTCCCAAGCTCCCAGCATTCTAGCTGGACCCTACCCCAGTCATCTGACCACAAGCCAGGCATGCCACGCCCCACAAAATAAAAGGGGCGGTTTGCCCCCTCCTCTCTCTCCTACTCTTCCCCTTTCTCTCCCTCTCTTGCTCTCTCTCTCCTCTTGCTCTTTGTTCCTCTCTTGCTTTCTTCCTCTCCTTTCTCTCTCTCTCCTTCCTCTCATTTCTTTCTCTCTACTTGACCAGCATATTTTCTCCTTCCTACAATAAAATAACTCATTTATACATTGCCTCCTTTTTAAACTAGCGTGCTGTGCAGCAACAGGTCAGCACCAGGGAGAGAAAGAGACCCAGGCCTCAGCAGCAGGCCCTGCCTTTAGAACAACAAGCACCTGAGGCCTTTACACGCTTATGCACATACACACATGCACACATGTATTCACACTTACACATTGCATATGTGCAAGTGCATGTGTGTGTGTGTGTGTGTGTATGTGTGTGCGTGTGTGAGTGCGTGCTCGCATGTGTGTACAGACAGACGTGCACCCCAAAACACTTTGACTGCTGGAGAAGAAAAAGTATTAGGTGCTCCTCGATGATCCAAGACAACAATGGTCCCCTCCTGCTTCTGCAACCCTGTACCCCTTACCTCTCCTTCCTGATGAGGTGGGTACCCTTTCCTCTTCTACAGTTATACCTCAGGGAAGAGATGAAGTAATGCTTTCCCAGAATCTATATTCTGTCTATCTCCTCCTCTCTTCCCCCTCCTGCTCCCCTGCTTCTCTTCCTTCCCCTCTCCCTTCCCTTCCTCCCTTCCATATCTGTGTGTGGTAGTTGAAAACACTAAGGGTTTAATCTTGGGATCCTGTATTTTTTATCATGGGTGCTTAATTCAGCCAGTGTTTCCTGCGTGCTCGATATGTTACAGAGCTGGATGTTAGAAGCTGGAGCGCATGCCATTGCTGGTGGACAGGGCAATGGATTGAGGAGAGTGTTACCTTTAAGACAGATTAATGCCAGTTCAACTGCTTTGTTGGCTCCTGTCTCTTCTAAGCCCCATTCTCATGTATAGAAATCAGTGTAACAAAATAGTAGCAAATGTTAAAACAGCAACAATTAGGAAGAGATAATTGAATTACGTGGCTCCTAATCAGGAATTATTTGGACCTCGAGGCAACATTTGGTAGTGTCAAGAGACATGATTCCATTGGCACATAACAGGTAAAACTATAGATAGAAACTATGTGCACTGCCAAACAATGGGCAATGAGCCAACAGTCCCCAACCCCAACTCAGTGGCTTGCTGTTGTCTAGTGAACAGTTAAAAGGCAATCTGTATTTTATATACCAAGGAAGTGAGCTTGGAGAGGTTGCCCATCCAATTGCCTTTTTCTTCCACAGTGACAGTGGTCCGGGCCACATCCCAGGAGTGGAAAGAAGCATTACCTCCTTGTCCTGTTTGCGGATGAACAATGGTGGGTGGCCATTCGCATGGAAAAAAGAGGAAATCACTGGCCAGGGTTTGAAGAGTAGTTTGTTTTGTTTTATTTTTTTCAAATGGAGGATTCCTTTGCCTTGCCTCTGTTTCTGCTCCCAGAAAGAGACCTGGTAGCTTGCTAAGACCCAGAAAAGGGAAAGATGGCAGAAGACTGGATAACGATTGGCTGTTGACTGAATTTTCACACCAGCTCAGGACTGCCCCACCCACCCTCATTTTTATGTAAGAAGAAAGAAGCCTTTCTCGGTTGGAACAATGTTATTTAGGTTTTCTGTCACATGTATCTGTATCCAGATTTGACCAGGGATTTTGATAGGTAGAAAGCAGGCTTTCCTGATGAAGAAATTGACGTAGACACAGATACAGAAAATAGCATGAGGTTTGGTTCATTCATTATGCAGTGTGATAATTTCCTAACTTCTAAAGGAGAGGAACTATGCCATGGCCCAGGAAGATCTTTAAGAAGGAAAAAAGGGAATGGGGTACATGAAACCTGCGCACTTACCTCTGGCCTATTTCATTTCTTTGGTCACAGTTAGGTGAGCCCCGACCTTTCATTTTTCTCATAAGAAATTACCTCAGAGTCAGGACACTTTTTCTTTTTTTTTTTTTTTTTGCATTTTTCAAGGTCATTGTCAGAGCATGATGTATGACACGTGGTACCGAGACCAAGTGGCAGTCTCTTCCATGAAAATCATCACTGTATTAGAGCAGTCCAATCCTCAGCTTTTCCTGAAGCCTCTGTCCTCTGTCCCCCCTCGCAGGCCTGCTGGGATGTAGGGTGGCATCAATCCAGGTAGGTTATAGGGAAGGAAAGTGCCGGGAGAGAGTTCTCTGTCTCTCTCTGTCTCTCTCTTTCTCTCTCTGTCTCTCTCTCTGTCCCTCTCTCTTTGTCTCTCTGTCTCTCTTTGTCTCTCTGTCTCTGTCTCTCTGTCTCTTTCTCTGTGTGTGTGCGTGTGCATGTGTGTTTGTGTGTTTGTGTGTATATCTCTTTTTCTATATTTTTTTCTGCTGTAGAAAGATATTGTTTGGGATCAGTGAGAAACATCAACCATCTATTAATTGCAATAGATGCTCACTTAAAATTATACTAGAATAATTCTGTTGCTGTGATTCTTAAACTTTTTGACATCAAAATCTCTTCTGATGGGCCTGGACAGATGGCTTAGCAGTTATGAGCACTTGTTCTTGCAAAAGGTCTGGGTTATTCTGACCTCCACAGGCAGCAGGAAGCACATATGCTTAAATAATCCAAAAAAAAAAATCAAAATCTCTAATTGAATTTTCCCAACAATTCTGAACTCTTCAGAAAAACCTCCAGTCTGGCTGATGCTTCAGAATAAACTTTCCCCTGGCAGCTCTCAGTGCTCCTTTAGGAGCACTCCCTCTGTGCTGTAAGTCAAAACCAAAGTCTAGTAGTTGTAAAATTCCCAACACAGGTCAGTAACTGTAGGACATGGTTGGAAGTTAGTTATACTGAGTCTGGATCCCTCCTCACTGGGAGACATAAAAGGAGAACATTTGGGTTTGTTACATAAGTTCTTTGAACAAAGTTTTTAGCTTGTTATCAATTCCCTCTACCCAAGGTGAGGGGCTTTCCTTAGTTGAGGAAATGTCCCTTGTGTGGTTTTATTGGAACAAAGGCTCCCAAATGCTACAGGCAAGAGAGACAGGGCAGAGTTGGCTTGAAATCCTAAGCAGGAAGGGTGAACTGGGCATAGATACATGTGTGCTTCATAAGACAGGGATTTAGGTCCTTCCTGCTTAGGGGCCCCCAGAGGAGAAATGGGTGTGTATGTAGTGAGAATCCATGCTCCAGGACTCTGCCCAGGACAGCTGGAAAGGTATGATGGGGGACACTAGGGTTGCAGGCAGAGAGCTAGCCTCCAGCCTAAGAATTGTCTTCTGCCCTGCCTATCATCTGGAGTCTCATCCCTGCCAGTGGAATCCAAGCTAGGCTGCCAGAGAGCACGAAGGCTGGACAAAAATTCCTAGCTCACCTACCATGGTCTCAAAGGCAGGCCCCACCCGGCATGGTGGTGTAGGGGGTAGGAAATGAATGGGCCTATGGACTCTGAATGCCAATTGAAATATGGTTACAACAGGACCAAGGCTTTGTGTGTGCATATGCACATTTTTCCAATTTTTGAGTCTCTTTTTTATTATACACAGAAAAATTTATAGTTGAGTATATTTATGGGGTACAATGATGTGCTGTTATTTTTTAAAATAAGGTTGAAAGTATTAAATCAAGTTAATTAATATGATGTATTTTTTATTTAGAAAGCACAGAGGAGGGCTGGAGAGATGGCTCAGTGGTTAATAGCCTTTGCTATTCTTCTGGAAGCTAGGTTGAAGTCTCAGCACTTGCATGGTGGCTCAAAACAGTAACTCCATCTCTGAGGGACCTGATGCCCTCTATGGCCTCCGTCAGTGGTACCCAGACATACATGTAGGCAAAGCACATATACACATAAAATAAATAAATAAAAAGTAGCAACAATAATGAAAGACAAAGATCTGATGGTTTTTAAGGAGCAAACTTGATAGCATCTGGTAAGCTTTCAGCCACGGACAGGAAAAGATTCCTGTATGTTCTCTCTATCCTCTTTCTTGATGTAGTGAAGTGGAAGACTGTATTTTCCAGTACCACAAAATAAAAAAAAATTTACATAGATGAATTGTCAAGTTTGAAGGAATCAGAACAAACTATAATACTAAACAGAGCCGGTCTTATGAAGGCATTTTCTTAATTATGGTTCCCTCCTTTCAGATAACTCTACCTTATGTCAAGTTGACACAAAATTAATTCACTGATGAGGGTAGTACCCCCATGACTCAATCACTGCTCAAGCACGAGTTTGGGGGGCACATTCATATCCTAACCACAATCACATACAATGTTGGGAGCTTTTCTGAGCAGGAGTGAGTGATGTAAGACAGAAAGCTAAAGAGGCAATCACAAGTCTTGGGTCTGTGTGACCTAAGGTCATGCAAACTCACCCAGAGTCCTATTAATACTTCTTTAGTGCCCTTTGTGTGCGGTACTCCCCGTGACCTATGAACGTCCTCCTAGTCTTACATCTCCATACTGTCACAATGGGGACCAAACCTCCAACACAGGAGCCCTTGAGGATCACATTTAAGTCATCTCTAACCTTTAGCATCAGGCCTGTGACCCTGTCACGGGTCACAGGTTTGGGAAGCCACTCTGGGGTAAGCAACAAAGGCCTCAGATGAGAGACCTGGCAGTGGGCCTGCCATTGCTCTGGAAGCCAAGTGCTATAGTCTGGGTAGTTTAAGCCTGTTCATGGGCTGGATGTTTGGCACTAGTTTTGGAGTGTTGTAGGAGGTATTAGTGGTCATGACCTTCAGAAGGGGTAGGTCTCACTGGATTGCTGTAACAAAACACCTCCAGCTGGGTTCCTTATTTTAAAAAGGGGATGGTTTAAGTCACAGTCTTGGAGATTCAAGAGCATGATGCTGGCTGTAATTTTCCCCATGCTGATGAGGCCCCTGGGAAGATGACAGCATTGAGGTGGGGGGTGTACGAGAAGATGGTAAGTGGGAAGAACTCAATGAATCCAATGAGACCTTGCCTACGATCTAACTGAGAGGGGTGATACATGTTTAGATTTAGTCTGTTGCTATGGATTATAATGCTGTAGTGCTGTATCCTGAGGTCTAGGCCTATGAGCAAATTTCCCTAGTTGCAAAGTTTTGTCATGCAAACTTTGCTCCTTAGTTTAAAATGATTGGTTAAATAAAATTGGCTACAGCTAATTACTGGAGGGATTAGAGGTAGGTGGATTTTGAGTTACCCGGTTGGGGGTGGAGTAGAGAGAGGGGAGAGAACAGGAGGGAAAAGAGGAAGAACAGAGGAAGAACGAGGGGAGAGGAGGAAGCCACCTCGAGGGGAGATGGACCATGAGCACATGACCAGGAGAAACAACAAGTATTTGGGGGTACACTGCTGGCAAGGTAACCAGGTCAGCAGTTAGAAAAGTAGATTAGGGGTGACCCCCCACCCCCAGTAATTGTCAAAGCCAAATAAAGTAACCATAGTCCGATTTGTAAGCTAGTCAGGGATAAGTTTAAATTGGTTGTACTACAGATGGACAAAGGAAAGTAAAGCCATCCTGAGACTATATATCTATCCCAGAGCGGAAGTTAAACAACAGGAAAGGTGAGGTAAAGAGTGTTTGGTTTCAGACCCTGGGACAAGGGACTGAGGGTGCTGGGAGAACCTGAAGGCCAGGTCTGCTTTAGTTTGTAAAACATGGATCTCAGTCCCTTGTCCCAAGTCCAAAATCAAGCAAAGAGAACACTTATGAAGTGAATTGATGGCACAACTGCAAGGGATTAAAAGGTGAAGTTCTCAGATGGTTCTGGCTCTAGCAGATTCCACAGGCTGCTGTGTAGCAGAGAGAACGGGAGACTTTGGTCTCTTCAGCATCAATGCTCTCGGAGTACTGGTGTGTGTATCAGGGGCTTACAAGACTTCAGGTAGTTCCTTGGGACACCTAAGCTCTATGGTAGCCTTTCCTGTTTTCGCATGACTTATGTGACCAGTGAGTGTATCCTGTCTTATTTAGGCCCCAAGTGGTTACTGGAAAGGTGGCCGAGCCTTCCTTTCAGGCAATAGGAGGGTACAGAAAGGACATGTGAGAAGCAGTATGGAAATGAGCAACATGTAAACCCCCAGGGCAATGACCCAGGCAGTGTGAAAGCCTATCCGGCTTCCTGACTAATTCACTGTGAGAAATGGCAACCTCATACAGACTGTATGAGCATCTCGTACCCTGAATTCCCATCACCCTTGCTGATGGGGGGGTGTAGGGAGGAAGGGACACACATTTTATGATGTGCCCACCTGGACACTCTGGAGAAGGGGACAGACTGTTTTCTTGATTTCTAGCCAGTTTCCTCCCCCACCAAGCCACCACTGGGGTTTGCAGGCCAAGGAAAGAGCCAGACTGTCTATTCCCACTGTGGATCATCCATGCCCACCGGACAGCCAGTGGTGAGGGACGGAACAATTTGCCTTCGATATGAGGATGGTGTCTTCGCCCGGACTTGACAGAGTTTTTTAATATCAAGAAGTGACCAAAGAAGTTATGGAGTCTGTCCAGGGTATTGTTAATGAATCTCTGCCCAGCAGGAGTGGGAGAGTCACAAGGCCCAGCGGAGGCTGATGGGGGCTGGGGGGAAGAAAATCATTTCCTGTGGGTCCCCTGTGGAGCTGAAGCTGTTCAGTAAGCCTGTTACAGCTGATGAAGGGCTTCATATTCTTAGGACTAAGGTCGGATCACTATGCATTTTGGTTTGGTTCTGCTGCATTTATAAATTGTTAGTTGAGGAGTGGCCAGATGGTTTTCCATCAAATCAAAGCCTTAAAGTTTTAAAAGAGGAGCAGAGGAATATATGGAGGTGAGTTTTTGAATATGGACACAAGAGGCATTAAATGCATCAGCTCGCAGTGGTCTCTTTTTCGTCACTCTATGACCTTGGAGCTTCCTTTGTCGTGTACAATTACACAGAGAAGTGTCTGGCTTTAAGTTCTAGTCTGTCACAAAATCACTTAAAGTGACCTGGGGAATAGAAATAATTTTAAAACATGTTCATCAGGGACTATATCACCTTGGTCCACTTACATGTCAAATTAACCTTTACCTTGTTATCTGTTAGGTCAGCCTTCTATCTAATTTTCTTTTTTAGATTTATTTATTTATTTTATGTGAATACACTGTACCTGTCTTTTGACACTCCAGAAGAGGACGTCAGATCTCATTACGGATAGTTGTGAGCCACCATGTGGTTGCTGGGATTTGAACTCAGAACCTTTGGAAGAGCAGTCAGTGCTCTTAACTGCTGAGCCATCTCCCCAGCCCCCCTTCTATCTAATTTTTAAAACAATCATAACTATATATGGTTGTGTGGTATATGTGTGTGTGTGTGTGTGTGTGTGTGTGCATGTGTGTGTGTGTCACTGAGAGACAGACAGACACAGACAGACAGAGACACTCAGGAAGAATCTCCACTTAGTACAGAGATGTGTTTTTATACAAACTTTTTTTGTGATTTTTTTTCTCCTTTTTTTCCTCTTCTTCTTTTTACAATAGGACTTTCTCCATGGCGAGAGCAGTGAAGACAGACCCAACATTCTCTCATCCATGCTGCTGGAAACGTAACCCAGGGTTGGTGTCAAAAGGCACAAGGCTATCTAATGGGGCACTGAGGACCTGAGGGCATTATGCTACAAGGAGGCGGGATGCAGAAAGGACACAAGGAGCTGGGCCGTTGCTCTGCCCAGGTGGGTCCTGCCCAGGCTTCATAACTTCATGGGACAGTAGGAGCTGGCCTAGGCTGACTGCATTTCTGCACCTTTGGGAGGTTTTTCTTTATCACATAAATATAGGACCCCCCCCCCAATTCTCTCCCTGTAATCTCAACAGCTGTAGGTGGAGCTGGGCACTGGGGAGTAAGTGCCAGGCTCAGGTGGCCTCGCCAGAACTAGGAAGGAGGAAGGAGGAAGGAGGAAGGGATACACATTTTATGATGTGTTGTCTTGTAGCTTCAGTCTCTCTTCTCCTTCCTTCTCTATCCCTCCCTCTGTTCCTCCTTCCTTCCTTCCCTCCCTCCTTCTCTCCTACCTCCCTTCTTTCCCCTCCCTCCCTCCATCCTTCCCTCTCTCCTTCCCTCCCTCTCATTAACCAGAGTCTTCTTTATTTACAAGACTGTTTTATTCTGACAAAAGTTACTTCCCATTTACATTGCAAACATCCTTGATTCTGTTTAACAACCATCAACATAACCTATCCTGACAGGACTAATGGCTCTCACTGATGCTCCTCCTTGTCAGCACCACAGAGCTGCTCAGACTACAGGTCACAGCTTCGTAGCCTCTTGAGGTCGGACTGGAGGTTTCCTTTCTGCATCATCTGTTTCCGTGAATGCTCGTCTCCTTAAATGTAACAGGACAGCGTTCTCATCAGTCAGAGGACTTGCAAGCAAAAGGACACCAAGATACAGACCATCCAGGGTGCAAATGTACCACACACCCTTCACTCAGCAGTCGGAAGACACAGGCAGGTGGATCTCTGTGAGTTCGAGCCAAGGCTGGTTTACATAGACAGTTCCAAGACAGTCAGAGCTACATTGTGAGATAATATCTCAAAATAAAATTAAGTATAAAGAAATAAAAAAATCATCCTTGTAATTGCTTAGTTATACTTTAGCTGAGTTGGGTTGCAGTTGAAATGTTCTGGTGGGTTCTGAATGAGTTATGGAAGCTTACCATTGACTTAGTTGTGCAAATCTACCCCATATCATACTTTATATACCCCAGAGCCTCAGCAAAAAAACCACAGCAACTCTCCATCTCCTAATGACTGAGGCCCCAAGCTGGGTCTGGACCCCATTTGTCTGCATTTTGTTCATTCTCTGCCCTCTGCCCTTTCCCGATCTCTTCACTTGTTCCTGCTCCTGCAGAGGACCTTCCCCTCCCCATGGCTTGCCTTCTTCAGGGCCTTTGCTCATCCTCAGCCTTTAGTCTGGAAATGACCTGTCTCCTTCCCATGGTCTCTAAATGTTCAGAGACCAGCCACCCTCTGGAGGAAATATCTCTGGGTTCCCTCCCATGGATACACCTGCCTCCATAGGATCTTATGACATTCATTCATTCTCTCAAATACTCAGGACTTACTATGGGGCAGTCATAGGCCTAGGCCTTAAGAGCAGGGCAGTAGATAAAATAAAGGGGCTCACAGACATGAAGGTCTACTAAAGGGAACAGAGCCTAACTGTATAAGTCAGATGGTCACAAGTTCTTGGAAACAGTAAGCCAGGTGTATTCTGAGACAGCTTCTCTGATTCTGTCACAGACTCTGCAACCTTACGTCCTTCAGCCCCTAACCAAAGTCAGGAATTCTACATTTCTTCATATATGGTCTTTATTAGAAATAGCATCTTCTAGTCTTTTGTAGCAGCTGATACTATGATTTATAGGTACTGGATAATAAATATTTTTTAGTTAATACAAAGAATGTAGAAGGATTTATATATGAAAGGAGACACAGAAGACTTTCATTTAAAACTTGGGCAGGAGCGAAATACAGCTTGACAGGGGTAGAGCATCTACCTACCTGGCATGTATGAGGCCCACATTCCATCTTCCTCACAACCCCAAAAGTATTCTTGGGTGGAAAATCCCTATATTTGCCATCTGATGGTTGTGTCGTCTAAACTGGGGAACAATTCTCTCACATGGGACTTTTATTTTAGAGAGATGAGACACTGAATGTTATAATATGTCATAGCTTAAATCTGCAATCTTGTCATTGTATGGACTTAGTGTATGGTCGCATGTGACTTGGCCTTATTGCACCCATCCTTGAAGAGCTCTGAATGTACAGGGTTTATTTACTTAGGGTGTTGTTTTTGTCCTTCTGAGAAGCTGGCTTTCTTAGCCATCCACTCTGACAGTGCGGGATACACATTTTTGATTCCCTGCCCGTGCAGCTGCCCAGCTTTCCCCTACTTACCTCAGTTGCTTCTGACCAGGGCTCTGAATTTCTTCATGCTGGCAGGTCATAGCATAGAGCAACTCACTGGAGACCAGTGAGTGCAGGGATTTCTGTGGCAAACCAGCTGGTATCTTGGGGATGCTTCTGGCTGTTGTTCTCCCAAACCTTTGGGGCAGACTGGGGAAATGGCGCATGGTCCCTGCCTCCATGCTGGCCCGTGCTGCAGGGCTTCTCTCTTCGATGGCCCTCCCGAATCTCAGGGGCAGGTTGGCTGCTGAGTGAGGTACTTTGTTGGCAGGGGCTGGACTTATCTTAATAACATTCTTTGCCCCCGAGTCTTTTAGTTCTTGAAAACTGACACTTCTTTCCTTTTCCCCTTTTGGGATTCCTCTCAGCTATAAATAGAAACAAGAATTAAAATAATTTATTATTATTACAAGCCGTAGATTTAAACTCTAAATTAACTTAAATCCAGACTTTAATCTGCAGACTTGCTCTAGCTATAAACAAAGTTTGTGTTTCTATATGCAGAATTTTTAAATAAATAATCTGTATTAAGCTTCTTAAAGCAATCTAGTTTCCCTGTCCCTTGACTATTATAAGACAACTATAAAATATTAATAAAAAATATATATAGTGAGTGCAGCAGTATGTTTAAGCAGCAGGAATATAATGAAGTATTGAAATAAGGCAAAAGTTTATTTTATTACAGTTATTCTCTTTCAGGTTTTTGATTCATATTGTTTATGGAGTATTTTTATATGCTTATATTATGACTTTAGAGAAAACTTCCATTCCCCTACGCATTTGTGTTTCACCTCACCCCTTTAAAGACCCACAGAGCTGGATCTGGCCTGGTCTGGGTATGGCCCTAGGCAGTCCCATCGAGTTTCTTTCTTTACTCCCTTGTATTTAGAGTTTCACTCTAAAAACACATTTCAAAAAACCAGTTGCACTTTAATTAGACTACAAATTATACTTTTAGTGAAAAGCCAAAGTCCAACAATCTGACTTTATAGGAGCCACATAAAGTGCAGTGAATAGTTACTTAGATTTGGTTCTACCCTAAACACTGGACCACATGCAAAAAAAAAAAAATTAAATAATTCTTTTCTGATTATAATCTGACTGATACGTACTAACCAGAAAATTTCCAAACATATCACACTAAGAATAAATATAGCTTGAAGTTGCCTGTACTTCCCTGAGGTAGGGAGGAACATTTTCCCAGGATTTAAAGATAGCTCAATCTTTACCAGCTTGTATCTGCTAAAAAGAAAATACAAATACCATATTTGTCATGCAAGCTTCCAGCGGAAGTGCATCCAGATGTTACTTCTATGTGTCTTCATTGCAGGCATGCACTCAATTGATATGTACCACTCACCTTTCACCTGCTAAATACTACACACTGAGTGGGGTGCACTTGTCATTGAGACATCAGGCTGATTGCCGTTGTGCTAAATTTTGTTTATGGCAACATCATATGTTGTCACAGAAAAGCTAAACTATGGCAGAAAACCAAAATCTGAAATAAAGCAAAGCATAAACTTGCTTATTACTTACTCTTTACAAAAGCATTAGATTCAAGATAAATAGTATATGTGCACACATGAGCATGTGTATTGGATGTCAGTTGAATTAGCATGTGTATGTATAGAATGTCAGTTATATTAGTGTGTGCATATAGAATGTCAGTTGTTAGTGTGTACGTATAGAATGTCAGTTATGTTAGTGTGTGGATTTAGAATGTCAGTTATATTAGTGTGTGTACATATAGAATATTAGTTGTAATAGGTAGATTTTAAAACTTACCTGAGAATATTTTCCATAACCTTCTTTGCTGTGAAAATGAGGCATCATTAATTCATCTGTACAAAAGATGTTTGATGTTAAGAAGCTTGAAGTTGCTAAAGTCAATAAAATGAATCGTTTTGATGAAATAATTTCCATTTTGTCTAAATCTGAATTAGGTTAATATGTTCAGCCTGGTGTCTATGAGTCTATGAGAAGAGAACTTGTGGAACAGTTTTTATACTGTAATAGATAAATCCCACATATTGTAAGTAGGAATATTAATTAGAGTGTGTAACTAAAATATGCACACGAGGAATGTGCTTAATTCATTCTGGGGAGACAGCAATGTTTGTGTTTGCAAATCCATTGACTTTGAAAGGAATTTTCCTCATTATGAAGGCTCTCCTAATTAGGTAAGATTGGGACAACAGTCATTAAGATTCCAAACAAACAGGATGTTTTATTTCTCAGAGCTTAAACAAGAAATCTTTTGTTTTTTGGTGCTTTTGTTAGTTTTTGAGGGGAGCTTAAAAAGGAAAGAAAATATTCTATACACGCTAGCTGGATTTTAAAAAATTCAGATACAAGGGTTAGGCATAGTCTTTTCAAAATGTCAAACAAAATTAAGAATGTTTAAAAATAGTAAGTCACATAGTACCCCAATAAAATGCCACGAATTAATTGTTTTTTGTAAAATGTTGTTCGGTTATTACAAAGCTCCAAGAGTAAAATGTCAGCTGTCATGTGGAGGATGAGCTTCAGAGAAAATGTTCCGTAGGTGTTCCGGGAGGCAGTGCAACCTCCTTGTTATTTGCCCTAAGGGTCTAATTTGGCAAATGTGTATAAATCACCAGGTTTTTATTTCTATAAAGACACCACATTCTACCTTCCTGCTCAAAGTCCTTAAGTTAAGAAATCTAGCAGGGGATGAGTTAGTCACACACATGCCCAGTTTGTGACTCCCAGAGCCCATATTATTTAGGTAATCTCACTTTGCCACAGGCATACTGACATCATGGCATTAAAAGAGAATTTATAGAAATAAATGTGTATTTACTGAAATACCACAGCGAGTCTCTTTTGGAGAAGCTGACTGGTGTTCTTAAAACCCGCCTTATCGCTAGACCCGCTGTTCCAGAGAAGCCACTACTGGTCACGCCTGACCTGCCTTTCCAGGAGAACTAGACCTTACATGGAGATCCATCAACTTCCACACAGAGGCTCTAGGAGGTGACTTGACAAAAATGTCTGTGGTTGTTCTGCACTCTCTACAACCTATGCATGTAACCTGAGGCATGGGATGGCAGAAGTAAAGACTTTTCCCTATTCCGAAGGTGTCTACAGAAAGCCAGAAAGTTGAGAAGCAGCAGTAGGTAAACTCTCCTCGGCTTTAATATCACACTTGCCTGTGACCCTTCTTAAGGCAGTTGACTTCATTGGGCTTCATTTGTTTTGGTCTGCAGTAGCCAAGAATCCTCACAGTAGGAGGCAATTAATTCAATTCATAGTCTTGTGTTAATTTTGTAATGCTGTTATTGGGTTATTTGGGTTTAATTTCCCTTAGGATTCAATACACTTCTCTTCTAAATTGTTCTTTTGTAAACTGCTGATGGGACTTCCCTTTTTGTGGTCAGGAGATCCAAACTTTTGAGAAATGGATGAAGAAAGGGGCAAGTTTGTTGACCAAGTTCACACTCTGGAAAAAGTGGAAGGCACCAGATGGGGTTTCCAAAATTTGGTTTGTGTCTAGTCCTTTTCAAAGAATGTGGCACTCTAAGCAGGCCACTGGTTTCAGTTGTGCACAAGGTATTGGCACACATGTTAGAGGTTATTCTAGGTGACATCCTGAGGAGCCTGTGTAATTCACTACCCTTCTGCTCCACTAGGTTAGGTTTCCATGTTTGGAATGCAATTATAATAGTGTGCCAGTACCATATGTACAACTAAAACCGGTGACCTGCTCAGAGCGCCACATTCTTTGAAAAGGACTAGACACTAATCAAATTTTGGAAACCCTATCTGGTGTCTTCCACTTTTTCCAGGGTGTGAACTTGGCCAACAAGGCTGGCCTCTATTAAAATGGAAATTGACTGTTTTTGTTTAGCATCGAGAAGTTTAACAGATAGAGAACTACAGTACAGGATATACAAAGGATATACCTTTGGTAAAATGTATTATTGAATGTGTACATATAGATTTAGTACTCTGGGGACTTCTCAGAAGATATACAGACATAAAAATTTATTTATTTTTTCTTACTAGCTTGTGTTATTAAGGTACACGTTTTGCTTTTAAGTTCTGTTTAATTTTTTTTTTTAAATTGTGTGTGTATGTGTTCATGTCACAGCACATGTGTAGAGGTCAGAGGGCAGCTTGACTGTAGTTAGTCCTCCCCTTCCATCCAGGTCTTAAGGAATCACTCAGGTGGCAAGTGCCTTTACCTACTGAGCCACTTCACCCACCCCAGAGGCTTAATTTTAAATGGGAAAAGGCATGTGCTAGGGATGATGCAGAACATGGAAGGAGAGAGCAAACTGTCTCAGAACACATTGGAGACAATATAAATGGCAGAGAAATTTGCTACCATCTCCAGGCCAGTGCTTGTCCATACCACAATCATGAGACAGTCTAGGTGTAGATGGAAAACTGGGACATCTATGAGACTCCTGGGAATTTTCCACTGGCCATCATGGTATCCCTCACATGCACCAAAGGCAGCCGTGGATGTGAGAACTGAGGAGAAGGTGGTCCTGGAACCAGAGTCTTTTCAGCGCCATGTGTCTCCTTCAAAAAAAACGAGGGTGACTGGGTTGGCTCCATGGCCTCACACCATGTACTGAAAGGTAGATTGGAGCTGAGCCACAGTCAGTAACTTGTCCATTCACTACCATCCATCTGTCCATCTGAGCCAGACTCTCCCATGACAGCTCTGGCTATTCCCTTCTATTTGTTCCCACATCCCACTGTATGGCACGAGTTGTTGTCTCTAGGTTTGAGCATTGTACTCAATAGTAGGCAATGTTTTTAAATATTCACTGCATGCCAAGAATGGTTGTAAGTACTTTGTGAATTTACTATTCTGGTCAAATGTTCTGCCAATGAGCTATACCACCAATTGCTTAGGTTTGCTCTGTTGCAGTAATCACACACCTTGAGACGATCACTCTGCTCCAATGGACCTTGCTGAGTTGTCGGGAATCTGTTCTCTTCACACAAAAGGCACAGCACAGCACAGCCCCAAGGACACCTTCCTGAGAGTGCTGCAGGCTCTCCTATGGGGTGGCAGACTTGAGTGGAAGAAGGCTCTTTGCTTACTATCTTTCTATGCCTATGCTTTTCTAGTAAGTAATAAGCAATGGAGAACAAATAATTCCTACTAATGAGGAATTGAAGTGACCTGAGTTTAAAAGGGCTAATCTATCTGGGCTTCTAGTAAAGCATTTAAATAAGAGGTTGTTTGTGTGCTATGGGTCGCACATAATCTAAAACCTTATGTTGAAGGGGCATCTTACTTTACTCATAGATGCAAGCTTCCTGAAGCTATGGGAAATGTCTGCTAGAGGGTGGCCAATTTTAACATCCAAAGGAACCTGAGAATGGAACTCTGTTTCTTACCTCCAACCTAGCCATTTCGTTCTGGGCCATTTGCCTTTCTCCAGTGTTTATTTCTTCCTACCTAAGCAAAATCCAATTGTTGAGTTACACAGAAGAACTTATGGGTATTAGACTCTTACTTTGTGTTTCGTGTTTCCAAAGTATTCGCAAATCTGTTAACTTTTGGCCCTTGTAGAGCATGGTGGGAGGTGGTATTATGCTATATTTCATTTTAATGTTATGTATGGCAGAGAAGAGGAAAAAGTACCTGTCTTTGTTCCAAGTAAAAGCACCATATACAAACTGTATAAAATTATTACTTAAATATGTAAAGGCACTCCCTTTGCTTCAAGATCTATGAGTCTCTTGTTATAATGAGCTTGTCATATGTTGATGGCAAGACTGTATTTATTTCTCAGCTTTCTCTATGACAGATGCCAGTGCCCCGGCAGGTGCTGAGGCGAATGTGAGACCAAGATTACTTCTCCATGTAGTGAGAAATGTCGAAATTTAACTCTATTTGAAGTAACCTAAAGAATCAATTTGTACAATGCAAGAATAGACATTAAATATTTATAAAAATTAATTCACATGATTTATTCTAGGAGCCTGAATAAAGGGCTGAATCCCCCATGTTGGAAGGAGATTTTTTTTTTAAAAGAGCAATATATTGAATAAACCTCCAGTATTAGATCTTCCAAGTAGTGGAATTTAAAAAATTTAAAACAATTTGCAAGGCTGATTAGGATACAACCATCACAGCTCTCCTAGTCGAGCTTTGACTTTTTTTTTTCTTCAATGTTTCATTTTATTGACATTTTTTCCCTCTTGGGAAGAATGTGTGATTTTTACTGGCTTGGCATGGGGTTCTGGTGCCTTTTGCCAAAGACTCAAGAAAATTCAGGGTTTTTACATGAGGGACAAAGACCAGATGTTTAGTTAAAATAACAAGAAGCTTTTACACAAATGTAGGAAATAGAAAATGTACTACAATTATTTTTAGCCTATATATATATTACATATATATGTATATATATCTACATATATATGTAGATATATATCTATATATGTATATATATATATATCTACATATATATACATATATATATAATAAGCAAGCAGCCATCTCAATATTCCAACTTGAGTGAGATCATGTAATTTAATACCAGTGTATGTGTATATTTATGTACATTTACATGCCACAATGTATGTATTAAGGTCAGAGGACAACTTAGAGGAGTTGGTTCTCACCTTCTTCCTAGAGTTCTGGGGTTCAAACTGAGTTACTCAGGCTAGTGAAGTGAGTGCCTTTCACTGCTGAACTGTTTGCCAGCCCTTAATCAAATGTTAGTGTGTGCCTTTTCAAGATTTTATTTAATTTATTCTTGTGGTCTTTAGAAGTGTTCTGCTCTAAATATAGAATGTCCCTTTAAAGCAATAATTTGTTTTAATAAAAAAGATGAGACTTTGAAGAGTGTAGGAAGGACCCTCTCCTAAGCCAGAGGGTGCCCTTTCTTACTGGCTTAGCCAGGTCGTCTCCAAGAAGAGAATTTGTTGCTTAAATCTCCATTGATGCGAGCTGCAGAGGATGTTTGCAAGCACAACTGGCTTCTGATCTCAGACATGGATGTAAGGGCAGATGTGTAGCTAATCTGAATGGGCATCATGGCTAACTCGAACCTCCTGGATGCTCTTTCGTCTGGAAGACTTGGGATTTCTCTTGCTAGTCGGGTCCTAGTCTTCTTGTGCTTCTGAGTGATGGGGTGGGAGTTTCTGTAAAGGTCTCCAGTAGCCGTGCTTGTCTAGGCTCTGTCGCCATTGTGGGTCCACACTCCAGAGCTTTGGCTCCCTTTTGTCTTCTGCCAGCACTTTGGTTTTGGTAATTGCCCCTGATTCTCTCCTCTGCCTATGAGACCCTGTGGAAACCCCATGGCTCCTTCTGTCACTTGAGCCATAGTGACTAGACTTCAACACAGAGGAAGGTTTTACTGATCCCGTCCTTGTTACTTCTGTAAGATGAGTCCATGATGTGGCCAGGAGCCACAACAAAGTGATGGGGATGCTAACTGAACTATATTCATCCATGCTTCATCTTCTAACCTCTTGGTTTAGAGCAGTTGGACTCCTTCCCATGTCTTCATAGACTTCAGGTTGATTTGTTTATCTCTTGGCTGAAAGTCAGGCAGTCCCATGATAAATAAATAAAACGCCAATTCCAAACAAATAAACAAGCAAAAACCCAGAAAAACTTCAATCAAATTGACTTTGGATGTACATGTAACACTTCTAAAGTGTACTGTGACTCTGGCATAAATTCAATTAAAAGTCATCCCCCCCAACCCCCGCCGGGTGGTGGTGGCACACGCCTTTAACCCCAGCACTTGGGAGGCAGAGGTAGGTGGATTTCTGAGTTTGAGGCCAGCCTGGTCTACAGACTGAGTTCCAGGTTAGCCAGGGCTACACAGAGAAACCCTGTCTCGAAAAACAAAACAAACAAACAAACAAACAAAGTCCCCCCCCCCCAGAATCTTCTGGATCTAGACTGAATCCAGATTTTGTATTAACTGAGCTTAGATGTATGAAATAAATGTCAATATAATCCTCATTAAATATACCTAATAGGTTTAGCTCCATACTGGGTTTTAAAACTTACCAGGTTTTAAATTGGCAAGACTAAGAGAGTTGCTATTTCCCTCTTGAGAGGTTGTAAAAGAAAGAAAATAAGTAAACTTGGGAAAGGTTTTAGTTTAGAGTGTATTTAGGTACATAGCCAGCTCTATGGACAGGAATCTCTTACAAATGCAGATGTGAACAACTCAGAGCATCTTAAGAATGGCGGGCCTTGGCTGATGGACCATGCTACAGAGAGTTCACACTCATTGACAGAGACAGCTAGTGATCCATGATCTGGGAGCATTCAAAGTGATGTGGATGCTAATTGAACTTCATCTTCCAACCTCTTCGTTTAGAGCAGTTGGACTCCTTCCCATGTCTTCATAGACTTCAGGTTGATTTGTTTATTCTTATCCTTCCAAAAGCCTTTCACATATAATTTATTTTGTTCCAGGACAAAGAGACTTGAGTAAGCCCTACTATGCAGCCCAGGTGTGACATGGTGAGAAAAGATGAAGAGATGTCACTGTAGGTTCATGTTGCATCTTCTGGCTTGTTGTGTACTTTGCAATTCTTACAAATGCTTTGTGGTCAAATGTTTCTTATTGGCAGAGCTGCGGAATGAAACTCTTCTTTTCCTGACAGTTTATCCATGTGTCCTGGGTTACATTTTACAGAGAGTTTAAGCAAAACTGAGAGTTGCCTTATGAATGGGACTAGGGCCTGTAGAGCACATGGAGCTGAGGATTCAAATCACTATCAGGCCTTTCTCTTAAATTTACGTTTCTACCCTAACATCTGACTACCCTCTAGATTTAAAAGAAAATACTTAGCCAGTTTTCAACACTTCATGAGTTTACACATTTGCAATTTTGGCCACCCCATTCAAAACTGTCTTAACTTTCTCAAGTCCAGATTCAAGACGTGAAGGAAGGACTCTGATTTGCCCAGTGTAGATAAAGTATCCAATTCTGAATGAACTTGTGTCTGGGTGGGATCATAGTATACTAACACAGAACACCCTATGTTTCACCCTATGAGAAGCAGGCTGGGTGGTACTGCCGGGGAGGTGGTCTGACTGGACACAAGTCAGTCAGATAGATGGCATAGAAGTAAAAGACAAAACTCTTCTCCCTGACTCCAAGTCTCCAGTTCGAGACAAACAATTCTCCCTACTGTCTCAGTGACTGTGCCAGTGGTAAAGGTAGATAGCACTACTTCTGGGCAATTTGTGTCTTTGTTTCAGCAAGCAGGTGTTCTTGTGTGATATTTTTGTAGCTCACATGGGGCTTTGGTGGTAAAAACAAAACAAAAAAACCAAGTTTTAGATTCTTCCTCCCCAAGGGTGGTGGAGGGCACAGTTCCCAGCTCTTTCTCCATATATCCATCAAAAGCAGAGGCAGTGGTGGGAGGTTGGAAGGCCCCCTTTCTCTCCTGGCAGGAGGGAATCCTGGCTCAGGCATTTCTCTCTGGCATTTGGAGCTACTCCTGTTTCCAGCATTATGTTCACACCAGATACACAGCACGGTTCTGAGGATTTCAAGACCAGATGGTTTGATCCCTAAATGGTCTTAAACTCTTCAATGTGGGCCTCTTTCCGAAATGTTCTACACCCTTGCTGCTTTTGCAGCGGTGATCCTGGCTTTCCTCATTTCTGCCTCTTGAGCTGATGAAGGTCAAGTAATTTTATGAAGCGGTAATTTTGTGAAACCTCGCTTTTCTATGAAGTTGGCAGACTTGACAGTCTTTGCCCAACACTTGCGTAGTCTTCCTCACAAGCACAATCCAAAACATCCTGCTGTGTAGAGTGAGCTGTGTAGAGACCACAAAGGAGTATTTATTTTGGAGAGAGTAAAAGTAACACTCTTGGTATAATCCCATATATAAGCACATGTAGACTCTTTGGTAGTTAGCTTTATTGCTCTCTGTCAGTTTTTGACAGCATTTACCCTAAATAAGGAGTAGCAATAATAGTATAGTCTAGTTTAGTCCTACAAGCATATCTGTCTGCACTAAAATATTTGCTTCCAGTGACAGAAAGTATTTTAGAAGTGTTCATTAGAACAATTTGATAACTGTGTATCCATTATTAATAACCCAAGACAGGGAATTACATGTTACGTGACTCATGTGACCAATAAGGAAGGCACCATTTCCATAATTATAAAGAATTCATATCACATCCATTTTAACTATTCTATATCATTTGACCCATTTATGGCTCATTTTGAAAGAGTGAGATTTAAAAATTTATAAAGTTTTTTTGAATGAAGAATCTGTCAGGTAATATCTCCCTGAATGTCTACCAGTCATCACTCAACCAGGTTCTTTTGACCACTTCCAAGAAATTGGCAGAGAAAGTTTGGGGTGTTCTGAGGCAGATCTTCCCCCTCAGGAGGGAACCTGAGCAGAGGGTGGGTGTTTTGTCTCTGGGGTGAAGCTGATGTGAGCCGGCCACACTCTAGAATGAGACAGAGATGTGAGGTTGAGGAGCAGCCGTGCAGAGTCCACCTGCTGTCTGCTCATTCCCCGACCCCCGTCAACTTTTCCATGGCCCATCTGGAGAGGGCATTAGCATATACTTGGCATGGCAGGCTGCGTCCTCAGCCCAGTAAGCTTCCAGATACAAGTTGGTTATCGGCTGTGCTGCTGCTGCTACTGTGATGTGTCCACAATCTTTTAAAGATAATGAATGTGTCCATAGGTGGCTGCAGGAAGAGTCAGGTTGCCCGCCAGCTGCAAGGCTGGTAGATTCTGTGCCAGAGAGAAAACAGCTGAATGATTTCTGACCTGTTCTTTTCTCATGCCCAAATTTCAGATGTGTTGAGGTTGGAGAGGCACAGATTATTTTTGCATCCGAGAACCTGGGCAATGGTGTTGTTCGTGCGTGGCAGCTAGTACCTGCCAGTGTGACCTTTGTCTGCTTTTATTGCACAGCGTCACCCCCTCTTTTTCCTCTGGGCATGCCTGTGACAGCAGTTGCCAGAGTGATTTTGATGAAATGTGACATTTGTAGACTGTGGCCACCGACCAAAGAATCTGAGCTATGGAATCCAACGCTTTACGAGCTACAAAATAAAAGCTGGCCAGCATTTATTGCTTGTTCGAACAGCTTGAGCCAAGTTTCCTAAGCTTGCAGAGTAGACTCCTTAGTGCTGCTAATTTTACTATCAGCAAACAAAGGGGGAAGGGGGAGATAATATCCAACAGCTAAACCACGGCATTGGTGAGGGGAATCCAACATGGTAATCTGAAGGGAGGGTGAGTGGTTTTTCTCTTTCTTCAAATTAAAAAATATGGAGAAAAGGTGGAATGTAGAAAAAGTTCTAAGCAAAGACTTTTCACTGGCAATGATTTACATGTTAAAGTAGCCACTAGGCCGTGTTAGAAATTCTCTAGGGAAATGTCCAAAATGATGGATAGAACTTTAATATTAATAGAGGATTCATCATGATAATGTAAGTCATAGATCTAAATATCCCATCATCAATTGACTAGCTAGTCTCCAGCCTATTATACAGGTAGCACACGTTTTAAATAGCACTCTGTAATAGTTCTGAAGTCTTCCTTTGTCTGTAATGTTGGCGTTCTGCTCACAGCAGCAGCGATGAGCTGACTCATTTGTCTCTCTCTCTGCCTTCTAGGCTATCTGCGTTTCTCCCCCTTTTATTAATATTTAGTGGTTCTCAAAATACGCTCAAATAGTGCCTTTTGACAATTATAAAAGAAGTTTTACTCAGCATCTAATAATTTATATTTATGAAGTGGGTGTGAGGAGAAGAATTGGTTATTAATTTATTGGTTGTTCTACAAAGAAGATAATAGTTGACAAGTTCCCACTTGGAATAATAATTTACTACTTAATCAGCAATTACATGCAAGTGCATGGCTCCCTTATCTTAGTCTGAGTTTTCTAGTCTTGGAAACTTGGACATAAACAGAGTGGTGGTATAGTCTCAGGGGTCTTTGAAGACAATGACAACCCTTTTGGAATGATAACATTGGTATGAGCAAACACAACACAGCAAGACTTGTCTACTACTTTAAGAGAGGCCCCAACAAGATTGTGGTCTTCATTAATGTATCTTATCTTAGTCTATTTCCATAAATGCAGACCATCCCCTCCTCACAGAGCCAGACACCAGGTATATACTCAGGAAAGTAGACCCTCCCATAAATTACTTCCTAATGTGTTATATTCCTCTTTGCTAGGTTATTCTATATATTATTCGACTTCATGCCTATGTCATGTAAGATCTACCACAAACTTTAGGTACACCAGTTCATGTATTTTGTTGGCATAAATTACATGAGACTTAAGGGTCCTGTTATAAAGAAAGCTGTTTGTCAAGGAGGCCCCAGAGGTACCCAGAGCAGTGCAGGTATTGCATTACTTTTGGTCGCCCACCACAACTAAATGAAAAAGATCCACCTTCTGAAAACACCATACATATAAGCTGTAAGACATAGAGAAATCAATCTGGAACTGACCTGGACACTCCTTGTTTTGGGAGATTAAACTCAGGTCATCAATTTGGTGGCAAATGCTTTACACACTGAGTCATCTTGTCATTATTTTTTTTTTGAAGGGGGAGAGATTAAATCTTTGTTTATATTCAGATCATGAAATAAGTAATATGTATATATATATACATATATATATATATATGTATATATATATAATTTTCAATCTATTTTATGGAGGATATTTTTATTGTCTAAAAAGGCATGAGCAAATGAGTGGGTCTGGACCTTAAGCAGAAAGGTTATCTTTGCAGTGTGTGTTGGTATGTAATGAATGAACCCTTTCAAGTTAAGCACTTTTTCCTTCAGAGTGACTAATTTCCATGGAGTTGATTGAACTGAGATTGACTCAGTATCAAATGGCTAATCATTTACTGTGACAAAAGTTCAAGATTGGCTGTTATTCAGTCTATTTCTTCTTGTACTAGCATGAGTAGGGTGTGTATGTGTGTGTGTGTGTGTGTGTGTGTGTGTGTGCAAGATTCTAGCACCCATTCATAACACAGACATTTTTCTTATCTATATTCACTAATCAGTCCTTTTTTACCTTTCATTAGAAATCTGGCATTATAGAATTATAGGCTTGACTGTATTATGCTTTTAGCTCTTTAGTTCATAATTCTTTTTTCCTGATGCATTGTAGGTTAGGGCTTTTACTATGCTTGGGCATTGGTTCTTTTCTTGCATCCTCTTTTCTTTCTCTCTGTCTTTCTAGCTTGTTTCCTTCTTTAATCAATAAGACTTCCGTAAGATGTACTAGAATAAAGGTGCCATTACTGCTGGCCTGTTGTACTCCTGGTATATGCTCACAGAATGGCTGGTGTTAACATGGGACCATTATTTTATGCATTTGGTGGGGGGGAGTGTAAATGTGGGATCATGTAAGAGCCAGGCCACCGGAGGTTTGGCTAGAAAGCTATATTAACATTTTTTTTTCTGCCTTGTCCTTTTCTTTAATGAAGGTTCACAAACTCACCACCTAGTAAAGAATGTTAATATGCTCAAGAATCATGCATTTCTCAGTGGCAAATCAAGTGGGGCTGAACTATCTCTTTTCATGGGGTTGGAATGTAAAAGGTAAGATGCCTGATTAGAAGCAGGAGCAGAACAAAGGTCAGTCAGAAAGCTTGCTACAGGCTTTGGGGCAGGAACACCCATTATTCCCCCTTCCTTCCCTGCTTGGTTTTAAAGTAATGGAAATGATTACTACAGCCTAGTGACACTTACAATTACTCCTGGCATCAGAAGGTCTAAAACAGAAAACAAGTCAACGATAACAGTACCTGGAAGGGCGAGCACATACACTGTAATGGGGAAAGCACTGAAGTTAAATAACAGAGATGTGTACCTTCTAGTTCCTGACTTCCATGTAATCTTGGGAAGGTCAGGTAGTCCATACTTTCTTCATGAAAAACCATTTGAGACTGCAGGACAATCCCTAAGGGTTTCCTGCCCCCAAATCTCCATATTAGTGATAAGACAAGAATCTGAGGGAGATGGGGAAAAGAAAAAAGGAAATATGTATGGCCCTGGTTGATGAAAGTAGCTCAATTCAGGTGCCCTTGAGCTCCTACTTAAGTCTGTGGGACAATTGACTGGATCTAGAAGTTTCTGTTCCTCAATGTGGGTAGAAGTGAATGTCCGGCTGATAGCAAAAAGAACTGACATACTTAAGTGTGCCAGGAAGCCAGAAGATTGGAGCCATATAGTTGTGGTGCTCAGAAGGTTCAGCCCAGGAAACCAAGCACAGCATGGTGCTTGGAGCCTCAGACTTTCATCTGTAGATGGGCTAATTCTATCAGAGCATGACAGAATTGTTGGTTTAGCACCCAGTGGTTCTTGGGAGTACAAACTCTGGAGCAGAACTCCCAAGTCTCAGAAAGCCATTTGAAAGCCAAGAGAAAGAGAAGGAATTTCCCATTCTTAAGCAGCCCCGATGTCTGAATTCCGAAAGTGTTCCAGAAACAGAGCATGCGAACTTGGACCCTTGACCATCAGAGTTTTCCCTGTCGCCCATCTCAGGGTACGCTTGGGGACAGTCAGCTGTGGAGTGTCAGCCGAGCAGAAGCCTTCTCCTCAGAGCTTCATATCACTGCACCATTCCCCAGAAAGCAATTCTGTGAGGCCATTCTTATTTTTACAGATGGCGTATCTGAGAAAGGGATTATTTAGTGATTGGAGCATTTTTGTTTTATGTGCCTCTGAAGGCAAGATATGTTTTGTCTTCGATCAAGTCTTAAAACAATATTTATCCTGGCATCTTCCCAGTTTTCTTTCCACATGGTAACTCTGATATTTTTAAGACTAGTCATGAACTCATTTCTAGGTATGCACATTATATGGAGATCTTAGGAAAACTTTGAAGGAAAAGGAATAGAAAATGATAGTACTTTTATGTACCAGACATTGCAACCCATTCCGCTGTTGGGCTTTTCTTGATTAGCAAGATGTAACAGAATATGGTTGTTATACTGCTTCTAAACGGACAGAATATTGGAAGCAGTATGGAAGACAAGGACTTGAAAAGAATGTTCTCATGACTACATTGTGAACGAACACAAGGCTATCTTAGAGGTAAGTAAAGTACCAACAATAATTTGGAATTAGGTACAGTCTTCAATTATGCATTTGGTTTGGGGTAATAAAAGACATGATTTTCAATAGTGTTTGGAATTTAAATATACTGACCCCTCCCCCCACTCTTCAGGAGTGCACTTACCAATGCAAGAGTTACCTCCAGCCCACTCTTGTCCATTAAAAATTAAATGCTTTTACAGTGAATTATTAAAAGTGCTAGGTTGGCTGCAAATCATCAAAGGTACCATAAACCATTATGCAAGCAAGCAAGCGAGAAGTCTGATTAAATCTAGGCCATCAGAGCCGTATACATCCCTCAATATCCATTGCTTTTGAAACTACAAAAGCAACTATAAAATGCTACATTAAGTTGCTTTAAAAACTCTTCCAGGGTTTTTAAAATTCAACAATGACTTGCCTTTTCAATTAAGTATAAACTAAGAACCTTCTACCACCAAAGCTCTGGCATACCACTTTTGAGGAGTCATTCCCACTCTTGCTAAATCTGCAGCAAAATTAACCTCATTTTTTCAAACAATATTGCAAACCTAATGGAACCAAGGCATGCAAGTAGAATTTGCTGGAAATCAAGTTATGAAGTCCTGTTCTTTCCCCAGATGTCTACTATCATTTGATCACAATGAAAAACATATGATATGTCCTGGATATAACAAAACCATGTTTGTTAGAAGCGTTTAGGTATGCCTAAAGAGTAAAACGATAATCTATCATTTTGGTTCAAATGAGATGGTGCTATTATTTGGATCTGATTCGAGTGTGTCCCCAAGAATGCATGTGTTGGGAGCATGGATCCCTAAATTGTGACATGGGGGAGTGACAGAAACCTTGTAAGGAGGGGCTTTGTGTAAGATAACTAGTGGTAGTGGCTCTGCCCTTGGTGGAGTTAGTGCTGTTCTTCTGGGACCCTGGTTAGTTCTCATCAGAGAGCTGTTATAAGAGATCAGGACCTGGAGCTTCTTGTCCTCCAGTTTCTTGTTATCATGATTCCTCCTGCTTACTATGACGATGCTTCCTCCCATCATTCTATACTATGAATCCCTCACCAGAGACTGAACAGATGGGATCGCTCACTTGTGGATTTTTCTCTCTGGCAGCTAAATAAATATTTTAAATACATATATTATCCAGACATAGGCATTTGTTATTGCAATGGAAAATGGATTAATGAACTATATGAAATATAAAATTTCTATCATAGTGCCTGGCACAGAGGCAATACTAAGTGAGTACCTCTTCTTGTTGACGCTATCTTTTTAATGAATAAATACAACAATTAATGAAAAAAGAGGCCATGGATTTGAAAAAGGGAAAGGAGGAGCATATGGGAGTGTTTGAAGGGGAAAGGGTAGAGAAGAAATCATATAATTATGATTTCAAAAAATAAAAGAAAAATAATTGAAATGTAAGGTAAAATCAAATTGAGACTATGAACTTTGGCTAGTAAGAATACAGTGATAGTGGAAATGCGGCTTTCTGGTCGAAGAAGGGCTAGAGTTCCACAAGCTAGGCTCAGAGAGACAAGGAAACTCCCTGAGACCTGCAGTGCCCAGGTAGTGGAGGAGGGGTATACATGTGGAGGATGGGGGAAGGGAGGATTTCCCATTGTCTTCTCTGTTAACAAATGAATTGAGTTGAATTAAGTTAAGGGATGAGGATACCAAAGAATAGAGCTAAGCAAATCAGCACAGTGGGTCTTGGTCAACATTCATTCTCTGATGTCAGTAGTCAGAGGAAAGGGTGTTTTAAGGACAAAGGCAAGTATCTATGGCCCTAGCTGATAGGTGAGGTATCTGTGACTCTTGAGAGAGAAGGTACAATCGGTGTTAGCCATGGAAACTTGGCTATGCATCTAGAGTTTTACAAGAAAGAACCAAAAGCATCATTGGAGATGAGATGAACACATTGAGGCCATCCATGGGCAGGCAGGATGCTGCTCAAAGAAAAGCCAATCAGAAGCCTCACCTAACAGGGTAGTGCATCCACACACTTGGGCGTGGCCACAACTCAACTTGTGTTTTAAGAGCCTGGGTGTTTTGCTTGAAGACAGGGTCTTCAAGCGTCTGAGGAAGAGCTCATTAGAACTACAGCCATGGTTGAGCTTATCGAGAGGCAGGGAAAAGGAGAGCCTACACCTTGTCCTTGCTGGATACCTCCAGGCATATGAGAGAAGAAGCAATGCCTTGCTGGATACCTCCAGGCATATGAGAGAAGAAGCAATGGTGTCGCTCCGGCACTTATGGTGGTTAGTGTCAACTGCCAAAGTGTCAGAACCTAGAGCCACTCAGAAGGCAATCCTTTTGGGCATGCCAGTAGGGTTATCTTCATTCACTGATGTGCCAAGAGAGCCACCTGAATTGTAGGCTGAGCCATTCTGTGGGCAGAGCATCCTGGACTGCACTGATGGAGAAAGGGAGCTGAGAAGTAGCATGTACTGATCTCTTTCTGTTTCCTGATTGTGGATGCTATGAGATGAGCTTCTACTGCCTTAACTTCCCCACTGTGATAGACTGTGCCTTGGACCGTGAGCTGAAATAAACGCCTTGGGTTGTTTTTGTCAGGGTATTTGAGTAGATCATCAGAAAGGAAAGGAAAGCAGTGCTAGTATCTAGGGCAGGGCTTGGAAGGTAAGATCAAAGGTTACAGATTAACTTTTCTTCTTGCCATGCACCCCTCCCCTCAGCCCCACATACTTTCCTTTGCTAGCATCTGACCTCTTCCCTCCCAAATGGGAAGCAGCAAGGTCTGGAGACTTGATGTAGACCCTAACTCAGTTAGATTCTGTAGTGACTGAATTTAACTTAAATCACTGATTTGGATGCAGTTAGGAATAGGGAAGGTTTGACTAAGGAGACTTCTGGGCCGGTTACAATGTTGTTGTGGTTTCTGCAGCTCAGTGCATGACTGATAATGCTATAGGCTTCTGCTCTGAATGCCAGCCAATAAGTAGTTGGAGAGAATTTTCCCATTCAGGACTATCATACACCTTCTCTGAGGCAGGCCCAACAGAAACACGGCAAAGCCAGAAAGAAAGGGCAGCCTGAGTTAAGGGCATAGTGACTGCCAGTTCATCATGCATAATGACCTTTTATTCCTGACCTTCTCTTGGCCCACGCATGTTTTATAATGTAGCTTGGTTACTTCACGTGGCTGTCTCAAAAGAGACTTTGTCTTGGCCTCCCCTGGATGATGAACAAGACAAAGAGTGAACAGAGTCCTGTGGACCTTTGGAACTTTAAGGTCTACTCTGGCTATTAGTGGGCATGAAATATTCTTCTCCCACTAGCGAAGCCAGGTCAGATGGGCTATACATTTCCCAGAGGAGGCATCCTGGAAACAAGAGTCCTGAGGCATGGTTGATTCTGCACTGTCCTGACAAGCACACCACCCGGCACAGCACTTCACTCTGATGTGCAGATTCAGTCACTTCTCTTGCTGGTGCCCAAGCTGTGCCAGATATAAAATCAGCAAAGACTGAATGTGTGATTAAAGGCATAGTTGTTTGCAAACTAAACCTAAGTAATAGTGGTCCAAGTCAAGTGCAATCAATCTCATTCTGGAGTAACAGGACCCTTTCAAGTCATGTGTTGGCAGAATAGATATTGAATTGCCTTCAGTTCAGTAAAGGGACGTGTACATGGGGACATGTCTAGTACATTGGTCTGGTACAATACCAGTGTCCATGCAAGCAGAAAGCAGGAGATAAGAGCAAAGCTGTAAGGGTGAAAATAGAATCCAAAGGAGAAAGAAGAGAATGCAGAAAGGGCTCATAAGCTGTGTGTGTATGTGTCTCTGTGTGTGTATGTGTCTCTGTGTGTGTATGTGTCTCTGTGTGTGTATGTCTGTGTGTTAGACACACATGTGGCTGTGCAGGGGAATTGTACTCACAAACAGGTATGAAGGCCAGTGAAGGATGTCAGATGTCCTGCTCTGTCATGCTCTCACCTCTTGCTTTCTCAATATGAAATCTCTCTCTGAACCTGGAGCTAGGATGAGTGGCAGCAAGCTCCAGTGATCCTCCTGTCTCTGCCCTACTCCCTTCAGAGCTGGAGTTGTGTGTGTGTGTGTGTGTGTGTGTGTGTGTGTGTGTGCATGTGTATGTGCACATGTGCACTAACATCACCTTTTTTACCTGGGTTTTGGAGATTTGAACTCAGGTCTTCATTCTTGTACAGCAAGTGCTCTTACTCACTGAGCCATCTCCCCAGGTAAGGCTAGAAGAATTTTGAAGAATATCATAGTGGAAGCCTAGGTTGCCTAGCAGTAGAAGTATTAATATTAAAGAACGCCTATGATAGTTGTGAAAGAATTGCTAAACCTCTATAATTTAAAAAAGTTCCTCCAGATCATAAATAGTCAGCTGCTAAAAGCATACACTCTAGAATCATGTCTGATGAGAGTGCAGAAGACAGTAAGGAGCACATTACTAGAGGGTGGAAGAGATACAAACAGTAGAAGACAGTTTAGCAATGAAGGTAGCATTGAGGGTGCAGCCTTATTTCTTCCTGCTGCTAATAATATGGTGTGAAAGGAAGCAAATCTATTGAAGGAAGAACTATTTGGAAGAAGAATTAGGACTTGAGGAGTTGGGAAATCCATATTGTAAAAGACACTAAAATTCTCTTTACTGTCTGGAAAGTATGCCTAAAGACAAACCATTGGTGTGTCTGGATTACTTTTTGTTAGTTGTTCAGAAAGACATAAAAACTGGAGTATGTAATCACACACACATACACACACATACATACACATATACATATACATATATACACACATACATACACATATACCATACAAACACACACACGGGTGGGGGGAGAGGAAGAGGAAAAGAGGGGGGGGGACTCTATGATGAGATTAGATGTGACCCAGAGATCCCTTAAGCCACATATGCAGAAACCAGGAATAGAGATAGGGGAACTATCGGTAAAGGAGCCTCTTGTCTAGTGACATGGATCCCTATGAGAGATACACAAGCAGCCTGCAGGGCTTCTGAGAATGTTCTAAGAGCACAAACCTTGTCAGCTTGGACCAAAAGGGAGAGATAGAAATCAAGGAACAGTATTCACAGTCTAATAAGACTACTCACCCCCATATGTGACACACCCTTCAAGTGACAGAAAGAATGCTTTTAGAGGTCATATCTGATCCAGGGAAATTGCTCCCAGGGATTCTGAAACTGCTTGGGAGCAACCTCTCTTTCCACCTCTCATTTACTTTCTAAAAGATATTTTTGTACAAAGAAAGAAAAAAAATGCAACTACTACAGAGAAGCCTTGCTCCTTAATGAAAGAACCAGCTGTCATTACCTGTGAGGAGGAATTGGGGCTGCTTGCCGCCCAGTGGTGAGGTAATGAGAGGGACTCATTGCTTCTGTGGGATTTCTGTAAAGAAAAGAAAATCTCTTGAATCCAATCTTGAGGAAACATAAGACATAGATAAATCGAGAGATAAACTACAAAATAATTGGCCTGTGTGTTTCCAATTGTCAAGGCCATGAAAGACCGAGTCATCCTGAGATATTTACCAAGATTAAGACAGGAAAGGAAAATGTGAATTTTGGGTTCAATTTCTTTCCTCTTTCTCTCCCTCCCTCCTTTCCCCATCTCTCCCCCTCCTTTTCTTTCCCCTTTCTCTTTGCATCCTTCCCTTCCTGCCCCCTCTCTCTGTCTCTTCCTTCCTTCTTCCTTCATCACCCTTTCTTTCTTCCTCTCTCTCTCTCTCTTTCTTTCTTTCTTTCTTCCTTCCTTCCTTCCTTTCTTTCTTCCTCTCTCTTTCTCTTTCTTTCTTTCTTTCTTTCTTTCTTTCTTTCTTTCTTTCTTTCTTTCTTTCTCTCTCTCTCTTTCTTTCTTTCTTCCTTTCTTTCTTCCTTTCTTTCTAGGACCTTATGAGGTTCAAGCTGGCCTCATTATGTAGTAGAGAATGATCTTGAGCTGCTGCTTCTCCTGCCTCCATTTCCCAAGTTGGGATTGCAAATGTACATCACTATGCCTGGTTGACTCTTAAACAATAACAGGTTTTTTTTTCTCTCTCTCTCTCTTAAGACAGCTGCTCAATATCTTGCTTACTGCCCTTCATTTATGCATCTCTCTATGTGTGTTTCTATTGAGTGGATGAGACAAATTAAATATCTGGGTTTAGGGAGCAGGACAGGGAAAAGATGAATGAAACTTTCATCACTTAGTTCACAAAGTAAAGCCAAACTTAGGGCTCTGCCAAGTTTGACTAGGGCATTTGATGAAAAGCTTTGCTATGGAAAGAATGAACTAATTCAGACAAATAATCAAATGTGACACTCTGTAGTTCACCTCCAAAGATACAATCGCCTGAGTGTCACCAGTGATCTGACTTTTTTCTGCAGCAATCAGTGTGAGAAGATAGAAAACAGCTGAACTCATGAAGGTTTATAAAGCAGAAACGAGGTCCCCGATGTGGGAGTAGTTTTGAAGCATCTGCAAGATCTGCCTAAATAAACCTGATTTCCTAACTGTCCAGAGGGATCTAAGAAGCAAGGCCCACAGACTTTTGTTCTCTTGAAGACACACCCTTCCCTACCTATGGAAGGACTTTCCAGCTGCTCTGAGCCAGCCCAAGTGAGTAGACTCCTGTCTCAGGCTCCTGGAGACAACATGATGCACAAGAGATGAAACCCACTAATAAGCTACCAAATGTTCTCAGACTTGTTTTGCACATTCAAATACACGCGGCGGTGGCTGCTGCTGCTGCTGCTGTGTCTCACTTGATAGTAGACCCAGACCTTAGATTTTCCTCACTGGCTTGGAATAAAGAACACATGCACTGTATTTCAACTAGCATTTTCCAGAATTCAAGGGCTTTCTAAGACTAAAAATGAATAAAATCCAGCTATACCATATTTGGGTATATACCCAAAGGGAACTTCATCCTATACCACAAAGACACTTGCTCAACCATGTTCACTGCTGCTCTATTCATAAAAGCCAAAAAATGGAAACAACTTAGATCTCCCCCAACAGAAGAATGGATAAAGAAATTGTGGTACATTTATACAATGGAGTATCACTCAGCCACTAAAAAAAGACATCATGAAATTTGCAGGCAAATGGATGGATCTAGAAAAACTTCTGAGCTTCCCAGATCCAGGAAGACAAATATGATCAGTGCCTTGTTTAACTATCATCAGAGAAGCTTCCTCCTGTAGCATATGGGAATAGACACAGAGAATCACAGCCAGATGTTATTGGGGCAGAGGGAGAGGGAGAGGGAGAGGG
>NW_022196903.1:45556857-45581000 GCF_008632895.1 Mastomys coucha
GGAGAGGGAGAGGGAGAAGGAGAGGGAGAGGGAGAAGGAGAGGGAGAGGGAGAGGGAGGGATGGGAAGAGACAGAGACAGAGACAGAGACAGAGACAGAGACAGAGACACCTTGGCACATTCAGCTGGATGGCTCTATCAAATCCCTCTCCTTAGTGCTCAGGGAGCCCCATGGAAGAGAAAACAGAAGAATGTAAGAGCCAGAAGGGATGGAGGACACCAAGAAAACAAGGGCCTCTAAATCAATATGAATGAACCTCGTATGGGCTCACAGAGACTGAAGCAGTGTGCACACAGGGCCCGCACAGGTCTGTATCAGGTCCTCTGCATATATATCATGGCTTCTGGTTTAGTGTTCTTATGGGATCTCAATGTATGAAAGAGTAGGTCCCCGATTCCCGTGCTTTATCTTGGGCTCTTTTCCTTTTATTTGTCTTGTCTAACTTTGTTATAAGAGTTTCGTTTCATCTTATATTTTACTTTGTTATATTTCATTATTATCTCTTAGAAGCCTGTTCTTTTTTTTTTTTTTTTTTTTTTTTTTTTTTTTCCTAATGAGGGATAGTAAGGGAATAGATCCAGAAGTAGGTGGGGAGGAAGTTGGAGGAGTAGAGGTAAGAGAAGCCATAGTTAGAATGTGTTATGTGAAAAAATATTTTTAATAAAAGAAAAAAATGGTATGCCATGAATTCACAAACTGTTGGATCTCTTGCCATGTCCTGATGTAACCAGATGGGTAAGACTCGAGCTAAAAACAGAGTATTTAGAAAAGCTGCTTGCATGTATTGCCATATGACTGGTGGGGATTCCTGTCCATCTGTCTGGAGGAAATGGTCGTGACTTTTGACACTCCACTCTCATCTTTCTAATCCTTCTCATTACCCACATTAGAATCAGACTTAGTGTGGTTCCTTAGATTTCAGTGTCACCGCCTCATGGATGGCACTGTAGCTGCATATCATAGGCAGGCAGATGATGTCACAGACCCAGAAATAGTACTGGACTGCACAGATAAGGGCCAGCAAACATAGGCTGTAAGCTTTGCTCAGAGAGAGCATCTGGGCATGTTGTGTCATCCCTCGTGGATGCTTTTAACGTCAAAATAGACATCTGGGAAAAACTACCCAGAGGGAGATATGAACTTAGGAAAAAAAAGATCCAGAGAATGGAGAACTTCAAGGGGTAGGAACAGGCAAAGTGGGCATTTATATATACATATATATGTATATACATACACACATCACACACATACTCAGGGCATCTGTAAGCTCATTTGGTTTCCTGTTTGGTGTCCTGTACTGAGGTCAAAAGGTCTCAGATCCAGTCTTATCTCTGCCCAGTCTTATCTCTATTATTCTCAGAGCTCTCTCCTTTCTGTAAAACACAGGTGGACCGCCCTACATGACCACATACATATATGTGGTCTGGTTAGTGTGAGCATTTTAGTCAGGATTTCTATTGCTCAGGTCAAATACCACAACCAAAACAACTTGTAGAGGAAAGGGTTTATTTCATCTTATAGCTTGTAAGTCTATCACTGGGGGTGGTGGTGGGGGGTGGGAGCCAGAACAAGAACTCAGGGCAGGAACCAGAGGAGAATCCATGGAGGAACACTGCTTATGGACTTGCTCCTCATGGCTTGATCAGCTGGCTTTCTTATGGCACCAGCTTGTGTCCAGTTGATAAACACAAAACAAAACAAAAAGCCGCCCCCTAAAACCCAACAATAACAACCACCACTACCACCACAACAAAACCAAAACCACCTAGCCAGTGCACTGCTCATTTTCTGTTGTGAAGTAGGAGAAGAACATGCAAGACGGGACATAGGCAGGACCTTCTTTGTGAGCCCTAGCCACCTTCAGTCATCTGAGGACAACTTTGCGAATGAAGGTGGGGTTATTAAATCACTTCAGAAATAAGATTGTATAGAACTTGACCTCCTAGTCATAACAAGATGGCTGGAGCTGATGGGGATGATTAAGAAGGCTAAGACTATCCTCATCTCAATGGTCCTAGAACATGGTCCTTACCTCAGCCAAAAATGTAAGAAATACCCATTTTAATCCCTCAGTGAAGATTAACCAGCACATTAAACTGATTAACGATAGATTGAGCTATAGTAAATTCCCAGGGAAATCAGGCATAGAGGAGATATGTTTTGTTGTGCTGGAGAGCCAAGGGAAATGTATAGATGTTCTCAGAGCTCACATGGGCAAGAGGAGCTATTGCAGGCAATTTGAGGATTACATTTTCATTTATTTAATTGTCTTTATTTTTATTGTTTTGTGTACATTTGGTATAGGCCTTTGTGCACCCATGTGTGGGTGTGCTCATCACATATAAACCTGTGGAGGCCAGAGGTCAAAGTTGGGTAGCTGTCTCAGTTACTTGCCACCTTAGTTTTTGAGGCAGTGTCTCTCACTGAATCTTACTGTTTGTTTTGACTAGACTGGATTGCCAGCAAGGCCCTGTGGTGTGCTTGATTTCATCCTGCAGTACTGGAGTTACGGTTTATGTGAGGTCCACGGTGATTAGAGCTCGGGTCCTAATGCTTGCACCGCAATCACTTACATACTAAGCCATCCCTTCAGCGCTGATGCATCCTATGTTGAATGATATTCTACATTTCCATCTGAAATGTGAGCAATCGCCATTTGGTGCATTGCTTCGGTACCGTTTAGTTCTTCGCTGCCACTGGCTATTTTACACTTCGTGTATTATTGCTCCTGGGAATGAGACATGCCGCCAGATCTGGAAGCAATGAATACTTGACATTCCTACCTGCTGCTACAGAAGTGGGTTTCCATATAATCTTTGGGTTGAGAAGGCCACAAGAAACCCCCTTCAGCATTTCCCCAAAGAAACACTGGTCAAATAACTTGTAACACGAGGCAGATCACATGGTACTTAAGGTCTTCTTGGCAAGTATGGAAGAGACCAGAAGGTCTAACCTATCTACGAATGAGCGGGAAGCCACATTTCCAATATTTCCATTAGAGAATAGCAAGAGCTGGCAAAAGTTGAGTTATGGGGTCATAACTCCACGTCATGATTCTGGCAGTAGCATAGGCACTTGAACCTTCCCTTGGTAGTTTATGAAAACGTCACCCTCTCTATCCTCACCCTACTTTCTGCCTTAGAAGATTAATAGCTCCATAAATTACAATCATATTAAAATGTATGTATTATATCTCAATATGAGCTTTTCATACAGGTATGAAAATGCCCTTGACTTAACCGCACCCCCAGTGACGTGTCTTGCTTTTTACACTAATGTAATTAATTAATTCCAGAGAAGATGTTAATTTTGTAAAAGATACAAAGGCCCTGTAGATGGAGCAAAGTTTTACAAAAGGTCATGGCAGACCTTGTGCCAGACTACTCTGGACTAGGAAACAAACAAAAACAGGCAAGAGAAACAAACATATAGAAACAAAACTAAACACAAATACACAAAAACTGGCAACAGAAAGATGGCTATTTGGGAACAGACAGGAAAGAGCTGAGGCTAACGTTGAGCAGGCTGTTATGGTCATGATGTGAGGAGTGGGGAGGGTCCTGAATGCATGAGTCAGTTGGTCTTAGGTGTTAAGATCAGTAAGGGAAAACTTAGAACATTTGGGAAAACTGGATTATGACTTGAAGATGGTCCACATTTGATATTTGAAAGGATAAACTACTGAAGATTTCTGTGCAGAAGAGGAAAATGAAAATGATACCCAGGGAGAAGCAGGTGGGAACCACTAGGGCATGGGTCGCGACCCCTGGGGTTGAAGGACCCTCTCAGAGGGGGCCACCCAAGTCTTCAGAGCACCTGCCTGTCTTCCTGCTTCCCAGGTTATGAAGGGCTGTGCTTATGTCCAGGTTTCTGTCACCACTCAAAGCCTGTTCTGTTCATATCATTCTCCAGGGACTGATCATGACTCACCGTCTACAAGGATGTATGCTGCGTCTTTGTCCTTTAGCTCATTCTACATTTTATCTGGATTTTTAAAAAAGACCCAAGAATCTTTCTTAGAAAGAGCAGTTTGAACCCTCACAGACACCAAATTGAACTCAGGAAGACAAAGGTGGTGGTGGAGGGGCAGTGAGGGAGGGAGGGAGGGAAGACAACAGGGAGGAGAAGAAAAGGATGAAGCAGGACAGAAGACAAGGCAGGCAATGCAAACCGGGTCAAATGTCGGGTGGGTCGTCGGAGCAGTCCCTCACTGCTGCCACCAGGGGGCACACTCTACTCACCAAACAGCCCCAACCAGTCAGAAGCTGCAGGGAGCATTGAGGATTCAGAATGATTGTTCTTCACTCCTGCTGGCCTCTTCTATCCATCAGGTCTCTTTGATAAGGTCTCATCCCTGAGAATAGGACTAGGTGGATTCAAGGGGAAAACCAAAACCAAAACCTGACTTTGCTCAAATTACAGAGTTTCATACAACCTAGAATATAGAATTACAGCCATGCCTTACTGTTCTAAATGCAGATGTTTCCCCTCTGTACTACAAAGCTATTGAATACATACATCATAACACATTGTTGTTCTAAGAGTTTCTGAAGGGTGGAGAACATTTTTCTAGTATTGTCTCATGTCTTTTCTGTTTTTGTTTCTGTTGCATTTTTAATACAAGGTGAGAGGGCATGAAGGTATGTGTGTGTGTGTGTGTGTGTGTGTGTGTGTGTGTGTGTGTGCGAGAGAGAGAGAGAGAGGAAGAAAGAGAGAGAGAGAGAGAGAGAGAGAGAATTAAAAATTCAATAAACTCTCAGCTTCTGTGTTAGAGGAATATTGTTATTTGGAGAGTATTTGAAAATAGCTAAATTACGCTGGATTGTTCTATGGTGCTTAAAATGTAATCTCCGCAAGTGGCTGGTTGTTTCTGAGCACAAGATAACTGACTTGGTAAAAAGGGAAAGTCTGAATTGGGATGCTGGGGGCAGGGGGCCGTGTATGTGGCTGGGAGACTCTATTTCTTTCATCCCCCAAGTTGTTAAATATTATTATTTTTGAAGAGTGTTCCGATGTCATGCTGATTTTTGTTTGTTTGTTTGTTTTGTTTTGTTTTGTTTTTCGAGACAAGGTTTCTCTGTGTAGGCCTGGCTGTCCTGGAACTCACTCTGTAGACCAGGCTGGCCTCAAACTCAGAAATCCACCTGCCTCTGCCTCCTAAGTGCTGGAATTAAAGGCGTGCCACCACCGCCCGGCTGTCATGCTGATTTCTTTCTGGTAGAATTTGTCCTATTTTTGAACCCATAGCAATAGCCATCCTGAGAGCATGTGCAAGGAGCTAGACTAGGATACTAGACTAGAATACTAGCGAATGAAAGTGGCATCTCTGAAAGGTGAAGACACACCCACAAGAGGCCAGTAGGTTCTCTGAGATAAAGATCACAGCATAAGACAAAAACGAGAGAGGACAGATTTGCTCTTCTAAAACTAGACAAGCAAACATGAGCACAGCAAAGCTATTGAGCAGTTGGTGGAAGTTAGACTCCATAAACTAGCCTTGGGCTCCGCAATGTGCTTTAGGTACCAAGGAAAGTCAGTTTATGTTGAGTAACACTGGACAATAGCTTTATTCATATTGTCTGTTAAGTTTGGTACCAGAAGAAGACATGGAGTGAAGCTTCTGTTCTGTAGGAGGGTCGTGGGGCCCATCATTCCTTGTCTTTAAGTATAATGAGCCAAGCAGTACCTCCATTTGAGATGCCTCACATAACTTTTATGATGCACCCTCGGGCTAATTTAGCCCTCGGCCTCCTTAATGCCTGTGATGTATTGTGGTGACTCAGAGATGATTATTTCTGGGTGTGGGACTTTCTCACAAGCTGCACACTAAATGTCATGAAGCTATTGCACAGAAAGAAGGAAAGAAGGAAGAGAGAAAGGAAAGGAGGGGGAGGGAGGGAGGGAGGGAAGAAGAAAGGGAGAAAGAAAGAGAGAAAGAAAGGGAAAGAAAGAAAGGAAGGAAGGAAGGAAGGAAGGAAGGAAGAGAAAAGAAAGACAGGCCTTCAAAACTCTGGCTCTTTCAAAGCAGAAGGGTGACTATAAAGAATGATTTACTATTGGTCTCTGCCTTGCAGCCGTGGAAACTTGGAAGAAGATCAAACATCCTCTCCAATTGGGCCACCACCTTCCCGTGTATGACAGTGTTTTTAAATGAAATCTCTGTCAGTCTTTGTCAGGCCTGTTCATTTATACCTTACAGAAATCATGTTTCAGGATAGTCTGGAACACAGACGGAGAAGGCTTTGGAATGAAGAAATATGTGGGGCATCTGGAGTTTTCTCTGATAGCTGATGTGATCCCTTCTCTGAAACTCATAGGCTTTGGCCCAAACTTTGAGGTTCCTTCTCAGTTAATTGGTGTTAGGAGAGAAAGTCAGATAGGCACAGAGGGACTGGCAAAACTCTTGAAGTCTAAATTTGCAGCGAAAGCAGCACCAAGTCTTCGGCTTTCTCTTATTTGACTCCGTCCCCTGAGAGACGTTTGGGTTTAGTACCCAATTTTATCGTTCATTCTTACTAACCTTCAAATCTCAATGCACTTTTAGAAGAAAAAAAAAAAAAGGAGGAAGGAAACCAAAAGTAATTACTCGGGGAATGCAAAGGCCATATCTATATATGAGATCAAACATTTCCTGTCTTCCCTTGCTATTTACCTCTAAATAACCACTCTTCTTTAGGCAGCTTTCCACTTGCTTTTGTGACAGACAAACAGCAGGGGTTGTCTTCAGGCTAATTAGCGGGGCTATTCTGGGATCCTTGCAGAGAGCAGGGCTAAGTGGCTTGCAATTTCCAACTTTAGTTTCAAGGGAAACTGAGCCCTCTGGGAGAAGCAGGGCTGTGCTGACTTCTCAGATCACATAGCCTGGCCTTAGGCTCCTACTTCCTCCACTGAACAGGGGACTGTGATACGCAGAACATGACTTGCCACACGCTCAGGCTACTTCTCCCTTGGCCAGAAACATAACCACAGGTGTAAAAGATTTCCAAACAGGTGCAGCAGGGGTGAGGATGACAACAAGGACTGAAAATAGGGACCCACCCCCCTCTCAGGAATAAAGGAACAGCAGCAGGCAATTTGGTCGTCCTGTGTAGCTCTGTGAGACTTTCTTAGACGAGCAAGAGTCCAGGTCTCCCTCAACCCAGACTCAAGCACCTACCAGCGTTCTCAGGACTCTGTACATTGGCTTTTAAGTATCACCAAACTATCCCTCTAGACTCCTCTCTGCTGTGTTGTCCTTATGACATCCTCCCAGAGAACTCACAAGACACCCAGAGGGGAGATAGGCAGAGTTTACTGCAGAGGAGAGGATAACACACTCCTGATAGGTGAGTGTGGGTAGTGGCCAAAGGGACATTGCAGATCAAAACACTCCCAAGGGGTAATAATGGAAGGTGGCCAAAGGGACCATAGTTCTGACCTACAATTGAAAGGCTTTAGGCTATCTCTAGAGTCTGTAGAAAAGATTGTCCAGGTGCTGAGTAGGCAAATTGGGTTGGGTCCTTGTCTTTGTTCTTTCCTGGAAGCCCCTGGCTGGATAGGAATCTTGTCCTAAGGCTGCGTAGAACTTCTGGACTGCTCAGAATGTCATGCCTCCACCTAGGGACAGACATCATTTAGATCCCATGCTTTGGACCAGCAACAGAGTCCTGTCATTTCAGTCCTTGGTGGTAAGGGAGGGGTCCAGAGGCAATGGACCGGAGTCTGCAGACACTGAGCTCGGTACCTAATGATGATAATAATAATAAAACCTCATCAGCTGAAGATGACGATGCCCATTTAGACTTTGGTTGTCTCGTTTTCTTCAAGGGTTAAAGGTTGCTTCTAAGTCTCCATCCACACCACCTCTCCATTTTATTTGTTTCACCTGTTCATTCTTCAGATATGTCAGCAACATGGCTTCCAGACACTTGGGACTTCACAGCAGCCTGTAGAAGAGAGGAGATCAGGTCTGAGCTTTGTGCCCTCTTTAAGTCAGGGGCACAGTTAGCGTCACCTTCATCTACTTCTGTTGCCAGGTATATGGGGAAGTGATTCAGGGAACCTAAACTCTAAATATCCAACACACACTCTTTATCTGTCCATACCAAAAAAGCCATCGCTTTAGGACCAGTATAGTACTGCCATTGTCTTGTGGTATGACATTTACCTTTAAGAAAGCTGCCGTTGCTGCTTCTGGCCTGCTCCCTGTGGCTACTTTAAACCTATATTTTATTCTCTCAGTGGACGTTGGTTTCAGCCTTTGTCTCATGTGGGGCTTCCCAAAGACTCTCAATATCTAGCTTATCAATATTTCTCAGTTCCTTAAGTGTGTGGACCCAAGACCTGTTTTGGCTTCACCATGGGCTCTTGTAGAATCTACTCTCTGTTTCTAGTAGTGACCTTTGCCTAGCTGAAACACTGTTCTGTTCCTCATGCCTGGTCAGGTAGGCCTGGTTCTCTCTGGCCTTTCTTGACTAGTCCGGCTTTGAGCTGGGCTTGAGCTCAAACCAAGGTCCTGACTGAAAGTGACTTGTACTGTAAAGAACATGCCAGTTTTGTGTCTTGACTGATCCCTAGCCAGCATGCTCATTTAGAAGTCTGTAAATGTGGGTCTGGAGGAACAGAGGGTATGAGCTTCTAAATGACACTATCCCACATGTGTGCTTTCATGTGTATGAAAAGTATTCTCCTTGTGACATATTATACATTAGCAGTCATGTTTTCCTGGAAATGGATTTAGCTTTTAACAGTTCAGAAAAGATTTGCTGTAAAATATGTTAACAGCCAGAGAAAATGGTTGTATTTCCCATCTTTCAACACTAATACAGTCACGAAATGCCTTTCCCTAACGAGTAGTATGTGTTATTTTCCATGATATGATGCTGCTACAGTTCATTCATTCACTCACCCCTTCATCATTCATGAGCATTTGAGAACTAACTAGGCTCTTTGGAAGGTATCGGGACCTCAGTGCTGAATAAGACTTGTACTTAGGCCCTTGACCAGTTTCATACCTCGTGAGAAGCTAGGTGAATAAATAAGGAATCCATGAACAATGGGAGAGATACATCTGGAACATCAATCAGAGGCTCAGAGGGGACGTTATCTTATGGGCCAGGAGCTGGCATGGTTTCACTGGGAAGACAGCTCCTACTCTGACTCTTACAGAGACAGCATGGAGTTATCAGATGGGGAGCACATCCCAGGAAGGAGCATGCTGGACAATAGCATGGAGCCATCTTGGAGGATTTACAGAGGGGTAATTCAGTATAGTAGGCACAGGCTGAAGGGCAGGAGAGAGAAAAAAAGAGAGACATGGAGAGAGATGGGGAGAGAGAAGGTGAGAGAGAGAGAGAGAGAGAGAGAGAGAGAGAGAGAGAGAGAGAGAGAGAGAGAGAGAGAGAGAACAGGCATAATGTTGGGGTGGGTGAGTATAGCACAGCATGTAAGTTTTCAAAATCATATGAGGAGGTCTTGAGGAGTTTACTGTGATTAGATCGGCACGTCAGGAAGACTGTTCTGGTCCTAGTAGAAGTATTGCGGGTGTTGTCAAGGCAAGAAGATAGTGACTAGGCGCCACAAGTAATCTAGATTTGGGATAACAAGAGCTTAAGCCAGAGCAACCAAAGGTAGGCTGGGAGACTAGAGAACTGGTTTAAAATGCACTAAAAGACAAAGATTTAGTCTGCCTTTAGTTTTGGGTGGTTCAATATTGGGGAAACCACTAACCAGGCTGGGGGATAGTTTTGTAAATACTGTTCTGCATTTTAACATCCAGGTTAAGATGTCTATCTGGTATGTGAATACAGAGGGCAAAAGAAGTATGTGGTTAAGACTGACCTGGAATTGTCTATAAAAGGAGGAGGAGTGGCTAGCTGTTGAGAACACAGAAATGAGAATGGAATTGAAGCTAGGTGATGGTAGCACACACCTTTAATCCCAGTGCTTGGGAGGTAGATGCAGGTGGATCTCTGAATTCAAGACTAACCTGGTCTACAGAGCTTGTTCCGGGGTAGCCAGTGTTACACAGAGAAAGCCTACCTTAAAAATCCAAAAAGACAAGAAAAAGGAATAGTCAAGAACAAAACTCTGGAGAACCAATTCTTTCCTTATGTGTTTTTCATGCATATACACAATGTATACATATGTCTCTTATATACATCAATACATATGTATCTCATACATATATACAATGTACCATGATTGTGTCCATCCTCATACCCCCTCTTTCCCCTCCCACTCCCCCTGAACACCTGTTTTCCAATTAGTCTCCTTTTACTTTCATATCCTTTCCCCTCCACTGAATTTATTTAGGGTTGCTTATATCAACATGGGTAGGGACAAGTTACCAGGGGCTATACCAGTGAGGAAATAAACATCTTCTCCAGAGGCCCTGACTTCAGTAGGTTCCCTAGGAAGGGATGGGGACTCATGAGCACAGCCCCCATTCATAATGGAATACCGAATAGCACAGTCTCCTGCAGATGCCCACAGTTGCTGGGTTGTGCTGGTGACCACAGTAGCTGAGTGTTCCCTAGCACTCCTCCCTGTCCTCTGGTTCCTATAATCTCTCCTTTCCTTTTCCACTGTGTCTCCCGGGCCTTGGAGTGGGTGAAGTGAATCACAATTTTTAATAATAAGGAGGAACTGGTACTAGGCAGAGAAGTCAAGGCCAGATCCCAAGGGTTTTTTTCTGTTCGGTATATTGTGAAAATCTTTCTATAAAATAATACTTCGCACACATAGAAACAGCAACCTGAAACTACATATCCACGTTTGACAATTAAATTAACCTTGTGAAATAAGTAGGGGAAATATTATTTTCTCTGTTTTATTCACGAAGAAACAGGGTTGAAAAGAGCTTAATTCGCTTATTTAAGCTCTAAAATTAAAAAAGAGTAATGGAAATGGGGCTAATATTTGCATTTTGAGTCACACTCCAGGCTTCTTTTCATTCATAAGCCAAAAATAGGGTGGCAATACTATACAGGCTGAATCATCAAGGCAGGAAGTTACAGCAAATCTTAATTAAGGGCATGTTTGAGTCAGAGTAAACACAAAACATTGGGTTGAATTACAAACGGCTGCTGAAAGGAATTGCATGGCTTTCTGAATATCATTAACAATTAATTAATTGTTGCCATGTAAATAACTTAATGATACAAACATGAATAAAAGATAAAGAAATTCACAAACAAAGGCAAGAGAGTGTGGTTCTACACATTAGACAACAGGATGAACTACCTATCAGTTTTGAGAGGTGAGATGACCTCATGAAGATGGCGTGTGAGCTAAGAGACAGAGAGAGTCTCTTCTCAGGATGTGTAAGTCCACAAAACATGTACCCGAAACGTTAAAAACTTCTCTCTGTGTTAGAGTGATAGCAGCCCATGGGTGGGTGCACCTAGGCCACCTATACCAAGAGAGCAGTGGAGGACTCACATTCTTGTGTGCACATGTCCTTTGCTCACACAGAAACAGTGATGCTGAACTGTAGAAAATAGCTCAAGGGCAAGTGTGACAGCAGATACAGCTCTGTGATGGAGCCAATTTTGTTTATTTAACTAATTAATCTTATTTTTATACATTTTAGTTAAAATATAATTGCATCGTTTACCTCTTCTCTTTCTTCCCCCAAGTCCCTCCTAACTCTCCTCCCTACAACTTTTGTGCTTTCCATTTGATAGTCTTTTCCTCAATCCTTGTTTGTTACACACACACACACACACACACACACACACACACACACGCACCCTGCTGAGTCCATCTTTGCTGTTTGTATGTATATGGTTATCAGGGCTGACCACTTTGTATTATGCAATCAATTAGGAGGGTGGTACCTGGGACAGGCTACCTCTCCCTCCCCTCAGCAGTCAGTTGCCTATAGTAACTCATCCTGGGGTGTGACCCTGTGAGATCTCTCCCTTTCTGCATTAGTAAGTCTATTGATATTGCCATTATCCAGATCTTTGTGTGTGTGTGTGTGTGTGTGTGTGTGTGTGTGCAGCCATTTCCAATGTTCCTTGAACCATAGGTGGTGGTGGTGTGATCTAGATGTGGCTAGGCTCTTCAATCAGTTGATCTGTTTGTTGTGTCCACTTGTGGCTTTCTGTGACAGTCTGCATTTGTAGTAAAGGAGATTTTTTGATAACGAGTGGTAGCTACACTTATCTGTGGGTGTAAGGATAAGATTTAGAATGTAGCTGGTCAAGGAAAGTGGTGGTAGTAGATTCTCTTATAAGATACATGACCTCTCTTATAAGATACAATTCCCTCCTGTAAGGTGGACCTTAAGTCCAATAGGAGAGCTGTTGGTTACCACTAACATGTGAATGCCACCTGCTGCATCTTTATGAAAAAAAAAAAATCCAAACCAAAAAAAGAAAATCCCAAACACAGTTACTAGAGCACAGCCATGCCCATTTGTCAGTATACTGTTCACAGCTGTGTTTGAAATACAAGGGCAGAGTTGAGTGATTGTACAAAGACTGCATGGCTAAGGAATACATAGTTGTTTATTATCTTTTTTTTTTTTTTTTTGCAAAGCCAGGTTCTATACAGTAAAAATCTGGGAGCGCTCAGCTCCATTCTGAAATTTACAAAGAAGGAAAGGTTGAAAGGGGGAAGTTTGGAGGAAACTCATGGCCACAATGAAAGAAATCAAATTTAAGGATCATCCAAGGTGACAAGAAGACAGAGGCATTTTAACCCAGGAAAGAGGAACCCCAGAGGCAAAGGAGGGTTAGGGCATGCAAGGTTCTCAGCTACATTTAAAAGACTAAACTGAGTGGAAGGATTTGTTGACCCAGTGAGGACTATCAGTAACAACTCCAGAAAAGTCATTTGATGGACTCTGTAAGAACGAATTAAAGGAATGTAAGGGGTTGGGTTAGGAGGAGGTGTTCCCTAGTGAAGGTATTCATGGCAGGGCTCGAAGATTCCTCACTGAGGAAAGCTGCTGAATGAGTCAGGAGCAAGAGTGGTCATGCCTTGGGGCACGAGTGGTCATGCCTTGGGATGCGCTTCATATTTTCCAGCACTTCTTTATCCACATCACCTGTAACCCTTCTTATGTTATTATGAGTCCCAGTTTATGACCGAGGAAATCATTCTCTACTATGGCTAACGTTCTGGCTAGGTGATGTTGGCTAGGGAGCAAGGAAGTAATCCACAGCTCCAAGATCTACACAAGCAGAGGTCCTGGGTTTGTCCTTTCCAGTCCCCATCTGCACTGAACACACTACTGGGTGGAGACAGATGACGATGCCAGATTCTCCACTCATAGTTTTCGGACTCCACAGTGGTTCATTTTAAATGACAGAATTCTCCCTCTAAGGTGCCCTAGTACTGCTCTCTGAGTCACATGAAGTGATACAATCTGATTTCTCTTTACTTCGACCTGTCTACAAGAGGAATCACTGTCTCTCTATAATTTGTAGTTTCCATTTAAAGCTTGTGAAGACATCTAGCATTGTCCTGAGGGCAGGGTTACCTGACACCTCACCTGAGTGCGTTAGCTTACATTTCAATGAGGCTTTTGCTTACCCTCCAACTCCCCTGCCCAGCTGGGGAGGCCAGCAGCAGCTGATAGCTGCGTCCGTTTTCAAGACATGGCTTATCTGATATATGTATTTTCTCCCGTTGTCACTTTCATTTGTTCAGTCACTACCTTCATCAATTTTGAAACCCTTCTTTTTCCTCTGTGGAATAGTGGGTTTTTTTTCTTATACTGACTCTTGTCTTCATCCAGGTCACACAGAGTCAGCTTCTTGTCTGCCTTGTTACCCTGCAGTTACTGTCTCTATGTTATCGTGAGATTCGGATCACAAACTGATGAGGGTGTGCCTGAACTATATACATGGGCACGAGTGTGCAGGCACGTACACACACACACACACACAGACACACACACACACACACAGACATACACACACACACACATGCACACATGCACGAATGCACTCATACATGCGCACACACGCACGCACGAATATGCAGTTACTATATATAGTTATATTATCCAACATGTTGCTTCCATTTGTATGTCCCTTTGCACAGCTCTACTGTAACTGACTCATTAAGAAAGAACCAGCTCTTGCATCCTTAAACAAGGTCTGGTCTTGCAGTAAGGCATGCATTTTATTTAAGGAGCAAACAAAATTGCAGGTGACCGATTTGACGTTTTTACATCACAAATTTGTTTTATTTTTTCCTTTCTTCCTTCCCTCCCTTTACTTCCCATTTTTCATCTTGAAATAGTTGTATAAGTTACACTTGACTGGTGGTCAAAATAGCTGACTGAAATTGTTAATGTTTTCAGAACACATTTCCTCTCATCCTCTCCGAGAGGCTGCCAAATGGCTGTGTTCTCCAGACGCGAGATCATTCCGGTTAGCGCTCACCTTAATGATGTGGGGAGCGAAGGCATACTGACTTTCCCAAAATGAACAGCACAATCTCAGGAGAGAGCTCAGAGTTCTGGGCCATTTTCTTAACTAAAATGCTGATTCCATTAAACTGGTCGTTTCAGTGACTTTTGCTCTTCTTATGAGGGAAGTGTGCCTCCTGCTGTGTAATGACTCTCCCTCTGATCCTGGGAGCCCCCTAGGAAAGGGGGTTGTCACATGCCAACTTGGCAGGCAGCCTCTGCTTCCTCCTCTTTCTTCTACATGACTGCCCTCCTCCTGGGTCCCCCATGTACCCCATTGTATTGGCAGGATCTGCTGTTTCCATGGGTACAACCAGAGAGCCACTGCTTCTGAAAGACAGCCTGTGAGATGCCAAGGAGTCATCTGGCAGAGCTGGGAGATGCGGCCTTTTCTTTGGATCCTGTCAATGGCAAACCACCAAAGCTGGTCTGTTCCCTTTCCTTTTCCTTTCTGTTCTTAATTCATTTGATTTGTTGTTGTTGTTGTTGTTGTTGTTGTTGTTGTTTTCTCTTGTCCATGCTTGTCCACCTATTCTGCTGGTCCAGAGAACTTAGCAGTTGAGGCCAAGATTCAACTCACATCACACATATGGCTTCTTCTTTGTGTTTGAAGCCTGGAATGTTGGCTTAAACTTTAGCAAACATTGAAAATCACCTTGGGGGCTTGTTAAAACACAGGCTGGTAGGCTTTCCCTCAGGTTCTGGTTCAGTAATCAGGATAAAGGCTAGAACTCACATCTCTAGTAATCTCCTAGTTGATGCTGATGTTGCTGATATAAGGATCACACTTTTGATATCCACTGACCTAGAACTGTTGGTGTGGGATACAGTATGTGCACAACACACATTTTGGGATGTGTGGTGATGGTGAGAAAGATGGTCTGTGATCCTGGGTGATCAGAAGGAGAAAAGATTTGGCTGCTTATCTGATCCTTCTGCTTTTCCAGAGTGTTGAGTACAATGTGGCATTACTTACTAAGAGCATTTTGGACACTGCTACATCTCTCACACCTCTCACAGTCCTTCCAAGGTCGTTCTTAAGGCTTGTTAGGAGAGTGGGTTTGGGACTGGTGTTGTGATTTAAATGAGAAATCCCTCAGAGGCCCATGTATTTAATATTGACTGCCAGTTGGTAGCACTGTTTGGAGAAGTAATGGAACTTTTAGGACATGGGAGCCCTTCCGGAGAACCTGAGTCACTGAGGCAGGCTTTGAGAGTTTCTAGCCTTACCCCACTTCCAGCTCTCTCTCTCTCTCTCTCTCTCTCTCTCTCTCTCTCTCTCTCTCTCTCTCTCTCTCTCCTCCCTCTCTGCTTCCTGGATGCAGGGGAAATATGATCAGCCAAGTCCCTGCTCCTGCAGTCACACCATCTTTACCAGATAAAATCCTCTAGCCTCTGGATCCATTACCCCAAATCGCCTTTCCTACTTAAATTGCTTCTGCCCATGATACTTTCACCATGCGCCCGAAAGGTACAGATGGGGTTAGTGTGGGAACTGAGGCGGTAAATCCAGAGTTTCCCCAGGTGCTATTTTGTGACAATAATTTTTAGAACTCTATTGCCTTACTGTCAAAGGGAGCTGGGAAGCCTGACACTGTCTTTGACTCACACAGGTCCAGTCCCTCTAAAAGGACATCTGTCCTCTTAAATATTTCCCCACTTTAAGAAAATAAATCTTAAGTCGCTAAAACCATAAGTATTGAAAAAATAAATTAGTAGCTGTTGGGATGTTTTTATTTACTTATGTGAATGTCAAGTAAGTGTAAACAATACCTCTGTGTGAGGCAGATCTAGAATAATCCCTTTGTGTCACTCAGGGTGACTCCTTCTGGCATCAAGGGGAACACAGTGGGGTCATGAGGGAGTTTGTCCTGGGGACAGCAGGGTCATGAGGGAGTTTGTCCTGGGGACAGCAGGGTAATGAACTTTCTCAGAAGGGCTCCGGGGACACAGTGCAGGACCACAGCGGAGTCAGTGCTCTTGGCCACTCACCTTGACCTGCTACCTGTCGGACACCAGGCTTCAGTCTGTAACAGAACAGGAAGGCAGTCTCCCTCTCACCAGGATCACAGGCTCCCTGTTAGCACATTCTTAGTCTCATAGATAAGAAAATTGAAACCTGACTTATAAGGAAACACAAGGACAATTTTATTAGAGTTTGAGGAAAAAGAAAACCTAAACCCCCAAACCAAACAAACAGCCAGGGCAGGCAAGCCAGAGGCCTCAGCAGCTGCCAGAAGGAGAGAGAAAGCAAGCAGGAAAATTGTGTTTTCTGAGTTAGAGGTTGGGATAGCAGGCAGAGTCAGTGATGTAAGTCTGGGAGTAGAGATATGTGTGGTTCAGAATCTCTAAGAGGAGGGGGAGAGACAGAGGCAGAGACAGAGACAGAGGCAGAGGCAGAGACAGAGGCAGAGGCAGAGGCAGAGACAGAGACAGAGACAGAGGCAGAGGCAGAGGCAGAGACAGAGGCAGAGGCAGAGGCAGAGACAGAGGCAGAGGCAGAGGCAGAGGCAGAGGCAGAGACAGAGACAGAGACAGAGACAGAGACAGAGGCAGAGGCAGAGAGAGCACACTTGGGTGTCAAGGCAAGCCAGGCTTAGGACTTTGGCTGGTGGGAACTAGAGAGAGGGAGAGAGAGAAAATAGTAAAATTCCTGAATTAAAATTCGAAACATGGCCAGGCTTGGTAGAAAGGATCTGACAGCAGTTGGGTCAAGGGAGGGTTTCTGGGCCTATAAGTACAAATCTCACTAAGGGACAATGACTCCCGTCTTCTTATCCTGTCTTTAGGTGCATTGGTGTGGTAGCCCTGCTGTGTTCACGGAAGAATTCCAACCGACGCCAGATACGACAACCCGACTCAACTCACTAGGGGTTTGGAGCCTATGGAAATGAATCAGAACCAGATACCCGGCTTCCTAGGAAGCCGTGAACTTTGATCTCCGTCCCTGTCCCGGAATCCTTTGTATTAGCGTCTTAGCTTTGATTCTGCCGAATGTCTGTTCTCACCTAGTCGCTATATGCATACCTGAGTTGCCTCTATGTACTCACCTAGTTGTTATATGCATACCTGAGTTGCCTCTTGTATAAATATCCCGTTTCACTAAGTAAAGATTACGCCTTGATGAGAACTTTCTCCTGGCGTCGTCTCTCTTTCTCTGCCCATTTACTTTGCAGGTCCCCAAATTCCCGGTTCGTGGAACCCCACGGAAGTAGGAACGCTGCGGGCCGGCTTCCTACACATTGGGTTTTATTTCAACTCTGGCTCCAGGCTCTGGAAGTTATAAAACAATTTTTCTTCTTATTGCTGATCTGCCTCATCTCCGCAAGGGAAGAGCCTGCTGAAGTCATCAGAGGTACCAACTGCTGAGCAAGACATTGTAAAGGGGACCACTGACCACCCATCACCATGGTGTTCGTGTCAGAGAAGGTCACAAGGGTGATATTGGTATGTCTTGGGGTTCTCCAGACAAGGAAGCACCTGTTGTCTACCTGAAAGAGGATCATGCCATTTTACCAGAGGAAGCTGGTCAGCTAGTATACACCTGCATTGTGTCCCACATGATGCTGGAGAAGCAGCTGGCTGCAAATAGCCTTTCCCACTCCTTCTCTCTCTGCCCAACATCTCTATCTGGTCTCTAGTAGACAGTGGACTGACAGCCTACATGTGAACAAGCAAACAGGTTTCTTTGAGAAAGATCTGGAAAAGAAGAGTGGGGAGCCACAGACATCCACCAGATGGAAGAGGAGACACTAAGAAGAGGAGAGAAGCCAGGCAGTGGTGGTGCACGCCTTTAATCCCAGTACTTGGGAGGCAGAGGCAGGTGGATTTCTGAGTTCGAGGCCAGCCTGGTCTACAGAGTGAGTTCCAGGACAGCCAGGGCTACACAGAGAAACCCTGTCTTGAAAAACAAAACAAAACAAAACAAAACAAAACAAAAAAGGAGGAGAGAATCCAGCATTGTTTGTGAGCCCCCAGCTTCTTAGCAAGCTGGGAAAAGGAGAGGATGAGGAGGGTCAATCAGGGCAGGGATGAAAATAACTACATTGTGGGGAGAAACATGGACCTGATCTAGTAGATCTGAAAAGAGAACAAGCTAATAGGAAGAGAAGTCGGGGCTGGGAACCCAGGAGGGAAGGAAACATCACTTACACGTGATCTTATTATGCCTTTTGGATTTTTGAATAATGAAAATCACTCATTCAAGTATTCAGTAATAAAAAGTAAAGAAAATCTTTCCTTGTGTTTGAGCCGAGTCTATTAACATTTCTGGGACTCATTGCTGTGGTTTGAGAATAGGCTGCCCACTCCCCAGCTCAGACTTGAGGTCAGTTCCCGTTTTGGGATCTTAAGACAGTGGAAAGTAATCCATCTGTGGTGTTTAGGAAAGAAGTCAATAGGAGCAGATAAGGTCACGAGGGTGGATAATACAAAGTGAGTCCTGTAAGAACACTGAGAACAGGAGAGACATGCGTCTTGATCCCTGTGATCCTGTGATAACTTGAGATTCTACCAGCAAGAATGATATCACTGAAATTCGGTCCTTGGATCATGAGCCTCCAATTATAAGCCCAACTAAACTTCTCTTCTTTATATGTGACCCTCCTCCAGCTAAGAGCTGGTTCTCAGACCTTGCCTTGCCACAAATAGCCACACCTCTCTCCAAGCTCCTGCTACTAGCCACGCCTCTCTCCAAGTTCCTGTTACACAGGAACTCCCGCCTCCAGAGACTGAAGATGAAGATGCTGATTGGGCCACAAGATGCTGACGGACTGGGGGAGAGGTTTTTCTGCCTACCTGCTTGAAACAAAGAGTTATTTGAGTAATGATGGAGGACTGAAAGCACACCGTGCCTCTGTCTCATTTTTTAATGCTCTCTCGCCGTCTGGTTCCCCATTATTTCTCTAGGTTCCTACTTCTCTCCCAGAGAACCTGTTCATATTTAACTACAGGAAACAACATTTATAGTTCATCCAGCCCGTCACATGTGCCATCAGTAATAAAAATGAACCAATATAGTTAATGTTTCTCTGGTTACTTGAAAAGTGATGTTGTTTCACATAGATCTGCTGCAGAGGAAAGTGCATGGAACCAGTGGGCAACATGCTGATTGAACCATGGGGTTCTTGAGAGTACACTGGGGCTGGGATTTGGAAGTCAGGGAAGGTAAACTGGTTCTCCAGTGGGAGTCTTGGGAAGAAGGAGGCTGTCTGATTCATGAAGGGCAGAGGGTTGGCAAGGGTGGTGTGCTGGCAGTCTTTCTTTTTGAAATTGAGTGGCTCCATCTTAACCTCAGCCAGTGGAGCAGGATACAAGTGCAGGGAGGCAGAGTCCAAGGTCACACATGTAGGGTAAGCCTGGGGTTAGTGTCCTGCACCACTTCACCAGGGGTACAGCCTGATCTTCCCTGAAATTACACCATTTGTTGCCTTAGAACATTCAATGATTCTTCTCTAAGATAAGGATAATGACTGATAGAAAGAAGGAAAGAGAAAGGAAGAAAGAGAGAAAGGAAGAAAGAAAAAGAAAGCAAGAAAGAAAAAAAGAAAATTAAATTGATGAGATACAATGTAAAAGCTAATTGGGAGTGGGAGGAGCCATGAACAGGTGGCACTCTACTTTGCCAGGGATCCTCAAATGAAAGTTGGGATTTTAATTTGTTTTTAAAATGAAAGAAATGTGTAGAGCTTATTTGCAGGTAAAAATGCAGCCGAGCATAGAAGATGGAGATAGCACATAAGGAGATCCGGTTTGGGCTGCCGAGACTGAGCACTTTTTATGGAGTTCACAGGTGACTGTGCAGCCAAAATTTATCTTAACTCATAGACTGTATTAATGTAGTGAGGTTTTCATGAAAGTTAAAAAATATGACTATCTGGAAGAAAAGGGCCACATGACCAACACGCCTGCTCTGGTGGTTAGTTTTGGGTGTCAGCTTGACTAGATTAGAGTGGAGTGGATGATTTCCAATAAAACCAAAGCCATTGCCAGAGAAAAGTAGCAGTCTACATTAACTAAGATGGATGTGTGTGTGTGTGTGTGTGTGTGTGTGTGTGTGTGTGTGTGTGCGCGCGCGTGTGCCCATGAGTGCATGTTTGTGTTGTGTTTTGTCCCTGTAAGTGGTTATATTTGACTTGGTAACATAATCACACAGGGAAATTGTCTGATGCTGCTTTTCTGTGAAGTTGTTTGTGGTAACTAGGAGAATTTCAAGACCTACTTAAGTAAGCTCTGTCATCCCCTGAGGTGTCAGGGGTGGCTTTTATCTTTCAGTAAAAATTTATTGAGAGTGAAAGGTCAAAGATGAAGACTAACTTCAGAATCCTCAGTGTGTGCCTCTCTGCTATTCTCTGTGCCATGCTTGCAATTAAGCAATGTGCCTGTTGGGTGGGGTTGCTAAAAGTAAACAGGTTGTAACGACCCTCAGTTTCTCATGTAATCCTCCCACTTCTATGTTTTTGCTGCATATCCTGCTGTGTGAATTTTGAGTTAAAGCAGCTACTGTTATTTCCTCTGGTTATATTTTTTACATGGGTTGAAAGACCATATGTTTCCATATAGTTTTATCATATATTTTCATTTATGCAGGTTACATACATAGAGAAACCAACCTCAACTGGCCAGCAAACTCCATACTGGCTAGCTGACATAATACCAGAGGCTGCAATGTGGGCTTCCGGGGGACAAAATATATCAGTGGTCTTATCCATCACTGGACCCTGTATGCTACACTATTGATCTGCTTGACAAGATGTTCTTGCAACAGTGGTATGGTAGTTATGGGGGCATTTAATTGCTTTTTTGCTTGAATATGAGGGCTATTTCATAGGGGGCGTTTCATGCCTGGAACTGAAACTCTGGTCAAAAGCTTATGTTTAGAAATATCATAGGCCCTGGGAGGGAACCTACTATTGTTATATTAAATGGTCATATCAAACTGCCTTCTAAAATATGTGTTTATAATCATAGAGTTGTGTTCTCATCTTTGGTCAGAGAAGCTTCTTTTGTTCAGTGGGTAATGGCTAATTCAGAGAATTACCACTGTCAAAATGCCAAGATTAAGTAACTGTGAGTGCTCATCTGTAGACCGCACATCTATATCGACCTCCCTCATCTAGGGTTCAGGGAATATCTTAGAAGAATGGATAGAGCGACCATGAGAACTGGCAGATAGGGAGGGGAGCTGGACATGACATGGCTGTTGTCCATACCAACTTATAACAGATATAGTTACCCACACACAATTTGTACAATACCAAGCCAATAGAAGTTCAGGCAAATTCTTATTCCCCCATTGAGGAATTACACTGACAGTAGATGGTTACTAAGGGAGGGAAACTGCCCTAGTTTGCTTTCTGTTGCTGTGATAAACACCATGAGCAACTTGAAGAGGAAAGGGTTTATTTGGCTTATAAGTCCTAATCATAGTCCATTATTGAACTAAGCCAAGGCAGAACTCAAGAAAGGTGTAAACAGGAACTGAAGCATATACTACAGAGGAACACTGATAACTGGCTTGTACCTCATGGCTTGCTCAGTATTCTTTCTTACACAGTTCAGTACTATCTGCCCAGGGAGACATCTCTTACAGTAGACTGGCTCCTCTCATACCAATCACCAATCAAAAAAAAAAATGCCTCACAGATATGCCCAGGGGTCAATAAGGTGGAAGCAGTTCCCTAGTTGAGGTTCCCTCTTCCCAGGTGATCACAGTATGTGTCAAGTTGACAAACTAACCAGCATAAAGGGTCATTCTCTTTTGGGGACATGGTTATTAGTGGGTTGTTCATGTTTTAATGGATGCCCCCAGACTCACATGTATGTAAAGACTACTAACTGGGCTGACAATGTGACCAATAACAACAGAAAGGAGAACATGAGGTTGTGAGGGATGTGGAGTCGGGGCATTGTGTGGATTTAGAGGAAGGTGATGAAGATGGATAAGATCAAAATGTAATGTTACATGTATAAGATTTTAAAAGAATAAATAAAAATATTTAAAAAACAGTTATAGCACAAGAACTAACTTGAAACCTGTACTGCGGTTAACAGCTCCAGACTATAATGTAAAATTAGGGTTCTCAGGTCCTTCCACTTCTCAAGTAGTTTGGAAGGCTTGAGTATTGATGATGAGTAATTTTAATGCATGATTCAATAGTCTCAGATTGGCTAAGTGATGTCTAAGACTTCTATTGATTGTAGAACCCTTTTAGAGTATTTCTGATGCATGTTGAGAAGATCTCAAGTCCACTGGAGTGACAGGATTTAGACTGACAAAGTTTGTGCCCAGAAAATGAATGACATATTGACTTTGTCTCTGTCAAATGTCCTATATATTTCACTCAGAGGAAAAAGTGATGCAATAGAGAGAATAGAGATGTTGGAAGCCCACGTTTCAATACCAGCTGTGTCTCTCTCTCCTTAGTGCTGTGAGAGCAAATGTGATCTCCCCAGGTTTTAGTTGCTTCCTCTGTAGAACCGTCACAGCCATGCATGCTTTACCTCACAGTTCTCAGATCATGGGAGATGGTGCTTATTAATGGAAGAAAAACTGCCAGTTCAACGGTGTGCACATCCAAGGACGTGAGCTTCCTTACATTTTTTGGGGAAAGCTAGCCACCTGATAGGATTTGTGGTCTTTTTACTCCAGGGCAAACTAATCGTTTTGTGTGACATATAAAAGCAAGTGGGGGCATAGTGGGGAGTAGAGACTATAGGCTCAAATTGCTTTTTATAAGCTGTATGGAGGCAATTAGGGAGGGGGGCGAAAAGGAACAAGCAGGAAGAAGGCGAAGGTCGAGGATATACTGGGGCGGGTGGGGAGGGGACACTTAGTGTAATTATCATCAACAGTGGTGTGCAGTACGTAATTTAAATTTACAGTGTAGTAATACAGTTCTCAACTGAGGACCTTCCATAAAGCTTTCCTCAAATGCAAGAGCTTTGTTTTTCTCTTGCTTGAAGTGAATTTTGGGATAGGACTGGGTTGAAAATGCAGAAGTGGGAAAAGCAGCTAAAAATGAAGAAAACTTAAGTTGAGGCAGGGAAATAAGATAGACATGATTATAAGATGGGCTGGAGAGATGGTTCAGCCATTAAAGCCGAGGCTCACAACCAAAACATCAAGAAATGACTGTAAGAACTTAAGTTCCCACAGCAACTGGAGACTGTGATCAGGTCTTCCACAGACTAAGACAGGAAAGCAGAGCTAGCTTACCAGGTATGAAGGGATGGACAAGATTGGCACGTGGGTAAGCAATATGAAAGGCCTGCGGGAAACACACGGCATAGCAGTATACAGTGATACTCTAGTTTAGCAGTTCTGGTCTGACAGATTGTGTCATTGTGGCAAAATATCTGATGGAAATGTTAGATTTGGCATGGGTCCCCCACTCGCGAAGAATCAGGAGGGAGATCGCCGCAAATTGCGTGAGGTTTTTATTGCCAGTATACTGGGGTCGTCCTGCAGTCAGAGCAAAGGCGATGACCAGGAACAAAAGCACACACTTTTTATGCCTCCCCAGTACATAGGTTTACAGCATGAGTTGGTTATCTCTCATTGGTGGAGCCCATTGTCTTTTGTTCTCATTGACTTTTATGCCCCAGGTGAGGGTGAGATACCAATTGCACATGGGAGGGATGGGGGCCCAGGGACATTTCCTGGAACCGGGCATTTCTTGGGGATGGGTGTTTGCTCTGTAAACCTTTCTGAAGTTCTGTCTTTAGGCTAAATGGA
>NW_022196903.1:45581036-45596036 GCF_008632895.1 Mastomys coucha
AGGCTAAATGGACATTCCTTGCTCCTTGGTATTTTTATGAGGTGTCCCTATTTGCTCAATTCTTACAGAAACAACCTAAGGAAGAAAGGTTCCTTTTGGCTTATGTTTCATAGTCCAAGGTGGGCCAGAACAATGGCTGTAGATTCCAGGCAAGGGAAATATTAAAGTGCTGGGCCCAAGTGGCAGAGAAAGAACTTTGCTCACAGCAGGAGCAGAGAGTAAGGGGAAGGGAGAGGTGTCTTTCAGACCCGCTTCATCCAGCCAGGATACACAGTACACACTCACATCGCCCCTACCCCAAATAGTTTTTCCAGTTTTGGAGTCCACTAAGGGATTAAGCCCAGAACCCTCAGGGTTTAATCAGTGCCTAGAGGTGTGCTTTCTTCAGTTCCTAGTGAGCCTCTCAGTGCAAGCAAGTTGAAGATTAAGTAGTGAAGATTAAGCAGCACATAGGGTAAAGACCTAGAAAATTCAAACTCAAATACAATTTAGACTCAAGAGAAAAAACTCTTTGGCTTCTAACCAAAAAAACAAAACAAAACAAAACAAAAACAAAAACAAACAAAAACCAAATCAAATAAAAACAAAAATAAAAGATCCTCCATGGAGTTTATTTAGAGATTTAATGAGTGCTGGTCAAGATGCAAGTACAGACATCCATTTTGTGCTATCAAACAGACCATCAGCTTGAAGCGGCTCTTTGATATTTGGAAGTAGGCAGACATAGATTACAGGCAGTAAGACCAGTCTCCAGTATTTTCTGTTTCTAAGTATTCATAAATGGGGCTGATGATTCAAACCTTGGACACACAGACAATTGTCATGTTCCCAAAGTTATTCTTAAAACTAGACTTGAGTATTTTCTCTGGTACCTAAATGAGGGAAAGAGAGGGGTCCAGAGAGGCCACTCAGGGGCCTTTGTTCTGTCTGTCTTTGGAAACTTCCCGTCAAAGGTAAGACTTTGCCTGCAGTGACTTGTGTATCTGCTATTCAGAGTGTGGTACACAGGCTGGTAGCATGAACAACCCTGCAGTCCCTGGACCTGCATTTGAATGGTTCCCAGGTGACTTATGTGCACATGGATATTTGAATAGTTCTCTCCTTGGAAGTGGCTAGCAAATCTATTTCTCAGATGGCATGAGACACACCTATGAAAATAGGTAAGGTAAGGGGATATCCTTATTGCCATGGGTTTAGTGGAAAAGTCTTTGTGAATTAAGCAATTTAGAGATCGAGGGACCTGGCAACTTGTGGTCTATAAGCACTTTTATGAGGCCTATTTGATCCCTCAAATACATTTTTTCATTGAAAGAAACTAGACCACAGGAGATCTGTCTACCAGGAAAACATGTATAGCTGACATCCTTGATAGGTTTTTAATGTTAATGGAAAGATTTCAAAAATAATTTAAACAAACAAGTAAACTAACCCAAGTCATCTCACTGTTGTGTTCCCTTTGAAGGACTACACAGTGTGTGTGTGTGTGTGTGTGTGTGTGTGTGTGTGTGTGCTTGCCACACATGTGCACATGTGGGATGAGGATATCATTAGCTTCTGAGGTCAGAAACAATATTTTCTGTTTCTTCTGCATCATGTTAAAATTCTTGGCAGACTGGGTCTCTCATTGAGCGAGCGCTCGATAAATGTCAGCGACAGTGATTTGCACCATACTCGTAATATTTTTAATGTGATTCATTCTGACGAACATTCTGCCTCTTATGCTAGCTAGCTCTTATATACCTAGCAACCAAATGGTCTGCTGCCGAATGCACAGAATCCTGGGCTCGGGCTAAGTGTGATTAGATATTGATTTCTGAGTCCCATGAACATTAGCAATGCAGAAACTGTTGGGTACTGGATCGTTACGGACCGTGGCGCTGACACCTGCAGATGTCCAACAGTCACAGTTCATGGTAAAATTCTGGAGAGGCTATAAAACCCAGACTACGAGTTTGACCCTCACAAGTGTGTGGCCTTGACCTAACTAACTATGTCTTGCCTATTCACCTCTTTTCCACACATGCTCTTTAAGTCCCAAAGGAAACTGGGTGGAAAGAAATATTTAGTGCAAGTTTATCCTGATTGCTGAGAAAAATTCCTAAGTCAGTCACATGAAGCAAGGGATCTCTGTAGTGAGGTTGATGCCAGGGAACTGTGGGTAATTTTTAAAAAATATTTGAATTAAGTCATGAGAGAATAAGAAAGACATATTCACATATTAAGATGTTGGGGATAAATTGAAATGGCCCTACGCACACTTTTTTTTCTCCAAAATTTGCCTTTTTAGTTAAAGTCTCTGTCCTCTCTCTTTGAATCAGGGCTGCCTCTGTATCTGCAGGTTTCAAAGGAATGTGGTACAAGTGGTGTTTGCCAGAGACTGGTAGCTTCTACTTTCTACTGTGGCTTTTTCCCTCAGAGTCTGGCTATATGGAGAAATTTCATATGCCCTGTGGTTGACTGCTCTAGCTGAGCTTCCAGAGAATGGCAAGAATTAACTGGACAACTGGATATGCCACTCTTGGATGTCCAACCTGAAACACAAAAGACATCTTATGATGAAATGTAACTTTGTGGTTGTTTATCCATCCATCATTGCTTTTGCTCTGAAACAAACACACAAAGAAACAAGCAATCAAACAGGCTTTCAATGATGGTGGCCACTGTCTGAGCACAAGTGTGGAGGAGAGCTAGGGAGCTTTAGGCAGTGGACCAGGTACCTCACAGAACGCAAGAGGAAGCAGTGCATTGAAAGTATTTCAAGAGTAGGAGGTCCTGTGATAGCTATGAATAGTTATTCTTAATCTTGAAGCAGCTAGCTAGACGCCACTAGCTCCCAGCCAGCCCATGTAAGCTCAGGAAGGTGCACACTTTGAAGTCCACACTTGGAAAGACATCTTCTTTAAAAATAATGTTTGAAAACAGCACATCTGGAGAGGGTGTGGGGAAAAGGGGAACCTATTGGTTCATTCACTGTTGGTGAGACTGCAGACCTGTGCAGCTGCTCTGCAAACCGGAATGGAGAATCCTCAAAAAGTTCAATCTACAGTAGGACCCAGCTATCCCACTCCTCATCACATCCCTAAAGGACTCAGTATCCTCTTCTGCAGATACTTACTTGCCCAGACACACTCGTTGCTGCTCTACTCACACTACCTAGGAAATGGAACCTAGCTGTATTACGTAGATTTGAACTGCTTGGATAAAATACCTTGACCACAAACAACTTGGGGAAGAAAGGGCTTATTTTACGTTTCCACATCACAGTCCCTTCTTGAAGGAAGTGGGGTAGGAACTAAAGCATAAATCATGGGAAAACACTGCTTACTGGCCTGCTCCCTTCTTATCCAACACCCCAGACCACCTGCCTAGAGGTGGCGCTATCCACAATGAACTGGACACTCACACACCAGTCATTAATTAACCGGGAACATTTTCTTAACTGGGATTCCCTCTTCCCAAACGGTCCTAGCTTGTATCTAGCCAGCCCAATCGAGCCCTTACCAACTTGATAGGCAAACACATCACTATTCATCTAGAAACTTTGTTTTTGGTTCATTCCCAAGCTTATCATATTAATATTACAATAGAGAACACAGGATACCTTTAAAGTCCCATAGTCTTTAAAACTTCAAACACTTCAAAAATTTAATCTTTTAAAAAACATCTGAAATAGCTTTCAAAGTTCAAAGTTTCTGTAAAATTTCCAGTTTCTCTAAAGTTTCAAGGTCTCTCAGTTATAGGCTCCTGGAAAAGAAAAGAAAAGAAAAAAGAAAACCTAAATGCTTTTTACTCCAGGAACCAGGGCAATCACAGTTCGAATAAACCCAAAACCAAACCAAACAACTCGAGCAGTATAAATAACTCCATGTCCAATGACTGGGATCTACTCATGATCCTCGGGGCTCCAAAAGGCTCAGGCCAGGCAGTTGAACTCTGATTATACCATACATAGCACACACAGCCTGTCTGGTAGGCTCCGGCTGCCTCCATTCGATGGCTGCTATTGTTCTTGGAGGTTGTCCTATGGTACGAGGACCTCCTGCTGCAAATGGGATGCACTCTCACCAGTAGCCTCCCTGGCCTCTCTTCAAGGATTCAGTCCCTGCCACATGGTGCTGAGCCTCAACTTCTCTCTGTGACTTCCAATACTGAAGCTTTACTGCATCTTCACCAATGGCTTCTCCATGATCCTTTCAAACCTTCAAAATGAAGACTATGTGGGTGACTCTTATACAACATAAATGTCTTTCCTCAGAGGGATAGATAATTAAAATGCGGTAAATATACACTGTGAAATATGACTGAACTGTAAAGAAACATTAAATCAGAAAATGTGAAGGTAATGGATGGAACCAGAAAAGACCATATCATGTGACTTAACCTAGTCCCAAAGTCAGACATCTCATGCTCTCTCATATGAGGCACTTCAGGTGTGAGTTAGTATGGAAAGGGCAAAGCTCTAGAGGCCTCAGTCCTAGACAAAGAACTACAGGCAGCTCAGGAATATTGAGAGTGGGAGAAATACTCTTCCCGAGGGAAGAGTGCACCAATTAGCTATTCAATACCAAATGGCAATTCCTGAAAAAACACATACAAGTAACAGAATAAGCAGGTTATATTTATATAAATATTTATTATATAACAATATATTAACATATTATACACAATATATTCATATATTAAATAAGAAAGATAAATGTGTGTAGATATTTATATATGATAAATATATTGAGATATTTTATATATAATAAATATCAATATGCACACATATCAACAATGAAAGAAAAAAGAGGTCATGAATTTGAAAGAGAGCAAGGGGGAGGTTTTACATGGGAGAGTTTGGAGGGAGAAAAGGGAATGAGAAACTAATGTAGTTATAATATCAAAAAAATTGGGTTGGTGAGATGGCTCAGTGGATAAGAGCACTAACTACTCTTCCGAAGGTCATGAATTCAAATTCCAGCAACCACATGGTGGCTCACAACCATCCATAATGAAATCTGATGCTCTCTTCTGGAGGTCTGAAGACAGACAGCTACAGTGTACTCATTTATAATAATAAATAAATCTTTAAAAAATTAAAAACATCACTTATTTTGTTTGCTTATTTCATCTATATGTATGCATGTGCATGCATGCACATGTGCATGTATGTGTATTTGTACGTATGCCTATGAGCATGAGCATTATGGCACTAGTGAGGAGGTCAGATGACAACTTTAAGAGTCAATCTTCTTCCACCATGTGGATCCTGGGGACTGAACTCACAGGTTATATATACATCTTGGTAGCAAGCCTTTTACCCACTGAGCCATCTTGGCAGCCTTGGAAGCCATTGTCTAATTGAGTGGATCTTGTGCTTTCTTTACAAAAGTACCCCCAGAAGCCATCAGAGTGGTGAGACCACCAGTTATTCCTGGCTCCATTTTTAAGCCCAGATCTAAAAGGAGGCATGTGCGCACTGTGAGCTCCTCAGTGGTTTAGAAGAGTCCTCTTTCCCCGTCTCCACAACAGCACTGAGTGGTGTCTATGGAATTCCTCTGGTTTTCTTTCTGATTCGTGGAATTCCCAAAGGGTGGCAGCTATGTTGAAGCTGATGTTATATTATTGTTTCTCTTTTTACACTGTAGGGAAACTTTCCCAGTCTGTGAGTCATAGCAAATGGGGCATCGCGGGGAGGGACTTATGTGAAGTTTTGGTACTAAAATTCAAGGATGTCAGTTCCCAGTTCTCAGTATTGGCTGCACAGTTGACTCACCTGAGGAGTCTTTGCAAATAAAATGGACCATGCCCTGGTCTTACTCCAGATTAATTAAATAAAAATGGCTGAGGTCAATGTCTTCACATTGGTATTTTAAAAGCTCTCTGGTGATTTACAGGCGTGGTGAAGGCTGAGAAGCATGCCTATCCCGATGGTTTTATTGGCCCTTATTGTGTCTGGGAGTGGAGGATTATATTTCCTAATGGGATATATGCCTAATCTTGTAGGTTTAAGGCACAGCTCAAATATATGTATAAAATTGGATCTCAGTAAATATTTATGAACTGAATAGAAAGAAACACAAATGAATGCTGAGAGAGCCATTCTGCTTTCTCCCAGCTTCTCTTCGGACAGTGGCTCAGCTTTCTGCGTATAATGGTGGAGGTGGGTTCTAGACTTACAGTTCTCCATTAGAACCCTCCATCTGCCATGACTCGGCACAGCTGTCCCTGGATGTTTCCTTTTCTGATCTCTTTCTGGTATTTTCTTCCTTATTCATCTGAACCATCATTAGAAACAGCTCATGCATCTTTCTATTTTGAAGGCAGAGCTGGCCACCTGAGGGCAGAACGATGCTTTACAGCGAGCTGTGGAATAAAAACACTGGGAATACCAAGTTGGAAAGGATGCCTACTTCTTTGCCTATTGACAAAGGTGTAGCTATTTTCTCAGCTAATATGATAAATATTCAAAAAACAAGGTGTGATCCACTGAACCCCACAGCATTCTTGGCAGAGCTTCCCCGGCGTCTATGCTGAGAAGGCATTTGATGTAAATCATACCTAGAGCCAGTGGCTAACCATTTAGGGTTTTAGGGCCTTAGCTGAAATGTTATTAATTCTCTGACTCTCCAGTAATTTGAGGACAGACTTCTGAGAGATCCATCAATCCGGTCATTTCCCGCTTTTTGCATGCAGTATCCTGCTATTTACACGCTCCTTATTGTTTTTGCTTTGAAACACTAAGAGCCCCACCCCCACCCCCACTTTAGAAATCTGAATTTTTTAAGTGGTTGCCAGAAGAATCCCACGACTTGCCTGGAATCACGGAATTCCCCACCGAAACTCCAATCTTTCTTAGCACTAATTCAAGAGGGAGTTATGATCCTGTGATGGACTCATGACATTTCTTATTAGGGATAGAAAAGGTCAGATTTTAATACCTTTTTGTGATATATGCATCTGGCCCGAGATCAGGCAGTTTTGAATGATGGAATTTAAATTGTAATTTAGTGGTGGGGTAAGGGGTGAGAAATTATAGTGCTGTGGCAGAGCCTGAGGCAGGCGCCGGCTAGCATGCCTGCTGGGAGTCTGCCTGCTGGCCGGTCAATGTTGTTGCTTGAAGCGTTGCTGCAGGGGCAACAGAAGAGGCTCCTCTCAGCTGATGGCCGGGTGGACACCCAACATCCTGCTTGGAAGAGTAAAGGCACAAACACTCAGCTTGTAAGTGGCCCGCAAGGTCATAAAGCTATATCCATCACTTTGCCCAACTCTCTCAAAACTCTTACTTCGCTTTCTCTTTTTCTCAAGAAGTAAAAGTGTTCTCAGGTGCAAGGTGATCCTCACCCAGCCTTTGTTACATATGACGTTGGATGACCGAGAACAAACAGGCTGGGTGAAAATTCCCCCTTTCTAATCTAAGAAAAAAAAAATCACACCTCTCTCTTCCTATACACGAATCAAAGAATTGGTCCAACTAGCAGATGGGAGGTCATGAAAACTATTAAACAAGACTGTGAGGCAAGAAGAGTCAGTGTTCTCACTCCTGACTTCTCCGCACTTCATTCCCTCACCTTTAAGTGGTCCCCTAGCCTCAGTTTTCTTCACTATAAATTGCCTTGCTAATAAGTTGCTTTGTAGCTAAGGTACAGCCTCTCTCACATTGCTCTATTATTTCATGGTTTGAGGGAGTGCTAATTCATGGATCATGGTTCTGATGAATCCCCCTTATCATAGATCCTTGCTGGTCAGACAGTGTGGGCAAATGAGCGAACTTGTCCCATCACTATTACCTTCTCCATTCCCATCATCAGCATCATCACAACATGGAGATTAATACAGAAAAAGCAATGATGTTAACCCCTGGCTTCCACATCCACATCCACCACCACCATCAAAAAGAAGACAAGGAAAAAGGTTTCAGTTCAACTTACAGTATAGCTAGAACTGAAAGGTCTTTAAGTATTTTCCCTGGCTTCCATTTTATCTTACAGTGCTACAAGGATTCACTGTAAGAAGTACCTGCCAGACTTACTGGATGAAAATCTCTTGGTTGTGTGATTCTTTGGAACTGAGAGCTGTGTGTCTGCATTTTTAACAGGCTCCTGGCCCTCACTGACTGCCAATGCTCTGAGGAGGGAAGCTTTGGGTGAGGCCAGCAAGAACCTCTTTCCACCGGTTTCCTCTGGTGTATTCCTGATACATCCTCTACTTATTTGGTACCTCACAAGTGAAACTGTTTAAAACAATCTAAAAAAAAAAATGTAAGGACATATAAAGTATCTTCATTTGGAAAGAATTCATCTAAAGTAGAATAGAATATAATTCATCATTTGGGGCTGAGATCTAGGGCTTTAACAAAGCTCTTCTTCTTCTTCACTGTCCTCCTCCTAAGCCTGTTTTCCTTTAGTCTGAAATTCTGGGCAATCAATACAAGAGTTAACTTCCTAATTCAATTAAAGTTTTCCTAGCTTACGTATTACTGATATTGATTTCTTCTTACTCTTTTGAAAAACCTCAGAGTCTGAAAACCCACTCATTAAAGTGAGCCAGAAGTGGTAGTGTCTGCCTGTACTCTCAGCCCTTGGGAGGTGGAGGCAGGAGGATCAGGGGTTCAACGTCATCCTTGGCTATGCAGCAAGTCTGCAGCCAGCCCAGGCTATATAAGACCTTGTCTCAAATAAAGAGAAAACAAACAAGATTGATATTGATCCTGGTTAACAGAGTATTTGAGTTGCAAATATTTGGAGTATGAGGCAAATCTTCAGAATATACAAGATTAACTATATGACCAATGATTTAAGTGAAATCCCAGGTGTTCATAGCCAGTCTGCAGAGAGAAGGATTTTCTAAGTTTTCTCTATGTACCCTGAAACGTAGAAAAACAAATCAAAAATTGATTAGCATTCTGTCTGCTCTAGTTTGGGCAGTTACAATTTAGTTTAGTGGACTGAAATACAAACAATGTGCATAAACCATAACCGTAACAGGTAGTAAGCCAGGCTGGGTTCTTATGGCAAAAGCTACATGGGCAGAAGCAGTAGCCACCACTGGGAGGGAAGGATCAGGAATAAGTGGGTGACTTTGTTCCCCTGGCCTGAAAATGTCCACAGTGAAGTATTTGGCTTCATCTCCACAGGACATTGTAGATAGTGACCCAGTGTCTTAGTTAAGGTTTTCATTGCTGTGAAGGGACACCATGGCCAAGGCAACTCTTATAAAGGAAAACATTAAGTCAGAGGTTGAATCCATTATTACCATGGCAAGAAGCATGGCAGCATGTAGGCAGGCATGGCGCTGGAGGAGCTGAGAGTTCTACATCTTGTTCCAAAAGTAAGCAGCAGAAGACTGGTTTGCCACGGACTGGGTTTCTGTGGGGACCCCTTATTCCGTGGGGTGATAAAAGTTCTGGCCAAGTGGGCAAGGGATTCGGCACGTGATGAATAGAATTGACACAAGGAAGTGTGGGATCTGAATGTATTTCTCAAAAATGGCATCAGACTTTTACAGTCATTGCAAAAGAGAAATGAAAAATCTGGCAGCTCAGTAGTCGAGGTACATCTGAGGTCACCTGAAGCACACTGGGTCTAAAACAGCAGCCATATCCTCTGGACTGGTGCAGCATCCCCAGGCTCCGAGCATGCTTGGGCCTGCATGGGCCCAGCTGGAGCCCTGGGGGGCTGAGGGTGTGCCAGCCAGGAGGGTAGAGGCTCGAATCTTGAATCTAGAATGCTGACTGCTGCACACTGTCTCACACACACACTCAGCTCTAGGTCCCGCCCATCCTTAGTAAAATGCCCACTATGCTAATCTGGGCTAGTAGAGACATGTCTCTTTCTTGCTAATTCCTAGGAGTGATTCAGCTGCAGTACACCACTGAGAATGAGGACTCTACTTGACTTTGCCCTGGGAATAATCTCCCATTCTGTAAGCTTCAAGGCCCTACCCACAATGTTGAAGGCAATTAGTCTGGATGGGTAACATTCTTTACGAAATTCCAAGCCAGGGTTTGGCTAAGATGTTGGAACATTGGTAAAGGTCAGAGAGCAATGTCCAATCTTGTCTAGCTATTAATAAATCATATCTTGGTGGGCACCTAGCACTCGAGTTCTCAAGGACATATCTGAACTACCTCTGAGTTAGGGGATGCCAAGGAGACGATGCAGGAGCAGGAGACTGGCTTCCATGAAGCTTTTGCCTCATAAACTGCTGTCCTGCAAAGTGTGCATGGCACTGGCTCTTCTGCACTGGGCAGAGCTTCAAAGCCCTGCACAGTGACATACTTACTCCAACAAGGCCATACCTCCAAATAGTGCCACTCCCTGGGCCAAGCATATTCAAACCACCACACCCAGTAACATATACTTCTGTGAGAAGTCACCAGTTTCTCCATGTCCCATCAATTGTTCTAGGGTCTTTGGTGCTGGGTTGCTGCATGTCTGTGTTATTGCTGCTCTTTTGACTGAGTGCCAAAAATGTAGGGAATAAAAGAATTATTTTTCTTATCTATAACAAAAAGAATATCAACTATTATCTGCTTTCATGTACATGGGTGGTTTGCCTGTACATGTGTCAGAAATGTCAGAAGAGGGGTGTGATACCCTAGATGGCTTTGAGCTGTCATGTAGGTGCTGGGACCCTAACCCAGGTTCTCTGCAAGAGAAGCAAGTGCTCTGAACCCCAGCATCGCAATGATTTGTTTAGAAGTGTCTGTCATTTATTGTGAAAGCTGATTCCTCAAGGATGAGTTTGTGTTTGAGGTATAGGGCCTAGTTTCAGGACTAGACAGTTGACATTTGGGCAGAATTCAGGCTTGGCTCTGGGATTTTGTTTAAGTGTCATTGGAAAAAGTAGATTCCCCCCACTAATGGTAAAAAGAATTTAAGAAGCACCTCAGCATTTACTAAGTGTATGTTTCTAGTACCTCCTAAATTTTCACAACCCTGTGATGAATAGTTTTAGTGCAATAGATCTGAAAACCAAGGCCTTTGAGAGAAACACTTCTCCATTCTATTCACTTGCGCTAGAAATACAACTAAATGAGATTGTTTGTAAAGCATCAGACTGTAGGCTATCATATAGTAAATCCCAGTCAGTGAAGCCACCTGCTGCCACCCTCACCTTGCTTGTCATTAATGACCACCCGACAGGCCTGGTGCTGTAGCCCAGACTGCTGATACCACATTGTTGGCACAAATGTCTCAAACAAGAGCATGGACTTCCTACAAGACTTTTTTTTTCCTATAGGACTTTTGTTGTTGTTGTTGGGCTGTAAGCCAGAGGGATTATGGGAGCCATCAGTACAATATGCAACACTGCAAGCTGTTACTCTTGGAGCACTTGGCTGATGGGGTTTGATGTGGCTGGACAACACGTATCTTGTAGGTCAACAGAAAATAAGAACAGGGATGTCCTTTGTGGTAGAGGACTAAGGTTAAGCAGGAGCAATAGCAGAAGGCTCTGGGAAGGCAATGTCACCACAGTGGAAGTGTTTGAGAAGCTTGCAAAGTAAAGGTGTTCCTGGATATTCAGTGGGCACAGAGGCAGACCCCTCTATCCCTTCATAGGAGGTAGCCATTACACATATCTGTTCTGCTCAAGGGCCATGCTATGATTTTGGCTTGGGTTCCTACATTCTGATCCAGGCTTGGGATAAAGAGAGAAGTTGGGTGGAGGATGTTTTAGCTTCCATGTGGTCCTCATCTTCCTCTTGCTGCTAACCAGAATGATAAGAATGTTTTCTTGAGCTGTGGGATCCAGTTATTCTACAGATACTTGGGGAAAGTAGGGAATGCAGGATATGAGAGAACAGCTACTCTGACCAACAGGATGATTAGTAATCAAGGTTGGATGCATTCAAAGTGGGCACCATTTGCAGTCTTAGGAGAATACAAGAGGAGAATAAGAGACAGTAATATGTCGGCCCACGGAGACCAGAAACCAAAGCTTATCTGTGAAAGGGGTGTTGAGGCAGGTCCCCAAATAGAGTCAGATGGGAAGAATCTTCAACTTGATTAACAAATCTTGAGGTTCAAAGTCTGCCAATAGAACAGGGTCAACTAAAGTGACTGACTTCCCAACCTTGTTTAATAATTAATGTTTTAGCATTGTATGTAAAGAGCTATAGACGGATGTTTTCAGTGGCAGAGGTTGAGCTCAAGGGCAGGAGCCTTGGACTGTAGGACACAGCAAGTTAGCGGAATGTGAAGTCAGGGTTAACTGAATGAAGTAAGTCCTACCACCCCTGAGTTTGTGATCCCCAAATATATAAAGTGAGGGACAATTGTTCAAGGCTATCAGTGGTTTTAGTAGTTCTTTTATGTCTAAATTCTGAATCATTTTGATGGTAATCTTATTAAATTCTCTCACAACTGATAAAACTGGGTGCAGAAGGATGGAGTGGGGGCCACTATGCCTCCCAGTTGGTGATGTCTTTCAGCCTCCTAATGTGGAGACATCAGTTTTATTTTCGCTATTATCATTTTTATTCATTTTTATAATGTGTTACAATGTCACAGCTTCTTTATGACCCCAGAATCAGCTGTGTGGTTCTATTGCCCATAAGGCACTGGACTTTGAAGTCATGGTCTTCGCCACTCGCATGTCTCCTCTGTAATGAGCACTTAGTTGAGCTGGTACCCAATGCTCTTTACTCTAAAAGCATGAAGTTTGTAAAACCATCACTGCTCTAGGGAAAGAGAGCAGCATGTGTGCTCGGAGGGCTCAGAGGGCCTGCAGGTCCATGGTGCTGAGATTTAAAGCAAGGAAAGATCCTGACTGGGCTCACAGTCATCAACGGAGTCTACTATGGCTGCACTCTAAATCTGTAGTTTGTACTCACAACTCTTAGATGCTTTACTACCTAGAGTAAGAAAATGTTCTAGAAATCAGGAATTTTCTTATTTGTGGAGGTCCAAGTTTACAGGCCAGAGAGATTGAATCCATATTCTGTATGCTACTGAAAATAAGAACAAATAAAAATAAGAAAATTTTCTTTTGTGTTAGAACATTGGTCAACAAATGTCTTCCAATAGTAGATATTTAGCACAAACAGCCAAGTTTTCACTCAGACTTTCTCTGGTGCATAGTACTAGTTCTTAGTTCCTACACACGCCAATGGAAGGAAAGATGGCCATTGCTTATAGTTAAACCCATATGGAAAACTGTGCTTTCTGCAAAGAGATGGAGCATTTTCAGTTAGTGTTGTACATGTTGGTGGGCATGGGGGAGGGGTGATCTCCAGCTTGGGAGACAACGAATCCAGCTTCTTTTTGTTTCTGATGCTTTTTGCAGATGTGACTTCTTGGTTTTGGCATCAGATGTTCCTGTGTTGGTTTGATTTATAGGGTGGCTAATTCTGAGCATAGGGAAACTGGGACGGAAATTTTGGAGTATCAATCACAAGCCTTCATCTGCTCCCTTTTCTGACATGGCTATAATTTGTAGGCTCTACATGTAAATTAGCCATTTTCTTTTTCAACAAGGAAGCTAGAAAAAGTAAGATCTCACTTACCTCTACTCTTCCTTTCTCTCTCTCTCTCTCTCTCTCTCTCTCTCTCTCTCTGTGTGTGTGTGTGTGTATGTGTGTATAAACAATATTATAAGTACTTTAAGGGAAAATGATGGGGTTTCATCGTTTTTACAGAGACAGGCTTTGTCCTCCGTTATTTATGACCAGGTTTTGACAACCATGTTTAGGCTCAGAGTTAAGACAGATGCCTCCGTATTTGGAAGAACATAGAAGCAACAATAAACAATACATAAATAGTTAGGTTCTAGTTGAAAAACTTAGGTATCATTTTGGTGTTTTGCATTGTTTGCCTTGAGTTTGGGGTACACTGAGTTTTAGGGGGATGTTACACAGAGAGTGAGAATTGTGTGTAGATGGGTGGGAGGGAAGATTGAGCCTTCACACTCCCCTCCTCCTCTGAGACCCACTGGTCCAGCACTGGCTTAGACTTGATGTGACCACAAGGAGTCAAAGCCCCTGATGAGACACTTGTGGAGAGAACGTCTTGAGAGACACTCCTCAATTCTGGGCGGTTGGGGATGAGTTTTACTAACAAGTTTTTCTTCTTTTTCATCACTACAGTCTGTCTAAAGTCTCACCACAATGAGAAGCACCACTTAAGATCTGGGGACTCTGGGGGATTTTCTTCTTCTTTCAATACCTTCATTTCAATAAGAATGACAAAATCTGTGTTCATATGATGATGTTCCAGTTTTGTTAGTCTCATTTTCCAAGTAACTGTCTTGTGGGCTGATCTGGGAAGTCAGAAAGCCACCTGACTGGGAAGATAGAATCTGAAGATGATTTAGAATTGAGTCTCATCCTATCGTGCAGTCTTAATTCATTTACTAAACCTTAATGACTCCTCTTCCTGCATCTGTACAATGAGGACAAAATGACTCTTACCTACTCGGGGTATGTTGAGGGTTGGGAACATGCCATATAAACATTTGCACAGGTGCTGGAAACATCATCTTGGTTATCTGTAGAGAATAGGTCTGTGGAGCAGTAAGAACTCCAGGGCTCCTACCCTTTTCTACGTAGCTTTATAAGGTCTGGTTATTTTTCATCTTTGCCTGTTCTTTAAGATCATTACTATGTATATGTATTGAACAGCAGGTGTGGAGCACTTAAAGCCACAACCTTGATCCTGCCAGTTGTTTTAAATTGTCCTTTGTCACTTAAGCTTATCGACTTTTTACCACTCTCATAACCTCTGTGACCTAGAGTCTTTTCATTTGCCAGAGGTGGATGATGGTAACTGAATATAAGAAAGGATTTGTGTAAAGCGGCTTTCCTAGTGCTTGGCTAGTGCTAGACCTTGGCTGCTAAGGTCTCATTTTGGGTATCACTGTTAAACTTTGATGAAATCAGTGCTTAGACGTGGCCTGCCATTTTTAGTAGAACACAGTTGTGCTTGTTTATGTGGAGTCTATACTGTCTGTTGTTCTCCAGTTGAATGGTTGTGACAAGAGTGTGGTATGTATGTAGAGAGACTCTAAATCACTGAG
>NW_022196903.1:45601036-45618644 GCF_008632895.1 Mastomys coucha
TGCTACAAACAGCAAATGGTTCATTAAAAATTCAAAGTACATGTGTGGAGCACATTTTATACTTCATGCAAACCGCTGTTTGAATTTTTGAGGGACTCTTAACATTTTAAATATTCATGTGCACGAAGAAGTTCAGAGTGCTGAAATGTCTTTGAAGTGTGATTTCTCTGCACTCGATGTCTTTCTTACCTATCTGGCGGTCGCCTTTACAAACAGCAAATTACAAGCCTTGCTTTCTGTGAGGGAGTGGATTTGGTTGATTGTGTTTTGGTCACCACAGAATTGGGATTTACTAAAAGCTAAGTTTATTTTCTCGTGTTTTTGGTTGTGAGCTTAACCTTTAATGGCTAAGCCATCTCTCCAGCCCAAAAGTTTATCTTCTATAGATCATGCTAAAAATTTAATAACAATAATTAAAACAAAATACTGAAAAACCACGTTAAGTCAAAGCTTCAGGGACTGGCTGGTAGGACTTAGCCATGACCAGAAATGTACTTCTTCGGCCTCTTGTTTTGATATTGACAGTATTGTATTGCTATTTGAGGTCTCTGAAGCCTGCGGTCAAAGCTGGTATTAGCAGATTGAGCAATAGCTTCTCCCCAGGACACCTTCCTCAGGTGAGTAAGAAGAACAGTCAAACTTCCGAAGCAGAGCCACTTTCTGTTTGCAAAGTCTCCACACTCATTAGTAAACGAAAGAGCAAGCCTGGACTCCAAGGAGAGCATGCAAGAGTGGATCTCAGAGGTAGGACCCCAGGACTTCCGTCCTAGCCTCAGTAGGACCATAGCTGTTCTTTAGGCAAATAAATTGTCTTCATATAGAAATAAGACTGGTCTCTATTCATCATCTCTCTCCTTTTCTAGTTATGAGCTATTTAAATTTATTCCTTGCGACTCAGTTTTACAAGAATGAACGGTTCGAAGTGAGCAGCATTTATTTCACAAACGAGGCACGCAGGCACCCTAGAAGAAATCCATCAATGCAGAAACAGTTGGGCAGCTCTGAGACAATGGAGTGATGGCAAGGAGCATCATAAAGCCGATTGGAGAGTTTGCTGACAGATTGTACGTCAAGACCAAAGGAAGTGCTTTATATGAAAAATTACTAGAAGACCCTCAGACCTTAAAAAATATATTGAAGCAGTTGATATAATAGCAATTCAAATGTTCCCCCCCCCCCCCCCCCCCCCGTTTTTGGCACTGCAGTGTCCTATTAGAACTGGCTGTGGGTATCCAAAAAAAATAAAAAACAAAAATTAATAAATAAATAAATAAATAAAAGGACAAACTATAAACAGAGTAGATGTATGGGTAATGAGAAGCCCACTGTAAAATATGATTTTTAACTTCCTGGTCAAACACATTCTTAATGTATGTATCTGCCTAAAAGCATTATCTATCTATCTATCTATCTATCTATCTATCTATCTATCTATCTATCTACTGTCTCTCTATTTATTGTCCTGTAAGAGAATAACAAATTTTCCAGTTGAATAAATCAACTCTTTTCATTTCATTTGCCTCTATATAGGTTGGTCTGGATAAGAATCTGTTCTAATAATAGCAAACGTGTTGATTCTTTGGATCACCACTTGTGACACAGGCCAGCAACTCTGAGCAAAAGGTTGTGGGAAGAGGGATACACTACTATGGCCTCTCAGTTTCCTGCCTTTATTCCCTTCTTTCCAGAGAATATCTCAAAAGGAGCCCAGAAAGTCTGGTAGGTGGGGTGGGGCTGGGTCAGGAGAGGCCATGGAAACGCTCATCTATATAAAATGCTCATACGTAGGTGCTCACATTGACTACAGAGCTCAGTGTTTAAACCACAAGCTTAACTACAAAAAGACCGTTTCCTTCCCCATCTTCTCTCTTATTTGCATTAGCACCAAATTATAAAACAGGTTTAGTAACAAAAAGTTAATTTAATTAATTGAGAAACTACTATTTCAAGAATATCCTAAAACTAAAGTCATGAGATAGTAAAACCTTTTATGTTTTCTATGTACACCTAGGTACACAAAACAGAAGAAATTTCCAGAAACATTATTTTTATTATCACTAACTAATAAATCCAATTGGGTATTTTATTCACTGTCTGTTTTCATAGCTGCTGTAGTGACTTTTATCTGTTATAAAGTGAGCTAGTCTAGAGTTCAGAGCGTGATAAATCTTTGGAAATTCACACCAGCTTGGTGTCAAAAGCTTCTGAGGATAATTCCCAAATATCTTTTGATCTTTGCCTATAGCTACAGAGCAACAGATGGATTTTGTTTTACTTAGATTCTTTCTTCTTTGTACAAAAAAAAAAAAAAAACTTTACTTATGTCATGTGTCTGTTTGTCAGAGCATTACCACATGTATGTAGTGTCCATGAAGGCCAGAAGACAGTGTTGGGACCTTTGGAGCAAGAGTTACAGGCAGTTGTGAGCCACCTGACATGGGTACTGGGAGCAAAAGGTCTACTGCCCAGCAGCAAGTGTCTCAACCCGAGCAATTTGTCCAGTCCTTTCCTTATACTTAATTCACGAAGAATTATTCATAAGCTCGAATTTTGTATATTCTTCTATAACTTTACCATAGGAACAAGGAAGAGATTTATGTAATAAAATTTCACACAGTTTTATAGATTCATGATTATTGTTTTTGTTTTGATTTTTGAGACAGAGTTTCTCTGTGTAGCTCTGGCTGTCCTGGAACTCACTCTGTAGATCATGGGGGCCTGAAACCTAGAAATCAGCCTGCCTTTGCCTCCCAACTGCTCGGATTAAAGGTGTTCACTACCACACTCAACTCGTGATAGTTTTTACTTGAGTACTTCCTATATTGCTCTAATGATTTGTTATTCACAGGCATTTTATTCAACTTGCTTTGTAAATGCAACACACAGCATGTTTTATTGTCTGTTGTTCCTAATTATAAATTTAATCTATACTAAGATTTAACATTCAGTTTAGGTTTTCAAACACTGTCACAGAATTTTGGATAGCAAAATATATATTTGATAGTAAGATGAGATTTGATACTTAGCTGCAGCCTTCCATTTCAAGAGAACATAACATCATACTGCCATATAAATTGTCAGAACTGTACTGAGCTCAGAGTGTATACCTGGTTTTGTATATGGTTTTTGTGTGCCCCTTATATCTCATTAATAAGTTTTAATCTAGTTTTTGAATGAACAAACTGAGAACCAGAGAGATGAACGAGCTTGAACAAACTCATTCAAGCTTACAGAGATTCTAAATGGATAATTCTTGACATATTGTTTTCTTTATTAAGGATCAATAATCTTAGTATAGCCACTGTTTACCGAGTATTTTCTAAATGGCAAGGGTTTAAGCTTTTTTGCATATGGGGATATTTCACACAAAGCATCAGAGGAAATAGTATCCATATCTTCCCCAAAGTACATGGAAGATTCCCAAGGTTAAGTAAACGTTTCAAAGTTGCACATCTGGTTATTGACTGCATAAGGTTTGAGCATTCCAGCATTCTAATGCATCGCATTTTTCTTTCTTTGTCTCACAAGGGAGAGCCCAGTGCATTCCCCCAGGACAGAACTTTTAGAACAACTTAGGAGTTCTCATTACACTTCTGAAGAACAGCATTTTTCTCTCTCTTTCTTCAGTTTTCTCCCTGAACTTATTAAATTACAATAAATACCAAAACAAAGCATCTTAAATAGAAACACTATCTTTATGAATGCTGAAATATTATATAGGAGGCATGCTTATTCTAAAGCATTGAGTCTGAAGATGAAATATAGTTCTATATGATTCTCTTCAAATGTTTGATATTATTTAATGTCCCCTGAGCATTAGGTGTATGGGTTGTATTGTAGATGTATTATTGGGGTGGGTTCCCCACAGTTAGTTGTTTTCTGTATTTAGCTTTCTGTGAAGATCTTTTCTGGAAAAAAAGCTTCTTTGGTGAAGGATGGATGCTAACTTTATCTGTAGGTGTGAGCACAGGTACTTAGAATGTAGTTAGAGGGGCTGGAGAGATGGCTCAGGGGTTAAGAGCACTGACTGCTCTTCCAGAGGTCCTGAGTTCAATTCCCAGCAACCATATGGTGGCTCACAACCATCTGTAATGGGATATGATGCCCTTTTCTGGTGTGTCTGAAGACAGTGACAATGTACTCACATATATTAAATAAAAAAATAAACAAATCTTTTTTAAAAAAGAGTGTACTTAGAGATCACACTGGTTTAGGGAAGCAGCAGTAGTATGTTCTTCTCTAGGGACTATGGCCTCAGCAGTCAGAAGTAGTTGGTCAGGTCTACAGTGCCAGGCATGGATTTCCTTCCATTGAGAGGGCCTTAAGTCCATTTAGACAGCTGATGGCTACTCCCAGGATCTGATGCTACCATGGCATCTCTGGGGATAGCTTGCTGTGCTGGTTATTGTGGTTTGTAGGTGACACAGCTGAATAGGACTCTGGATGGCTTTTCTTCCTTGGCAGCTTTCATAGCTCCTTATGGTACCAGGAGAGCTAGCCCTTGGGAGGAGGATTCCCTGACAGTCCCAGCTCAATTCCTCCAAGTCCTGTGTCTGGAGCAATAGAGTCTTACCTTAAGTTTCTGGGAGGTAACCAAAGGGTGATAGCCTATAGTGTTTTGGGGGATCTCCTGGAGTCTCCTGACTAGAAGAATTTCCTGACAGTGGGGGCTTTGTTAGACAGTCTAGTGGGGGCTTTGTTAAACAGTCTATGTCTTTTGGGAGGAACATTGTCTCTTCAAGTAATTACAATTATATATATATCACACACATATATGTATATGTATGTATCACACAAATATATATGTAATTTCAAGTTAAAATAATATGATTCCCTGTGATTTGTTTAAACTTCCAACTATTAGCATATCTATATAAACTCTCACTGATTTGTACGTATACCTTCTTCAGGCTGTAGATACCTGTGTTGATAGGTGACTGGGCAGTGATTGCTCTTCATAGTGATTAAACACGCATCTAAGTGAATTCAAAATGAAGGGCTGGCTTTGTTTATCTGCTTTCTTTCCATTTCTAAATACTGAGCCAAAATCAAGACATTGAACATGGGAGTTTACTGAAGTCTGATGCTTCTGCCCAAGATTTGCTTGGCCATCCCTTGAAAGCCTGAAGCATTTAAGATGTATCAGTCAAGGCACACGAGAACCCTGGGAAAGGTGCAGCTGCTCTGCAGAAGCGGGTGGAGTTGGTGTCACATGAGGCGGTTCTCATCCTAGCTGAATGCTGGTTGGACCTGGCCGTCCTTCAGGGAGGTTCCCCTGATCTATGGCAGCTTGAAGATGTGGGAACACGACATTGCTTACATTCCTCTGACTTTTGTTCTGACTTTTATTTTGCTCTGGCTTTGCCTGGGACCAGAGCTGTCAACAGCTTCCTTTCTATGTTTATCTTCTTCCCTAGCCAAGGATGAATCATGATGGGTTTCAACTCCCAAGTGCCTATGTTTGGCTGGGAAATAGCAGTAGGCTCTGGTTTAGCCACCCCAAAGCCTCATTTTAGTGATGCGAGGCAAAATATTATCTGGGTTCTTCTCTCAGAATTTCCTGGCTCCTGGTGGTTTTGGCCAGAGACTGGAATCCCATTCGGGCTGTTTTCTGAATTGGGAAGCTGATGATTTTACTCTCCTCACTGTCAGTAATGTGGCATTCTGAGTACTCTCCCACTTGAACTTGAAAGCATTGGGCTCTTGCTTCTCATGATCTGAATGCTTCTGAGACGTTGGATTATACCACATCATCTAAAGACTCAGGGGGGAAGGGTCATCGGACTTGAGAAAAGAACCCAGTGGTCTGGACAGAGTCTGTTCTTAGCACAGCAATGACACAACATTTCTGCTTCACAGATCCCAGTGAGCAACATCAGCGAGTGGGAGCTTCGCATTCCTCTAATACGGAGCCCATTGCTGACTTGGCAAAGGAGGTCTTTTCATTGTTGAAGAATTAAATACTACACAAGTTCATATAGGGTTTCAATTAATAGGATTTCCATTAAAATACTTTGTATGACCTCCACTCATACATACAGATCCTGCTGGGGAGGCAGGCGAACAGCCGTGGTTTTGAAAACAAACTCCAGAAGCAGACATTCTGGCTTCACACTCTGGACATTCTACTTACAGCCCTTCAATCTTCGATAAATTTCCTGCTTTAGTTTGTCCACTCACAAGATGAAAACAAGACGTGTGTTACAAGATTGTTTTGAGAAAAAAAAATAGGAACCTCTTGGCACTCAGAATTCCCTTAGCAACCAATGTCCTTATCAATGGATGCACCATGCCTGTTTGTTCAGTTACTAATGCCTAAGGGAAGGTCCCTCCCCTGCAATAGTTGATTATACACTGAAACAGTAGAAATGCAGACACAAAGGAGCGCATATCAAAGTGATAGAATCTGTCATATGTGCTGAGCATCAGTGACTTTGAGATGCCAATGGGAGAGTCTGGGGCCCCTAGAAGACATGGCTCTGTGCTGCTGTAGTCAGGGAGCTTCAGGGCATAGTGTCTGCTCCCCATCAGATGCTGACTTAATCCCTCTTGCCTCTCCCCCTACTGTTCCCCCTAAGTCACATCCTGATCCCCCTTCTCACTGCCCAGCTCCCTAGCATTAGCCTCACCCAGCTGAGCTCCTCAGTAAAACATGCTCTTTTGCTGTTTTCTGTTTTTGTGCATGCATATTTTTCATCTTTTATAATGTTTAATTTCTTAGTTGGGTAAAAATAGGGTTTTGCTTGTCTTCTGCTGTTTCTGAATGGTGGATCATTTCCCACTAAAATCACGACCTTCTCACAATCTTGGTCTAACCTCCTCTACCCATCTTTTCCTTCACATGACTTCTGGCCTTCTGATTTCCTGTCCTTCATCCTGACTCTTCACTCTGAGAGAGGAGGTTGGTGATACCCAGAATCTGAGAGATTGTACTATGATATTCAAATTCACAGAATATGATATACTTGAAATCTAACCCATTGCATGTATATGTACCTAGCCAAACAAGCTGGAAATAATCAGTATAAGTCCCAACAGTGCTTGACATACATGAAAAAATACTTATGGGTTTAACATATGGAGAAAAAGGTAAACACAGTTCACTGTTAGGATGACATGCACTGTATCTATCAAATTGAAAATGCTCATTTTCTAAATTGTGGAGTTAAAATTGTTTGGGGTATCAGAAAAAAATGTCTAACAAAAGAATAGCTCATTTGAATGCCAGAACTGTGTCATTGTCCCTTGAATAAAATGACCAACAACACTGGTGCTGTTTCTGATTGTCAGACCTCTAGAAGGCACAGGAAGCTGGCACTGAATCATGACATGCTATCCATGCAGGCAGCTGCTGCTCCAGCCACACAAGAACATTAGTAGGTAAGATGAGGGGGAGGATTGCACACTGCCTTTGGTAATTGTTCTCTGTCTGAAAGCCACCAGGATTGTGAGTCATTTGGGTGGTCTTCAACTTTCCCTAGACCCTAAGAGACTTCCTGATGTGACTAAGAATTTATAAGAAGCCCAGATGCTGAGCTTCTCTGGAAAAATAGTCACAGTCTGTGATGCCCAGATAACCCCATTTAACATCTCAGCTTCTCATCTAGTATGGGAGCCAGGGAAGCACTAATTAACAGTATGACCTTGGAGAAGTCATGGTCACTGGGCTGAATGATAGCCAGGCCTCTTTCCAACTCTAGACTGCCTGGGATTTTCTTCACAAATATCTCCTTGTACCTCCAAACTCTGCCCTCATTGGTTCTCCTCAGAAAATTTTTCATAGTGTGCTTAACAGACTGTTAAATTACTTTAATTAAAGTGCCAAGGGATAAGAATTGAAGATTACTGAGAGCTGCCGCTCAATCCTCCCCTAGGTAGCTGGGGAGGGCTTCTGTCTGGGAGGATCAGATATCCAGTACAAATCTATCATGGTGTAATAGTGAGCTGATAGATCACAGTGTCTTTAGAGACACAAAGAAGTTAGAATTGGATGGCAGTTTTTGACAGACTGTCCAGAAATCTTCATAAAATTCGGGGCTTCATATAGAAGTCTTGTCTAAACCTTTTGGAGAAAACATGAGTGAGGGGGAGTTCTGGCCTGTTGTCAGTCTTCTCCCACATGGGGCAAAGGAACTTTACTAAAAAGTTGGCATTTGGTCCTGATGTTGGACCTTCAGAGAGATGCTTATGTAACCTCATATTTCTGGGATACTTCCAGGTTTTGGGGAAAGTATCTCAGATGTGCTTTTTGATATTTTGTGTAAAAAAAAAAAAACAAATCCTTTAAACATGATTGGGTCAGGACTTTTATTTTCATTAGTCAGACACCTATGGGGATAATAGGGAAGAAGAGAAGTATGAAAACCACATCTCAGCACATTTGCAAGAATGCATAGCATGTCAGGTTGGAATATACATTGTAGGTGTTTTCTACCAAGTATGGAGTGGATCACTCTCCAAGGTTTTCTTCTCCCCAGATCCTCCCAACCTAGAGGAATCCTGTCTGAAAGTATCTGATGGAGAGGATGCACAGCAGAGCAAATAACCCTCATTGTTAGGCCAACACTGGGCTTAGAACCACATTTTACTTTTGTTGATACTTCTCATCCATGAAGTAGTATAACACTTTCCTATTTCACATAATCTTACTAGTATTGGTCCAGCGAATAAGGCTTTGAACAGGACATGGCCTTGGGAAGTCACTTAAGTCTCCAAATTCAGCTCAAACATCTGAACTTGGAACTCTGTTTAAATTGAAAATGGCCCTGAGAGAAGTAGGAACAAACATGGTCCCTCATTTACATCTCTGCACAGAGCGTTTCCCTGTTTTGTTCTGAAGTGCTCTGAATCTAGAAATTATCTAAGGAATGGGTACAGGTGTGGGGAAAGGATAACACAAGCATTTGCTCCACTCAAGATTTGGTTTCAGGGAAGTTCGGGCTCCTATTGTGTTCATTCTAGCTTCCTTAAAGATTCTGCTTCAGATTCTCAAGCCATCATTCCTCATACATTCCTCATTATCCAGCCAGTTCTGGCTTTTACGATGATGGTTCACAGAGACTCTGTGACTTTTCTCATTGTGGGTCAGGTTGATACCTGACCACAAACAACTTGAGGAAGGAAGGCTTGATTTCAGTTTATAATCCAAAGGGACACGACCCACAATGGAAAGAAGGGATAGTGGCTGGACACATTGTATCCATAGTTAGGAAGCACAGACTGGAGGGAAAATGGGGCCAGATAAAGAAATGGCTAGTATTCCTCTTCCATTCCTCTCTTTAGTCACTAATGACCTACTTCCTCTAGCTAAGCCCCATCTCAAGGTCCACCTCTAGCTGGAGACCAGCGTCCCAAACACAGAAGGTTATGGGGCTTAGTTCACATTCCCATCACAACAGAGACCTTTCTTTCTTGTGCGGTAAAAAAGTCCCCAAGTCAGGGAGTGACCTAGGCTGTACAGAGGTCTGTGCATCATTAACGCTAATTTGAATGTCTCCTTCATCTCTATATCCAAGCAGTCAGCAGGGACTGCTGAATCTCTAGCTTGTTTTTTTTTTTTTTTTTTAACTAATAGCCAACTAGCTTCTCTGAACAGGTGAGTTTGTTGCAAACATTGACACATTTTTAGGATTATCCCTTATAGTGAAGGCTCTCAAGGCTGAACGCACTTTTATACGTGCCCAGAGCTTGGTCAAGGAAGAGATCTTTGAGCATGGAGCTGGTTTCTGATTACATCATTATGATTATGGGTCAGGGGAGCTGGGAATATGCAGTTCTAACAAGTTCCCAGGTAGGGCCAAAGTTTCTGGTTCAGGGACCACACTGGGAGAAGTACAACCCTACAGGGAAGTATGTACCATTAATTGAACATTGAAGTTCACTTGGCTCACTTAAACACAGGGTGATTAGTCCCCAGTCCTAGGGAGTTTACAAGACTTGATTTGGCGGGGGTAGTCTACTCATTGGTGTGGGTGTATACCTCTCTCTCTCTCTCTGTGTGTCTCTGTTTCTGTCTCTCTCTGTCTCTCTCTCTCTCTTACACACACAGACCCCTTTTAGAAATAGGGGGTCATGATTCTGTTGTAATATATGGAAAGAAAGAACATTTCTTGTATGTGTTCAAGATGTTATCTCAAGGGAAGATTGTAAAAGGGAAGGTGAAAATAGGCGCTTCATTTCTTGCCCTTACAGCTCCCCTCTCTCCAGAATAGATTCTGGTGAGAATGACTACATTGACTTAATAAGCAAAATTATTTTTTTTTCTGGGCCCTTTTGGGACACCAGGAAGAAAATTGCTGCTGTAGAAGTGAGGGTCACTCAGTCACGGGTTGGTTGAACTGAACAGTACTCTTACCAGGTTCTAACCCCCAAGGCTTTTCCTTCAGCCATTCAGCTTGAGTCAGCACTCCCATACTTTGTAACTATAGAAATGGGGATGGGGGCTTCATGCCAGGCTGCTTGTCATGGTAACAACCAGGCAAGAGTTCAGGGTTTTGTCCACACAGGAAGGGCAAGTGGCTCTCTCAGGGGGAGGTTGAACCATAAAACTGTGGGCTTATCCTGAGAAAGGGGGGCAACCTTACCTTTTGTCAAGCCTTCCCACAGAGGCTGTGTGGAGAAGAAAGTTTAACTAGCAGCAGCCTTCACTTTATTTGATAAAGTGTAGTTTGCTTTCTGCTTGAGATTTTTATTGACCATAATAATTCTAATTGAAATAAACATTTTGATTACAGCTCTGTTCCACAACTGCTTAATAGGGAACTAAAATAACTTTCAATAATCATTTTGTCCAAATGGGATTCATTTAGCCTGACAGTTATTCCAGGCATTTATTGGCACGCGGCAGGCTGGGAGTGTTTCCGAGCATAATTACGGGAACATTTTACACTGGGGTTAACCTTACCAAAATGACAGACTGAAAAGTTGTGTAAAGCAGCAAATGAAACCCATAATCTGGCATGCGAACCTCGTAAACCAATCCCCTTTCTCTACTGCTTCTGATACCCATGACTCTAGTTAAAATTAAAAGGAGTTTTCTGTTGAAACTGACAGTCTGGCTAGAGAAGCCCACTTTAATGAGGGTACACTGCTAAGGGGAACTTTATAGCCACTTGGTATATTTGTAGCCAACTCAAGGAACCTGGGTTCTGGGTGGCCTGACGTCTTGCCAAAGGTTAAGGTCTCATCTGCAGCCCCGAGGAGGACCTGTTCTTTCTTCTCTTTAGATTAGTAATCAGAGAGGTGAGGAGCTTGGCTGCTTGGGGTCCTGATTCTTTTCATTATCCATCTATAGAAGCAGCACCTACTGTTAGTTTTATCTTCTTCCCTGGAAGCTTTCTCCAATCAGTTGTAAACGTGGAAGGTGAGGGGGTGGGGGAAGGAGAAGGGTATGGAAGGATGTCTCTCAGTTCTTAAAGTCAAGAGACATAGCATAAGTAGAAGGTATTTAGCAAAAAGAAGCCAAGTAGACAGTCTAAAGAGGGCCTGGAATGGGCCAGGGAGCAGCCTAAAAAGGTTGTGTGTTGTGGTAAAGGTGTGGTAAATATTCATAAAAGTATTTATGAATATTTATTAGCTGGGTGGCCTACTATGAGGTATGGGTACTCTTTTTCCCTCTCAAATCACGGTGAAACTGACCTCTCTTTAAGTACTCTTCCCATGATTCCCACAAATGAGAGGTGATGTCAAAACCACAATGCAAGTGGCATTATAATAATATCAGGTCTTTTGAGGATACTGACCGGTCATTAGGGCACAGATATAGGAAAACTCCCTGATGTGTCTGATATAGTAGGAATGACCTAACTTCAGTTTCAAAGATGTTTTACTACGAAGGACATTTTGATTATTAGGAGCCCCAGCTGCAAGATGCAACTGTTGGTTTTCTTGATTACATCATAGCTAAGTCCTGACCTATGCAGTGTTAAACTTTGACACCTGAAATTGGAAACCAGCATGCTCATGGATGTGACTCATAGAAGGGGCCACTGTGGCTCTCAGGAGGGATATTGAGCATCCCTGTCACATCCGTGATGAAGCTTACTTGTGGCCAGCAGAGGTGTGTGCACTTTGGTGCACTTAAGACGCTTCCTCTGGATGAATGGAGACTGGGAGACAACCTTCTAGAGGATCAAGGATAACCTTAAATCCAACACAATTTAAGCAAATTTGTGCTTAAGACCTGTGCTGCCTTTTCTCATCAAATGCTCTCATTGGAATTTGTTTTGAAGCTGGAAACCTGTGCTCCTAGGACAACATGTTCTTGATTGATGTCAGTGACTCACTAGGGTGGTGGTAAAGCTATTAGAGTTTGCTGCCATTGCTGTGGTGGATTGCTGTTCGCGAGCATGCTGGTTTCCAATGTCAACAATTAGAGTATTACTGGGTAGGCGGGACTTAGGTATGAAGTAACCAAGGAAGCCAACGGCTGTGTCTTGCAGATGGGCTCCTAATTGTCAGACTGTCCTCTGTGGTTAAACCTTGAAGCTCAAGGTAGGTCACTCTGGCTGCCATTCTCAGCATAGCCTGTGCTGTTCTTGCCAAGATTGGGGTTGGGAATTAACATTTGGTAGATATGTGGGCAACAGTTACCACTTCCAAGCTGTCCCCATGATCACACACTCCAGGGTAATGCTCTGTCCTAAAGTTCTTGATGTTCCTCTGGCACAGGAATCCATATCTTTAGACATTTTTCTTCTCTGGACTTTCTATTCCCACAAACCCCTGCACTTTCTTAGGTCTTTGAACAGATTTGTCTGAGTTTTCAGCTACTTGAAGGCAACTCAACCAATAAATGGACACTTGGTACTTTTACACTAGTGCCCAGGGAAGGGCGAGAAGGAAAATTAGACAACTGAATTAGGAGATTAGAAGGATGCTTTAGCTTGCCTTGAAAGGGATTTCTGTCATCTGGAGCAGGGGCCATTGCAGTCTTGGGGAACGCATTGGGTCCCAGTCTTGTTGACGACATCCTGTGTGCATGTGTTGTTTCGCACACCCACCCAGTGAGAAGCAGGCAAAGTTATGGATCTTCCCGCTGAGCTAGGGCCCTACAGCTTTTTGAAGGTCGAAAGTTACCCTGTATGTAATTTCATGTCTGATATAGGTAAATCAGTTAGCTTCACCAGAGTTGGAAATATCTCATTGATCTATATTATAACCTTTATTTGGCAAAGCATCAGATTTCGTCTAAGGAAAGCTTGACTTAATTCCAGATGACTTAAATATTATTTACCTCAATCTTTGTCAATAAAGCATCTTGGTAGACATGGCCAAGTTACATACGCACATAAAGGAACTATTTCCATAGTCACTGGGTCCCCTATACAAGTCAGCCAGAGGAGCTTGCTTGTGATACGCTATCGGTCATTGCCCCTCTGCTCAGTGTTAAAATTGTCTATCAGCATTCTTGCTTGTGTGTAAGCCTGAATGGGGAATCAACTCTTCTTGTATTACCGCCTTCCCAAGATATGTTCAAAGCCAACAGGCAGTATATACTAACCATTTTACAAAAGTCTTCCAAGACAACCCCTCTCCATAAAACTTCTATATACTCCCGACACCCAGAGCAGAACATCAAACCCTTGTACTATAGCTGAGAAAGTCAAATAGCAAGTCTTTCCAGGGGAATGGTCAGAGCAGGGATTGAAGACATTACCTACCACCATCTGTGAAATCAATGCTCTTTGCTTGTGTTGTTCTAATTAGAAATCCTGTCTTTTTTTTTTTTTTGGACAATTTTCTTGTTGATGTCTTTTTGTGAACATAGGTTTGACAGAACTGGAGCAAACAGAAAATGGAGGGACTTATTACAACCCATATTTATAGGGATGTATACATCTGTAAATTTGCAGGTAGCTGAAGTGGAAGGGAAATCTTCTGTATGTTCTGAGGGGCAGACCATTATGAGCCCTGCATAAGATAATATGGATCAAAGTCGCCTCACAAATGTCCAACTCTCAAGTGTTTGGACTGAACTGACTACTGATTTTGTTTTGAAAAATGATAGTACAGCAGCTCTCGTTGCAATGTTAGTATAGCAGCTCTTCTTGCTTGCAGAATATGGAACACCTTGATGGGGATTGGTGCAGACAATGACTCCTTTTGCACATACTGGAAGGCCAAGGACTGCCCCCCCAGTCTCCCCTGAACTCTGAAGGAGGCTGTTAATCAGCTCTGTGGTGTCACATTACAGTGTTTCCTGATTGGCATCTTTTCTCTGTGCCTCCTACCTTCCAGGCACTTACTAGGCCGAACCCTGCCTAGCCTCTGAGATCAGAGATGGCGTGCATCATTGTGATATGACCATAGATGGCTTACCTGCCTTTACTCCTAGAAGTAAACACCAGTTTCTTTCCCAGATACTTGTGTTCTATTCTGCATATCCTTTGCTTTTTCAGAAGGAATGATGAATGGCAATCCATTTCCAGTGGCAATGCAACTACAAAATAAATGGCTGCATTGCTGTAGCTTCCTCACTGGGTGTTTATGAGTCACTTGTGACTTCAGTGTGAGTGGCTCTGCTCCCAGAGGTGGCTCTGCTTCTAGAGGTGGCTCTTGTGACCTCAGTGTGAATGGTGTTTCCAGAGATGTCACTTGGCTTTGACTTGGTTGGACACCATTGCTCTCTTCTTCCTCATGGTCCACTGGAGTTTATTTATTTATTTATTATTATTATTATTATTATTATTATTATTATTATTATTATTATTATATAGACTCTTCCTGCTTCCTACCCCTGATGCCACAATTATGCACGATAGTGCCCTTTAAATTCACACGTTGAAGTCTGAATATCCACGTCTTCAAATGTAACTTGACTTTGAGATGAAGTTGCTGCAGACATAGTTAAGTTGAGATCATAATGGGGTATGGCAGTTTTACTGGTGTCTCATGAAAAGGGGTGGGGGCTAGACATAGAGACAGACTGGTAAGTAGATAGCTAGGTAAAATTGCAGTTATGCTGCTACAGATGAGGAGGTGTTAAATTTAGGAGAGTGGCCTGGAAATGATTCTTTCCTGGGACCTTCAGAGGAACTGTGTCCCTCTGAGCCCTTGGGTTTAGGCTGAAAGATGATAAGCTGTGGCATTTTGTTGTGGTGGGGTGCTCAGACAGTCTCATCATTCTCCTTCCTCTTAACACACACACACACACACACACACACACACACACACACACTCACACACACTCACACACACACTCCTTTAGCTTTCCTACATTCCTTTGTAGGAAGACCTTCATTCATAACTTAGTTCAATGTCAGATGTCTAGGCTATAAGTGGTCTACTGAGTGCAGGATCCTGTATTATGCTCCACTGAGTCCATAATTAGGATATAAACCACGTGAGCTCTCCCAAAGGGGCAGCTGCCTCTACCTCGGGCAGTCTGAACTCTGCGGAAGTCAGGGTCCTACCAAGCAGCCTTGTATTTCTCTTTCTCAAACACGTTTGTGTGTCAGCATGGCCTTCAGTGTCCCTACAATGTAGATGTGCCTGGTCTGTGACAGGTCAGGGAGCAGACAGAAGGGAGATTAAGATGGCCTTGGGATATAGGAGAAAGACAGTCAGTCCCCATGTGTGCAAGAGGATGCTCACTCTGCTGACATCCTGCCCCATCTACACTGCTGGCATTGAACTCCAGCCTACTTAGAAAGAGATTGGCAGCAGGTACAGCTTTTTACAGCTTCCTTTGCTTTTGCTCTAAAGCATTCCTCAAAAATCTGTCTTCAGAGGCTGGAAAAGAACCTCAAACCATTTATGACTGTTTTCACGTCATTCAAATCCAGGAGACTTTGAAGACCCCTCTGTATGTTCTGGGGGAAGGCTCTCTGCTCAGAGGGCATGTGTTTTGTGCACAACAGCACTTTGAAGGACTCATGCCCAGAGAACGACATTTGTCCCTGAGAGTAAACTCTAAATTACATCACAAATTAACATTTTAAAATTAAAGTTGGCATTTCTGACCTGCCTTCTGGCACCCATGATCATGCCGAAAAGTGACATCATTTATGACACTAGCAGTTAAGGAGCCCAGTGTTTGCAGCCGTAAAACACTTTCCAGGCCTGATTTAATATCGATTTTGCTGTCAGGCTAACGTTACTTTAATATTTAAACAAATGTTTAATGTTTAAACAGTCTGATTTTCCTCTTTTCATTTTTCTGTGGTTTTAACCCACTGTTATCTATGTTGTAACAATCTCCCCTTGGGCCAACTTCCACATTCTCCTGACCTATCTGAGGCAATATTCTCTGAGTTATTATCTCAATGTCTATCCTGTATCTAAAGCTTTCTCTTTCTTTGAGGTAGATGAGCATCAGGCTGTGTGCATGCTGTAATTCCCACTGTACAGATGTTATGAAATGATGCTGTTAAAGTGTGGGTCTGCTGGTAGTTAGATCCAGGGGACCAGAGGCTGTTACAGTGTGGGTCTACTGTTAGATCAAGGGGACCAGATGCTGATACAGCATGGGTCTGCTCTTAGATCCAGAGGACCAGAAGCTATCCTACAAGCAACTGCTTTCTCACGAAGATTTAAACTGATCAGTGCGCATAGCCAGTAACTTTGGGGAAAGTGAAGAACTGGGGAGGCATATTCACAACTGTCTGTAGCTTTGAACTAAGGCAACCTATTTATTTATAAATAAATTTATATATTTGTCTTTCCTTTCTTTCCTTCTTCCTTTCTTTCTCTCACTCCTCCCCTCCTTCCCTTCTTCCCTCTACCCCCTCTTTCTTTCTCTCTCTCTCCCTTTCTTTCTTTCTTCTTTTCTTTCCTTCCTTATATACAGAGCCTCGAGTAGTCAAGGATGGCCTTCAGCTCTTTAAATTCTTTTTGGTCTTTATTTATTCATTGAGAATTCCATAAGGTATGTATATTTTTCTATCACATTCTTCTCGTCTCCTAGATCCCTCATATCCTTCCCCACCTCCCTCCTCATGTTCTTTCTTTCTCTTTAAAAAAGAATCCAAAACAAAACAAAGCACAGAAAACAAACCAACACTCATGGTGTATGATTTGTGTTGTCCACTCTTCCTCCTAGGCATGGAGCTTGCTCTGGAGTGCGGCACTGAAGTCTTGGTCCTCCTCTTTCTACCTCTCAACCTGCAGACTACAGGTGTGTGCCACCATTCCTGGGATCCTCTTGCTCATACACTGAGAGGGGCTTGTGCTTAAACAGAAGAAGGTGCCCTTGTCAGAGATTGATTTATATAATTAGGATGAAAGCAGCTCATATTTGGAGACAAAATAATGGTGCTAACAGGAATCAAATACGAGAATGTCAGAAGGAACATCACATTTACAACATGTTTAGAGCCAGGTGCTCTTTTTTATAGCACCCAGTTCACATGAGTAAATCACCTGCTCCCCACAACCCTCTCACAGGGAGTGAAACACTCAGCAGGCAGGGGCAGTGCTTCATTTGACTAGGGAGCCCCTCCCCAGCTTAGGCATCCTAGTATCACTTTTGGAGGTTCGTGGATTTCCTCATCTTCTATTAGTGGTGATGAAAGGGCAGCCTTCTTGTGCTCTGTATACCATGGGCATGCAGCATCACTTAGTAGTCTATCCTCATTTCTAGCTGATTGGTTTTCCACAGTGTTATTTA
>NW_022196903.1:45618821-45642654 GCF_008632895.1 Mastomys coucha
ACACGCACATCTACTGCAGTGGATCCTTATTTCCAGCTGATTGGTTTTCCAAAATAATAATCTGAATTGCTACCTAAAAATAATACCTGGACAGAAAGTGAGCTTGGAATTCTGAGGCTCAAATGGTTTTTCTGCTGTCAAGATTCCCAGTCTGCTTCACCTGGTGTTCTCATTCAGGGGCATTGGAAACACCTAAGCAAATCCTGAGCTTTTGAGTGACTTCCTAAATTGCAATATTCTTCTTTCTGAGTGTTCTATACAGAACCACCAAGTCCCAAACCACCAAAGCCAGAGATGCTCTGTCAGAAAAGCAGAGGATTGCTTTATGAAGTTAGGTTTGATCTACAGCTCATTTTTTTTCTTTTTTTTTAAATACTACCCTCTAGGGATCTTACGTGTCCTGCTTTTGATGTTTGGGAGTAATTTCTACATGTTTGTGGAAGCAAAAGTAACATGTTTAGACTAGTATGACAGTGTTTTTAAAAGAATTTTTCATTTCATAAGACAATGATCAAGTAATAACCTTGCCCCTTTAGTCACAGCCTGTGGCTACAAGAAAGTGGGGTTGGGGGAGGAGGAAGGGGAGGGAGAATGGAGAGGAGGAGAGGTGAGGGAGGGGGTAGAGCTGATTATTCCAACTAGACAAATAGCAGCATACTTTTTTTCTCTGGCTCTCAGAAAGTCAAATGAGGAAAGTCACAAGAAGGAGCTCCAAACTGTCCAGAATACCATCTTGTGGGAGTGGGTGGGAGCTCTTAGTAAACTGCAGACCCGTGGACCTTCCCTTCCTATAAGTGATAGATGAAAGTTCCTGGGTGTGAGGTCTTCAGTTCTTAAAGGTCAGGAGCTTAAGATCCACTGCAGTAGATGTATGCGTGCCTGAGTGTGTGTGTGTGTGTGTGTGTGTGTGTGTGTGTGGTATGTATGCAAGTGTGCTTGCCTCTGTAATATACCCATGTCATTATGTGTGAAGGCCAGATATCAATTTCAGATGCCTTTGGTGGGGGCATGGGGAAGGTTGAAGACAGGGTTCTCTGTGTACTGGAACTCTCTCTGAGGGTAGACCAGGCTGCCCTTGAACTCAAAGATCCACCTGCTTCTGCTTGCCAAGTACTGGGATTGAAGGTCTGCACTACCACTGCAGGGCAGATGTCTTTCTCTATTTCTGTCTTATAGTTCACCTTATTTTTGGGTCAATGTCTTTCACTGTACCCAGAGTTCCTTGATTTGGCTAGACTATCAGAGTTGGGAGCCCTTGGATCTCTGTTACACCCCAACCAGCACTGTGAACAGAGGTGAGTGCCACCAAGCCTGGCTTGGGGCTCAGCATCCAAGTTCAGGTCCTCATTCTTGCACAGCAAGACCTTTACTCTCTGAACTATCTCCCTGGCTTATCCAACCACCCAAGATATGATAAGCAGTGGCTTCTGATGAGAGGTGACTACCACAAATAAATAGAGACAAGATTGCTTTTGACTGATGGTGTCATCGAACCTCAGAGATATCAGTGGCAAATGGACCAACACTGAGCTGTGTTTTCCAAATGGGATGTCGGTCCAATGAGGTTCACTACCTGTGCTGCTGATTCTCTCTCTTTGCCATGCCCAAGAACATGGTATTGTTTGTATCTTTGTCTGACCCTCCTCTAACCTAAGTCCTTTACCCCGTCTTTCTTGTTGACTTCCATCATAGTAAACCAATGAATCTCAGCTCTCCCCAAACTGCTAAGTTGAAGGGGAGTTATATGTAATGCCAGTATCAGGACACAAAGCATAGCACAGACAATGTCCACTGTGTCCATGTGTCCCCTATGAAATCCTGATGAGAATAATCTCCTGGACCCAGGTTGAATGTGCAAAGAGATGGAGAAGGGAGAATTAGAAAGCACATTGAAAGTGGGGTATTGCTTTGCACTGTCTTGGCTGCTAGGTAAGGTTTACATCTAGCCATTCTTTGAGAATTTGCTTGCTGAGGACAAATGACTTATAAGTGGTAATGGGTGTTGGCCATGAGGGAATCATTTTCTGTCCCCTTTTGATGGCTAAATGTCACCCCATGCTTAAATTAAAAATGATACCTGGGGCTGCTGCTCTGTCCAGGATAGTCCAGGAGCAGAGTGGTGATTGATAGCTGGCTGGGGTTTACTGGCACTATTAAAGGACCCTGAGATGGCCAAGCAAGTGAAAATAAAGGTGTAATGATTGAATTATATATTCTCTTTCTATGATTGAAAATAATATCAGACAACTGACTCCAGAGCCAGACAGATTACATAAGCACGAGTTAAGTGGTAGAATAAAAATGAGTGATTTTCCTCCTTGACTTAAACGCAGCTCTAAGTAGTCTGCCCTTGAATCCAGCAGAAAGCAATTTCCTCCTCCCCAGTAACAGCTAGGGGGCATTGCAAATGCAAATTGAGTTAGCTTTGCATTTTTAATATTCCTCACACCCATAACTCACTGCTGAGATTTTAGAGATGTTATTTCTACCACTTGGGCACATTTGAATTATTTTGCACCTCTGAACTTTTGCATTAGCTTTAACATTGGCGCTTAAGATATATGCTTTAATCTATCAAGAGGCCTTCGCTCATAGAAACTGTGGTCGTTGTGGTTGGGGCTTCCAACAATTCAGGACAGACTGTCATTTAGGGTGTCATGTTCTCTTCCAAAGGCAAACTTGTTGAAATGACTCCTGCTAATATGAAGAGTCATGAACTTCAACCACTGCTGTGCGGCTCTATCCTATGAACAAGTATGGGCTGGGCATCCTCTGGGGCTAGGGAAGTGGGCAAAAAGCTCCTCAAGGCTCCACAGTGTGTGGAGAATTTCATCACCTGTTGATCATTAGTAATATAATTTCTTCTTTTTGAAAAATCTGTTTATGTAACTCATAACAGGATTAAGTTTATTTTATTGTCAGTAGGTGAGACTGGGGAATTGCAGGAGGTGAAGACTCAGCATGTTTCTTATGATATTTGTGCATATAATAATACATGTATATGCATATCTTGTTGTGATAGATATACATATATGTGCACATATGTGATATATCTATATGCATGTGTGTGTATGTGTGTGTGTACATACACACCCATAGTTTTTCAGTGACAATGGGACATGGGCAGGAGACACAGACCTCTCATGAAATGGAACCAGGTCTCTTGACTTTGTCCCAGAAGAGAATTTTAAGATGAGCCAGTGTGAAGCAGAGATGGATAATTTTATATGGAGGAGGGGATTGTTTAACACAGTTTTGAGCACATGGGTGATCAGAAAGAAAGGCATGCAGGAAAAGAGTACCTTGCACCTAGAAGATGAGGCGTGAACGTCTCATGGGAGCGTTGCCCTATGCAGTAGCTGTATGTATAATTTTGATGGTTCTCAAATTGTACCGCAAAGGTGGAGGAAGAGCCTTCCTGTGACTTCTTTGGTGGGATGACCTTGGAGGTGTCTCAATGGGATTGAAACATAAGAGAAAACCAGGAGCCACAAGGGTCACTTGAAGGTCAAAGCCATTGAAGGACAGACTGTGAGTGAGGTTTCCTGCGAGAGTCTTAGGAAATTGCAGGTTTGTAGCTGAGAAAGAAGAAAGACTATGTACAATTAGGTTTCAAGTATGATTCACTGCTACCTTAAAGTTCCTGTTTGAAGCATTTTCCTGTAAAAGAAAAATTGTCTCTGTGTGGGCAACCTATAGAACAAATTATATAAATTATATTAATTATGCTGGAATTCTTGACTCTCAGGTGATGTGGACCTTCAGCCAGACTCCAGAGTGAGGGTCCATTTCCTTTCCCAGCCCCCTTCATCTTCTCTATCTGGTCTGCCTCATTTCCTGATGCTCTTTGCAGTTTCTCTGGTCACCTCTTTCCAGATCTGAAGTCAAGTACCACATACACACAGTGTAGCATCTTTTATGTTATTTGTGTGTGTTTCTTTATTTGCTTGTCTTTTGATCCAGGGTCCCACTATGTAGCCCTGGCTAGACTGGAAGTCTTCATGTAGACCAGGATAACTTTCTTACCACTACCCCCTGAATCATCACACCTGGCACATTCCTTTGTTCAAACCAATTCATTGAGTGTGTCTTTGTCAGTCGCTGTTCTGAACGCTGTAGGTACACTAGTAAATTGTAGAGCACGTGGACCATGCCCCCAGAGGAACTGTCTGTCATGAAACAGGTGAGGTTGAGCATGTCCAAACCTTGGAAATCTTAGAAATTGAGATTAGAATTTCATTCTGAGACAGGCAGGAGTAGTACTAACTCCTTCCTTGCTTCCATGCCCGCCTACAAGCTCATAATCAGGTGACCTCCGACCAGGTGGTCACAGGTAGTTGGTCACTACCCAGCACCTGGAACACCTCTCAGTTCTAGTGAGGCATCTCAGTACATTAGCTTTCAGCCAGTGACCATCTCCTTCCCTGTCTATTCTCACACTCTTCCCCCAAAACTATATAACCTTTGGTACACCCCCAAAGAAAGTGAATGTGTTCAAGCCCACACTGAATAAAGAAATACGAACAAGCTACGATTGTCTCAGAGAGTTGCTTCATGAAAGATCATTGGAGAAGGCCTTTGTCTAAAAAAGGCCCTAACACTAAGATCTTCAGAGAAGACCTTCTCCCACTAACCCCCACTCACTCCCAACCCGCTTTCCCCCTCCTGGCCTGGTGGGCAGCAGTGTCTAACGCCCCCAAGAGAAGAGGCATACTGTGGACCCCACCTGATCCAGACTCCACCTTCTCTGAGCTGGTGGACCCCTAAGAGGAGAGGCAGAACCCGGCACCACGATAAATGACAATAACTAGTTTGGAAGTATAATATGCTGTGTGTTAAAAGATAGTAAGTACCACAACCAGAGTGGGGTGAGTGGGACTACTGGGGAAGGAGAAGTGTGGACAAAGACTTGAAGGAAGAGAAGCAGTTAGCCACGCAGGTATTCACCTTTAGAGGTCTTCCCAAGCAGAGGCCTTATATGGCATCAATGGGAGGGGAGGCCCTTGCTCTTGTGGAGGCTTGATACCCCAGTGTGAGGGGATGCTAGAGTGGTGAAGCAGGAATGGGTGGGCAGGTAGGGAGCACCTTCATAGAGGCAAAGGGGAGGAGGGATGAGATGGGGGATTGCAAAGGGGAACCTGGGAAGGGAAACAATTTGAAATGTAAATAAATAAAATAACTCATAAAAAAGAACATTAAATACAAAAATTGTATTAAAAAATACAAAAAAAAGTGCAGATTGTCTCAATGATGAAGAGTATGTCTTGCTCTTCTAGAGGACCCCACCCCTGCTTAGTTCCCAGTACCCACATAGAGGAACGCTCAACTGCCTGGAACTTCAGCTCCAAGGGATTGGATGCCTCAGTCTTTCATGGGCACACACATGCACATACACCCCCACACAAGCACAAACATACACACAATTAAATTAAAAATAAGTATTTTATAGTTTAAATTGTGTTGCCCAGCCTAGCTTTGAACTTGTGATTCTCTTTTCTCTTCCTCTTCAGCATATTCTACTGGTATGCAGGGATGTTTTAAAAAGGTATATGATTTAAATATCTATGCTTTACAGAGATGAAGGGATTAAACAAGACAAACTAAAAAGGAGTTCAAAAGTACACAAGATTATTTTACTTAAATCCTTATCATTGATAAGAAATTCATGACAATTGGAAGACCAAGGACCTGTATTCTTGAGATAATAAAATTTAAAAAAGTAAATGCAGATGTGTATTACAATATAAGTTCAATGCTTTATCTTATCAGAGACTTATAATTCTGTGAAGGAAGGGCTTGAGATAGGTACAGCTCTCACCATTCTTGAGAGGTTGCAAGACCTATCCAAGGCTAATGGTAGTGAGCAGAGGTAGGATTCACCTCCTTTTAAAAATGCTTCCTGTGTTGAGTCATTGATACTCAACTCGTGCAGAATGAAGGGTTGAGACCCTCAGTTCTGGATTAAATCCAAATGCTGTGTTTCATGGCACACATTGTGAGTGTACTCTAGGAAGAAAGAGTATGGGACATTCCTGGAGCCTGGATTCACGTCTAGGTAGACTCCTGGAAGATTCACGTCTAGGCAGACTCCCGGAAGATGCTGAAGGAGAGCAGGCAGGGAAAAGACAGGGAAAAGTCCAACTTCATTTAGCACCAGAAAGGCCACATGGTGAAGTAACCTTGGCAGCTTGCTGGGGTTGCCTTTGACACTGGCTTCAGGCCTTCCCTCATTCAAGTGCCACTGTGGCTATGCCACCTTCAAATCCATTCTCCTGTTAGTGCAGAGATGAAAACAGAGTCCTGGGTGTCAGAGAACAGCCATCTCTCCTTTTCCTCCTAAGTTCCTGCATCTCTTTGGAAACTGAGAGCCTGCTTTCCTGACTCCAGATGGAAATTACTTGTTTATGCTGATTTTCAGGAGCTGGGTTCCAGCCGTGTGAGCTTGTAAAAAGCAGTCCCTAGGGCTCCTCTGTGATGGGGAAAGAACAGTGAAGGTGTGGAGTTGGAATGAGAGAGTTGTGTTTTCCTCAGAGAAATTAAAAGTCTATGTCCCGACAATGCAGTTTTGCTTAGCTGAGTAGAGAACCTGGGGAGTGTTTCGAGAGCAAATTATTTTGGACCCTAGGGAGGGCTTAGGGGAATGCAGTCTTTCCTCTAGCAAAGTGTTCAGGAGAGGAGACCCTTCTCTGAACTCTTTGGCAGATTTGATCCAGAGTTAACCAGCACTGAGTCCTGGGATAAGGAATGATGCCATCTAGTAGCCCTGTGCTGAGACTGTTGTCCCTGTCACATAGATGGTCATTCTGCTGGCATAGGCAGAATTCAGATAGTTTGCCTAAATGTATCCATCCAGGACCTCACAAACACAAAGCCTACCACCAGTCTCTGATGCCACTACCATTGTCTCCTAGTAATGTAGTCTGCTTCCCAGCGCACAGAAGTTGGGAACTGGACTGGAGACCGTATTTCGACCCCTATAGTTCCCTAAGTTTAGTACTTTGAATTACAAACAGTCTCCCCAACTGTTCATTTGGCAGCCTTGCAAGTAAAGACATGTTATATTCAAGGTAAAACTTGGCTAGTAGTCCCTTATTCTATAACCTGTATTTTTAGTGATAAAAATACGTTGTTGATTAAATAAACAAACATAAACAATGATAGGGATCCAAACAACACCTACAGAATCAAAGCTCTCTAATCTACAGAGTACTCAGAGATCATCTGAAGACCTTCAGAGTGGTTGGTCTTGAGGTGCCACTATTATTCACTATCTTAAAGGTTGTCATTCTAATGAATTGTTCAGGATGGGATAAAATAACTTTTGCCTTCTCTTCTCATCTGAGAACCACGTGTGAGCTACTCAGAAGCCCATGCTTTGCTGTCCATTAAGGATCTAGACGTATTTGGCTGAGGAGAGATTTAAGTGCCAGGCATAATGCATGGTGACATCATTATACCTTGACAAATAGAAATTATATCAGGCCTTCCTCCTCCCTTTTCTTTACCAAGGATGATTTATTTTAGTGGCTTTCAATTCATAAACCTATGGATTGTCTGTAAAGTTAAAACCCTTTTAAATTTGCAACATGCAGTCGGGGTGGTTAATAGCATTCATGAGCTATGCTATATAATGTTATTGGCGCCGCTCTCTCTGTAAAGGTGCATTATAAACAGGAGCTGGAAATTTATAGCAAGTGAATTTGTAAGCCGCATGTGCCTGGTCTTGTTTCCCAGCCAGCCATGATGCTAAGTTATCATAAGTGACGTGACACGTGACCCTGTTCCATTTCATCTTCATCAAATGTGGAATGATATTGGAAGATCTTGGAATGGAAACTTACAGAGTCAATAGAATTGTTTATATCATGAAAAATAAGCACAGCCCCTCCCATCACCTTTGTTCATCCAGCAAATGCTCTGTGTGTGTCTCTAGAAGTTGATTATTTTTGGTGCATGGGCCCTGCAATGTCTGGGGATTTCCATGAAATTTTCTGTTATTACCCAAGATTCCATCTCCCTTGCCTGCTCCATGCACTGGAACATATGAGTTAAATAGAATGTGTAAGAAGAAGAGCCTGTGTATGTTTACACAATTAGATTACAATTACAAAGTAAGCCTCGAAGTTTGGGGCTGAGATCTGAATCAGTCTCCACTGGAGATTAAAAATATGGTCTATTTTGTTTATCTAGGATCCAAATTGGAAGATTAAATGATTGCATGAAGAGTGATGTGTCTCTGTGTGTGTGTGTGTGTGTATGTGCTTGTATATGTGTGTGTTTGTGTCTCTCTGTGTGTATATTGTGTGTTTGTGTCTGTGTGTGTGCATATGTATGTGTGTTTGTGGATATGTATGTATATCTGAATACCTGCTTATGAGGAGTATGTGGAGATGAGATGGGGGTAAGAGAGAAGATGGAATTTGGAGAATAAATTAATGTTTACTAAATACAAATGTAGGCTGAAGACTGGGGAAATCAGTCCATTTGTGTTGAGAAAAGGAGGGCACGAGATTAAGGCAGCTGAAGGAGAAGACAGGCTTGGAAATGTGGGAGTCAGGGATATTGAGCAGCATCCTCAGCAGGTTTTGGAGGAAGGGCACACTGGCAGTGAGAGCTAAGAAGCTGGAGCAGGGTGTGTGGGGTTGGGGGAGGGTGCTTGGCTGAAGAAGGCTTGCTGGTGCAGTGAGGAAACCCAGGTCCTTCCTAGGCATGGAGTGGACAGGCACAGTGAGCCTGCATTAGTGAGTCTTCCAGCACTCACAGCATGTAGGGAGTTGTACAGAACTGTTGTCAGATGAATCATAATTTAAGGCTAGGGTAGAGCCTAGAGCTGAGGGTGTTTGTGGCAGGACATCCTCAGGGTGGCCCATTCTTGTTCTCTCTGTTTCAAGTGGCTTGTTAGAGAGCCCTCAAGAAAAAATGTTTAATGTTATAAATAGAGACCTGTTAGCAATCTTGTCATGCCAGGACTTCCTCTGATAAGCTGCCAAAAACCCTGTGATTTCCCAAGCCACTTCCCAAATTCACTGTGCGTTATCAATGTACCCTGTTCCTGGGAAGACCACCACCCAGGCAGTGCCAGTGCTGTTTGACATTTATGGAGTGCATCTTATTTTCCAAGCACTGTATAATCTTACACTACTGTTTAGTGCATTTAGTGTAAGACCTCTCCCCACCTTCCTGCCCTTGACCCCTGTACCTCCTAGGCCACCACAGTGTTGCTCTTTGGAGCATCCTACATGTGTGTTCCACACTGTAGCATATAGTTTTTGACTAACTGTTATTTTAGTTTTGCTTGTTTTTCTCCTTAGGTCTTACTGTTAAGAAAAATAGACAATTGAAAAGCTTTATGATAAATTTATAGGTTATTTAATAAAAGCTAAGCTCTAGAAGAAATTATTAGAGTCTCCCTTGACTTAAACTTAAAAGGATCAAGGGCCTGGGAGAGCAACACCAAGAGCAGGAACTCATAAGACCAGGAGAAGGGGTTAAAGAAATTAAGACCATGTAGGTTTTTAAAGGGGAGTAATGACTGGTGATATGACCAGGTTTAAGATACTTTCCAAGACCTGATGTTTAATTAGTAGACTTATATTTATTATAAGAAAAGCCAAAGCCAAAGCCACTATTCCTTAAGCACCCATCTGATCCAAACGATGTGACTTTTCATGCAGAAAGATTTCAGATGTTTTCCTTTCATTTATTTACTTCTATTTGGGTTAAGGAGAGTAGAACATGGAGAGGACATGGCAACATGGCAGTGGAGAGGCAGGTTCTAGGCTCCCGAGTCACGAGACAGGAAGGATGAGCTGTAATATTGACACGTAGCTGGGGGATTTCTGGGTCCTCAAAGTAAATTCACTTAAAAAAATAGAACACTCTACTCAAAGTTCCGATGTTGTGGAACGTTCCATCTTATCCTCCTGGGCAGCTGGGATCGGAACAATTGTTTATTTGGGCCTTGTTCTGTGGGGGTGTGTCAATAGCAAGATCCTGAAGTTTGACTCTGTGCTCCCAGGACAGCACTTGACCCAGGGAGATTTCTGCAGAAAGGGTAGTTGAACTGGGTTGAGCACTCAGACATTTCAATTTTTTTTGTTATACATATAGTAATATATTTAGGAAGTCTGCAGACATGACAGAACTCTGACATAAGAAATAGCCTTTCACATCCAGAAACATCTGAGTCAGGTTCCAAGACAGAGGTGGAACAGTGGTTCTCCATTACAGGGGTTGAGGATCCAAATCCCACGTGGGCTTCAGAAGGCTGAAAACAGGAGGGTCCTGAATGGGTGTCACTTAAGAAAAACAAAGTCTAAGCAAATCTTTATTATAATGCTTAAAAGATTACATATCCATTCCAACAGCTTTTCCAAGCCTGGTGACCCAATAAAATACGTACTCACTCAGGCTCTGGAAGGCTACTATGAAGATGAACACTGGTAACTTTCCCACAGTGAGACACCTCACAAGGACACCTTGTGGCATAGGCGGAGATGGGGGTGGGGGTGGTATGGGGGTGAGGAGTGGGGTTCAGTGGGGGACTAGTTGCTCAGCAAGGCACCCTGAGGGCAGCGATGGTCTGGACGCCTTCAGTGGGGGCGTTTCTCACAGTTGCACAGTGCCCCTGGCTCCAGATTCCTTAAGATGATTTGCTAATTGGCTCTTTGCTATTGTGGCCAGTTGGAGATTTTGAGGAATTAGCTGTGATCCAAGGGTGCTCAAGTACTTCCGCTTTTGCTGAGTTGTATTTTCACAGTCTTGAAATGAGGTCCCTGGCTCCCTTCATCACAAAGTCAGGGGATGTGAATTCAACCCGTGATATCCTTCTGTAGGTCTCCTGGTTAAGTGTGTTCCTTGTAGTGAGGCATCCCCACTAGGAGCTCTAGCAGAAATCACCGAGGCTCCTGAGGTCTACCTTCTCATCATGTATCCGGCCTTCAGTCATCTCCAGGGGAGACTGGCCAGGGCGCCACAGTGTGGTTCTCCTGGAAGATGGAGCATGTACAGACCATCTGAAGTCTGAGGTCTTCAGCTCTCTGTTTGACCCAACAAGCAGGTTCTCTGGCCTAATGTCTCTGTGGATGACTCTCTTTGATGGTAAGACAGAGCGTTTGCCAACTCAGTAAGTAGCTGTTCTCTGCTTGTCAACTTGGAGAGTTTTTGAAGGGCTCTATAGAGTGTTCCAAGGGACGCATATTCTAGAATTAGATAAACTCTGGTGATATCATGGAAATACCCATAAAGCCTGAGGATGTTGGGGTGCCGCAGGTGCGACTGGATCTCCACTTCTGTTTGCAGCTGCTGCTCCACACCTGCCTTCTCCAGCAGCATTTAAACAGCACCTTCAGAGCCAAGATGAACTTGCTTTGACTCTATCTTCCTGGCCAGTCATTTCCAAACTTCCCCTTTCCTAGTGGGCGGCCAATGTCAAAATCTTCCAGAGTCCACTGCTTTTTTTTTTTTCTTTTCTTTTTTGAGTCTTCAGTTTTCTGTATGGGTGCCTGTTCCTGTTCATAATTATTTCCCGAGGCTGCAGGCTGAGGCTGCAGACTGTGGCTGCTCACTCTTCTGGGGGTTACTGAGCAGGAAGACAGGTCAAGGAATGCTGGCAGCTGGCAACTGCCTTAGCATCAGCTTCTGTGCTTGTGGAGGGACATGCTGGGAATTGGAAGGACACAGCATCCTCTGGGCCTGGCCACTGCTAGCCAATTCTAGGTTCTGAGAAGGAATCTGCTCAGTCACCATGACTCGTTTCGGACGGAAGGGAACTGTAGTCTTGATAGGTCTGGAAACAGTTTTTCTTTACATCTGTCTGTCACAGGCAGGAACCTGCTTCTGACCAAAGCCTCTAAATGATCCTGGGAGCTTAGATTTCCAATTTTTGAGTGAGATTAAAGAAGATCTTAGAGTTTTGAATCTCTACACTTCCGGGAACAGAATCTAAACCCAAGGCCTTGGCTGTCTGTGGTGGTAAAGGTGTGGAGGGAGAGAGGGAATGCTGTGGGTCAGATGGGAAGACCTTGCTTCAAGTTTATGAAAAGCAACAGATGTAGCTTGCAAACATCCCAAAAAATGGCAGCAGTTGGTTTTTATGTGCTGCTAATTTCAAAAGAAACTAAAATGACTAGTGTTGATATCTGCTGTTATGGGTTTCCTTGCAGCTCCCAAAGACATTGACATCCTAATTCCTTGTACCTGTGAAGGTAGCCCTGCTTAGAAGTGGAGTCTTTATAGGTGGAAAAGTAAAGCCGGAGCCATCAGGATTGGTGTCAATCAAATGCCTGGCTTATGAAAATGGAAAAATTGGGCACCTAGAGAAACTGAGGGAATGCCATGGGAAGATTGAAATTAGGTAGCCAAAGACATGCAATGGATGGCCAGCCTATAAAACTGCCGGAAGCCAGGAAAAACGATGATTCTTCCCAGTCATCACACTCAAGCAGCTTTGTCCATACCAGGCCCACAACATGGCCCTCCGGCCTCCAGAACTGTGGGATAGTCGGTTTCGTTGTCTAAGGCACCCAGTATGTGTTGTTCACTCAAGCAGCTCTACTAACCCACAGCATGGAGAACTGACCTATGCTTTGCCCTCTTCAGCTGTCTAACCTGTGGTGTAAGCTTTGGAAATGGACACTTCTTTGCTCCAAGTGTCAGAGGTTTGTAGCACATGTCCTACAGGAACCCTGCACCCACACGGAGCTGAGTATTTTCCAAGAAAGTGACAGATTTTATCTTCCAAATAATTTTTGACATCTCTTTGCCAATCTTCCCATTTAGAAACAGGCACCAGCATGAGCGTTGACACAGGGTAACAGTTTGATGTTCCATCTTTGGGAAACTTTTTGGAGACACGGGTGCATCTGTGAGCAATGAGTGGCTACGTGTCATTATTAATTTTCTTCATGGAAAATGTCTTCAGGGCACCAAATCCTTCTCTTCATCTCCTAATGAGTAAGAAACTTAGTTATCCCTTTATCCACTCAGGAGTAAAACCAAGCATTGTGTCAAAACTGGAGTCAGGCAAAGAAGTTGTGGCTGTAAGGAAGTAGCTGTAGGCTAGGTTCCTTCTCTATGTATTTATGTACAACTATTGTATTTTCTCCTGTAGAACTTCCCAGAGACTAAATGTCAAAGCAAAGTTTAATTGCAGTTTCTCAGCTCCACCCCCACCCCTTGATCTCATTCTCGTGAGACGCTCTCTTTGTGCATCTTCAGGCTGCCAGATGTTTGTTACCTCCTGCTCAAACTCTTGATTCATTGCTGTCAGAGTTTGGGCTTTGGCAGCCGGAGCTCTGAAAGCGTTGAGAAATCTCTTTGGTTCATTAGGCAAATCTTCAAGGCCACATACAGCTCTGGCCCAGCTAAAATGTTCATCTCTTTAAGAAGGCATTTCATCACGCTAACCCTGGCCACACAGAGAAATTGATGCTTGCCCCTTGGCTGTTGATTAAGCTTCCACTGGCAGCCCAGCCCACATGAGCGACTCAGTGGGACAGAACACAGGCTGCCTTTCCACATGTGTGGTCCCTCCCTTTGCTCACTACAGTCTATTGCCTGGCTGGAGAGGGCCCCAGGACCTCAAGAATGAGCCCTTTACAGACAAGCCTGGATACTTGTACCTTCTCTCTCTAATTATTTGCTTGCTTTGTTGCCTGATCCCTCCAGAAAAGAATGGCCAGGGCCTGAGTTATTTATGCACTGCCTTGGTGTGCCCTGGTTCTGCATGTGACTATGACAGGTGCTCAGTATTTGGCTTTTCTGTTTTGTTTTGGTAAACTTGACCATAAGTGAAACCATAGCTCATATGTAATTTTAAGCTCAAGGAGGCCATTAGTGACCTAGCTGATCAGCAGATATTGTTCGCTCATTCTTACCCGCGCATCCCATTTTGGTTCAGGTCGGCAATCAGTTGGCAATCAGCTGCCGAGCTCTCTTCCTAAGTTAGGAATGGTCACGTGATGCATTGCCAATGGATGAGAGGAAAGCAAAAGCCTCCAGGTGAGAACAGTTTTTCTAAAAGAAAATGTCTGAGTTGGCGATTAATCTTTTTCTCCTTCCTCATGCTTTGAGTGTGATTCCAGAGCAGCACTGAGTGATGAAGACTGCGCTGATGGAGATGTGTAGTGTTGGTTAGTTTCAGCTTGACAGAAACTAGAAACACCCAGGAAGAGAGCCCTCAATTGAGGAACTGCCTCCATCAGACTGGCCTCTGGGCGTGTCTGTAGAACATTTTGTAGTTTGCTAAGGGATGTAAGAGGACTAGCCCACTGTGATCTATATGATCCCCAGGCAGAGCTGTGTAGGAAAAATAGCTGAGCAAGCCCAGAAGCAGCACTCTTCCACCTCTGCTTCAGTTCCTGTCTCCAGGTTCCTGCTTTGAGTTCCTGTCCAGACTTTCTTCAATGATGAGCTGTTACCTAGAAGTGTAATAGTAAGTATACCTGTTTTCCCCCCAAGTTGGTCAGTATTTTATTAAAGCAACAGAAAGCAAACTAGAGCATGTGTTCAGTAGCTCTGTTTAGCTAGGGAGCATTTGAAATGTTGCTACTATGAGTCAGAAGCTGAACCATTGGTCATGGGCAGTTATTTCTTTTATTGTTGCATTCTGCATGGCTTTGTCCTGGAAACCCGACTGGGATAGCAATGGAATGATGAACAGGCAGATTCTCAGGTATAGGTGCTTGTTCTGCATTGGAAAGCATAGGGAAGCATGAGAACTCTCTTATGCAAGATGATATCAATGCTCTTCAGGAGCCCCTAAGACAGGCTTGAGCCAGCATGGCCACTGGGCAACATTAATAGCTTGTCATTTAAGGGAAATAGGCCCAGTCCAGCTATGCCTCTGTTGATGTGTCAGTGGAGTTGCACATGATCACACAAGATACTCTGAACCAAATGTCATACTCCAGGTGGAATCCTTGACAGAGCCAGTTCTGCCAGCCAGAGAGTACAAGGCTTTCCCTTCATTGAAGGATCTGCTGCTTGATTTGGGAAGGTTTTTTTTTTTTTTCCTTACTTATGCTTATTTTTTCATATGTCCTAATTTAAAACTTGAATAGTCATAACAACTATGAATATTTATGGGATGTGGTATGGTATATTGATACAAATATATACTGTGTAATGGTTAAAGAAAGATATAAGTGTAGGGCTGGGGACCTGATTTGACGACTAATGTCTAAAGCTCACAACCCAAATGAGGAGATAATATGCATGTGCATCACTTTTCACTTTGGAGTGCTTTTCCATCCACACACAAATGTATCTTTGAAGGTGAACAATTTGAATTCAAGCTCTGTTGATAAGGTCTTGATGAGCTCGAGCTGTGTGGCTAGTTCTTCTGTACCCCGCCCCACCCTGCCCCCTTTCATTCTCTTCTAAAGTAAGAATGACAGCATAGCTGTGAAGATTACACACTCAGTGAGAGACCAGCTGAGGTTGCCAGCATTTGTTACTTTGTTGCTCTGATAAACATCAAGGCCAAAAGCTACTTAGGGAGGAAAAGGCTTGTTTCTTCTTTTAGTTCCACAACCACAATCCATCTCTGAGAGAAGTCAAGGCAGGAACCTGGAGGCAGGAACTGAAGCAAAGACCAGGGATGAACCCTGCTTACTGGAATCCTCAGCTTGCTTTCTTACACAGCCCAGAACCATCTGCCCAGAGATGACACTGCTCACAGTGACCTGGGCCTCCCACATCTATCATCATTCAAGACAAGCCCCATAGACAGCTCACAGGCCAATCTGATGGAGGCATTTTCCATAGATGGATTCATTCTTCCAATGTGTCTTTAGTTCATGACAAGCTGACAAAAAGTAACCAGTGTATAATGTCAGTTCCTTTCTGTTGTGTCTCCTAGTGCTAGGGATGGAACTCAGAGTCTTGTACATGTTGGAAAATTGCTTTAGCCATAACCTGCACCTCCAGCCCCTAAGTAGTCCTTCTTAAGGGGGAGACATCTTGGTATCTGTTACTTTTGACTGGATAAGGATGACAGGGTTTTTTGTTTTTTGTTTTGTTTTTGTTTTTTGTTTTGGTTGTTTTTAGCTACTTTAATGTTTGAAGCATTTAAAGAGGATGGGGACTGTTGAAGAACTAAGGCTGATAATGATCTTGTGAGATCATCCTATTGACCCTTTCAGCTCCAGGGACTCTGGACCTTAAAGCTTTGAAAGGCTGAGCGGTCACCCAACACAACTTGCCCTTGTGATTCTATAGAATGTACCAGGGTACCAAATTCTCATTTTAAGCAACTCCTCTTTCTCAAAGATACTTATCCATGCTCTATGGATATTCGGAAATATATGGAAGTCAAGAGCACTGGGATGATCTTTTGAGAACACTGAAAGACTAAAGGGAGGCAAGGGGAGTGTGTTTGAATGAGAAATGCCCCCTAGAGGGTACCTGTTATTTTTGGCTGGAGCTTTGAACACTTGAACCCCAGTTGGCAGTGCTGCTTGGGAAGGTTTAGAAAGCGTGGCTGTACCAGAGGAAGCGTGTCTCTCAGGATTGGTTTTGAGCTTTTGTAGTATTGCTCTAATTCCTGTTCCCTTTCTCCGTTTCATGCTTGTGTTGTGCTTCATGCTGTGGGCTCTCAGTTCCCTGCTCCTCAGTTTCCTGCTGCTGTGCCTACCACCCTCTGCTATGCTTACTTCCTAGGATGGACACATCCCTTTGAAATGGTAAACCAAAATAAACTCTGTCTTCTATAATTTGCATTGGTCCTGTTAGTTTATTACAGACACAGACACAAAGTAACTAATACAGGTCTTTATCTGGTGGTAAGGCCACTAGCTTCCATGAAGGGATAGCAGCAAGTAGCAGGCCCACCGCTCACTATGCTTGTTACAATGTGACTTTGGGGAAGTTACTTAAGGTGTTGATTTCAAGGTGAGGTTCTCAGGGCTGATTTCAAACCTGGGCCCAAGTATTAGATGAGGTCATCCACGCAGAAACACTAACACATTGTTCTAACTGAGCAATTTTTTTCATGTTTCTAATAAACATGGATTAAACTTCACTCTCTAGTGAATTTAGACCTGTACAAAATGTTGTTTCTGGAAGTACGTAAGATTGTTAGAGAACCCTGAAGAGTCCCTCTTGGATGTATACTTTTGGCCTCTCAACTGTAGGAGTTATTATAATCTTGGACTTAACCTTAATCTGTAGAAATACAGTGTACAAACTTTTGTACAAATTGCACAGTTTTTTTGGTTTTTTTTTTTTTTTTTTTTTTTTTTTTGCATTTTGAGCATTTTAAGCCACAGCTACTTGGTCTCTCAAGGGAACTTTGCTGCTGAGGAATGTCCTTTGGGGAACTTGCTAACGATGGGCTCTGGCTGAAGCATGTGAAGAGCTGGTGATTTAGACAACATGAGAGGGGAAGCTGTTTGAGAAAAAACCGGTCACATCAGCGCTTCAGCACCAAGGGCTCTGGCTGCCAGAGTCCCCTCATGTGTTTAGTCACGAGTGTGACAATGACATCATCAAATAATCTCTTTCAAATTAGCTGGCTGAAAGCAACCATAATTAAATTCAAGTGTTCCAGACTTTGGAGGGTGTGAACTTTTGTGTCTGCACAAATGTGTTGGGAAAGTGAGGTCTGAAGACAATAGATCATTTCTGTGTCTGGTTCACATCTTTGCTGAAAGTCACCTCGAATGACTTTGGCTACACTTCGGAATAGGGTCAATGCGACACTGTACTCATAAGTACACGATGCAGACAAATACATACACATTATGTAAGCTTAAACGACGCTTCCAGCCATAATAAAAACCATGCTTGTGTGTGAGAGACAAATGTACAATTAGAACTAAGCTATCTGCTATGGTTAAGGCCTGCTTTAGTTGTAGGTGAATAATTGGGTCCCAAACTGCTTTTAGGATGAAAACCTTTTCTCTCTCTCTGCGATCAATGATTATTTTAACCGAGGAATAAAAATAATAGACAAAGTAAGGAGTTACCAGAGTCAAGTGGGAAATAGAAGTAACATTGGGATTCAGATACCTTTCTACATGCTTCTACTGCTTTCTGAGCCCAGAGAGAATACTTGAGTAGTTTTTTTCAAATTCTTCATTTAGCATCTGAGAAAAATCATTAATCTGCTCAGTAAGAAATGATGCTGTAGCAATGTGGTATTAATCTCTTCCTTCCTTCCTTCCTTTCTTCCTTTCTTTCTTTCTTTCTTTCTCCCTTTCTTTCTTTCTTTCTTTTTCTCCATTTCTCCTATCTTTGTAGGTCTGACCATTCAATCAAGCAGGTTTGTTTTTTAGTGGCAAATTTGCCACTAAAGACGAAGTTTTAAAAATCTCCTTCCTTGTATTAACATAATGATTACAACTGGTTTAATAATTTTTTTGTGATACTCTAGAAATATTTTATTTTCAAGATAACTTTCTATGACCCTACTCAGTCAGCATCCTCCATCCCATAGGTTGAGAACCATGGCCTTCGAGGAAGTGAGAGAGAACAAAATCAGTTTGTGGATCCGTTGATGCCATTCTTGGTTTCCGAAATCGACACCTGTCTGTCTCTTGAGCTTGGAGGCCCCTCAAGGGCTGTCCCTAGGTGCTCACTATTTGGTGAGGGAATAAGTTCCCAAAATCTTGCAGAGGAAAAGGCAGTTCCTTATCTCTCTTTTCACCTCCATGTCTACTGGTGACTGCTGAGCAGGAGGCAATGCCACGAGGAAGAGGAAGCAGAGCCCAGAGACATTTCAGGGAACACTGCAAGAGACCGGCAGTTCTCGGAATTAAGTGGCTCTTACCCTTCTCTTCAGAAGGCCCCCTCTCCACAGATTAAGGAAAAGCCCTTGAAGCTCTTCAAATCCAGTAACTTAGTCTAGTGAAAATTCATCTCAAGGGCTGCATAGACTGGATTATGTAGGCCAAAGGTCAAATCCTTTCACCTGACCATAGATATAAATGTCAGCATAACACATCCTGAAAATGAAGCATGCACTCAGCAGCACTGGATCTTCGGTGACTGGTTCTCTCTATGAAGTGTACCTTGAAAGCATCATGTTACCCAGTTAACGTACCAGAAGCATCATACTCAAGGGCTCATTCACCTGTTTCTCATCATCTCAGTATTTTTTACAGGATAGCATTTTTAAATGAAGCAAAGTGCCACTACGAACTTTTATTTCTTTCACGGATCTGTTTCCTGTGAAGCCTAGTAGTGTTTCCATGTGGAAATTGTTTCCTGGGACCCTGGTAGATTTTCATGAATGCCCAGATATTTGTTTGAGTACCTAGTGTACGCTGATCACTTTGCCTGGCATTGAGGTAACGATTGTGAGGAAGATACTGTTCTGTTTTCACAGAGTATGTAAGAAAGTTTATTTACATGTCTCCATGGCTTTTCAAGGTGGCTGTCATGGCCACTTCAGAGAGGAAGAATGAGTTAGCTTGTGGTGCAGCAGCTAGCTGTGGTGGATCAAGATGCACATCAGTTTATTCGACTCAGAGCTGCCAGTTATTTTGTTTAACATAGCATTTTAATTAATTCCTTGAGAACCTTTTACACACATACAATGTATTTTGATCCCATTTACCCTTCAACTCCTTCTAGATCCACTCCCTGCTTTTCCATCCGTGCCCCAACTTTGAGGCCTCTTTTTAAAAAGTAATCCAGTGGGTTCAGTCTGTGTTCCTTATAAACTAATTGGGTGTGGGTGATCCACTGGACCATGGTCCACCTATCAGGGGTCACATTCATTAAGATAATGGATTATCAGTCAGGTAGTAGTGACACATGCCTTTAATCCCAGCACTTGGGAGGCAGAGGCAGGCGGATTTCTGAGTTAGAGGCCAGTCTGGTCTACAGAGTGAGTCCCAGGACAGCCAAGGCTACACAGAGAAACCCTGTCTCGAAAAAACAAAAAAACAAACAAAAAAATCCCAAACAAACAAACAAACAAAAAAGAAAATGGACTATCTCAGAAATTTTCCTATGATAACATATGGAAGAAAGTCCTTAATTTGCCTTATGGTTTTACAGCTGAAATCTCATACTTTCATCTATAACCATGAGGAAGAGAGAGAGATTCTGGGAACTGCATGAACATTTTGAAACCTCCAAGCCCAGCCCTAGTGACACACCTCCTCCAACAAGGCCACATCTTATAATCTCTCCCAAACAGGTCTACCAAGTACTCAAACATATGAGCCAATGGGACCATTCTCATTCAAACCACCATATGAACGTTCCCTACCCCCAGACGTCATCAAAGTCAATAGCTCCTCAGTTGGGGCTGAATGCCCTGCCCCATGCTGGAATATTATCAGGCAAACAACCACAGATGCTGTGAGTTTGTGAATGCAACAGTCCTGTCATGTTCAAAAGACACTGTTTAACTCCAGTCCTCCCTGACCTCTAGCTAGTCCCTTCACTGTGGGCACAGGGCATATGTAAATGCCCCATTTGTGTCAGAACACTCCACAGACAATTTACTCTGTGTGCTTTGCCCAGATGTGACTTTCTTCATTAGCCACTGTCCACAGTAGAAACCAATGAAGTCTGAGAGATACACTGACATATGGGTATTGATATGAATTCAGAGGTCACCTTGACATTAGGTCAACATAGCAAAGTAGCGGGTCGATCCTTTAGAGGAGAGTTTAATACCATGTCCATCAGCACAGTAATAGTATGGGTAATATACCTGGGGTGTATGAGTTCCTCAACCATGGGCTCTTGGCCAGCTTCCCAGGAGTAGGCATGCATTTCCCCCTTGTAGTAGGCTTTAGGTCCTATTAGAAAGTGGTCAGTTACTCCATATCACTCGTACCACTACTGGACCCATGGGAATATCTCACAACACTGGAAATTATTAGAACTTACAGCATTTACAGTTTGGAAAGACTGTTGGTGATTTCCCCTCTCCTGCTCCAGCAGCCTGCATAGCACCTTCTGGTACTGAAAAAGCTAGCTATCAGAAAATTTTCTGGTTAGAACCCATTTGACTTCTCCATTTCCTGCGACCAAGGTGTCTGTGTATTCAGCAATAGATTTATACCATCAAAATCTGGTGGGCAGCCAAAGCCATGGCAGTGGCCTGTATTATTTTGTGGGTCCCCAGGATGACCCTCCCCAACCACCTGAGGGGAGTTATCCCATGCCCAGCCCTGGGCTTTTGATTTTAAAGCCCTTGATTTTAATATCGGTCTGTCTTCTCCCTCTTTGGTTGTTCATCACCATAAGAACACACTAGGTGTGTCTAAAAGGGTTTCAACGAAGAGAGGAGACTCATTCTGAATGTGGGAAGTACCACGGATCGGCTGAGATAGCAGTCTGGGTGATAAGGTGGAAGAGAGTGGAATACTAGCCTTTATCTTTCTCTGCTTCCTGACTGTGGATGCTCTGTGATGAACTACCTCACTCCTCTACACCATGATTTCTCTGCTGTGATAGGCTGTCTCAACTGTAAACTGAAAGATGCCTATCCCCCTTGTGTAAGTTACTTCTTCTCAAGGATTTGGTCACAGTAATGAGGAAAATACTGGGTTTATCTTCTTTATTCCACCAATGGCTGGTTTTATAAGATGCATTGACTTGGGTTATTCAGGGAATGTGGTTCTGAAATCTAATGTGTGTGGGAGGAATACTTTCCCGCATTACTTGTCAGTCTGGAGCTCCAGCATCCCAAGTTACTCCAGTCTTACAGTTAGCATACAGAAAAGGATGCAGCCTGGTGGCCTTGGCTGTTAACAGCCTTGTTTCTTGTTGCAAATGTCTTCTATGAATTTTCTACACTATGGGAAGTCTTTTTTTTTTTTTTTTAATGAGATTTGTTCTGACAGTGCTAAGCCTGCAATTTGAAAATTTTGTAAAATAAGCATATGCAAAAGTATTTTTTAAAAATCTGGAAGTATTTTTCCACTTGAATAAGTCTCAAGAACCTTTAAAAGACATCATCTATAGGATACCAAATGTGCTTCACAATTCAGACCAAAGGCAACAGACATTCTAGGATACACTTCCATTTTACTTTGCTTGGTTAGCTAAAGGTTAGTTTTCAATAAGTACATGTAAGAACACTGTTTATGGGTTGGTAATGGGCAATTCAGTTCAATTTATTTCTTATAATTAATAGGAATATTTTACATGTAAACCAGAACATTATATATTGGAAAGAATCAGTCCACATTCAAAGAAATGAACAGTGATTTTCAGGGACCTGGGTAGCTCATGTGTTAGGAGAACCTCCATCTCAACAAGCAAAGATTCTGTGAAGCTAGACAGCCTTTTTGTAGTGTCTGACTGTAACAGAGACATGCCGTAGAAGAGACTAGGGCAAGCCCCGAGCTTTGAAGGCATGCAGGCTAAGGATGAGGCAGAGGGCACAGCTGATCATCTGGCAGTATGTACTGTACACTGTGTGATGGTTTATGCTATCTGTTTCAGAAGAAAATGGAGGGAAGTCAGAGGCTGTAGACAGATTGCGAAACATTCTGTTCTTTGTGCGAAGAAACACTGTGGGAGGAGGAAAAGAGGAAGAAAAGGTGAGGATGGAGGGGAAGAAGCAGAAAGAGGAAAGGGGAAGAAAAGGAGGAAAAAGGGAATCAGGGTCTGTTTTCATTTCCTATGGAAATGTTTTCAATAACACAGAAGCTCATTCTGGGGGAAGAGATCAAGAAATACTCACAAGCAATCGAGATTTTGCCCCTCAGCAGTTCTGACTGTCCACAGCTCCTGCAGAGATTCAGGTGAATTTTATATGATTAGAAAGCCCAGGTGCCTGGCACTGCCTTTGGTTGGGTTTCTGAAGGCTGGCTCATTGTGTGTTGAGCAGAGCCGAGGCTGTTTCAAGGTCTCAGGTACCACTTTCCTGTGATCACACATGAATTGGATTTTTAGGCCCCCATAGATTAGCCCTACTGGGAGTCACTAAGGTTTACTGAGTTATCCAAGTCAGAAAGTTTTAACCTTTCCCATCTCATGGTTAGCAGTAAGACTGGCTTTTGGGAAGTGGGTAGATACGAGACCTCAGTGTTTGAAAGTAGAGATGGGTTTTGTTAATCATAGAAGCTCCAGAAGAATTCTCTGAACCTGGTGAGCTGCTTTAAGCCTGGCTTGAGGGCTCTGCTTTAGTGCTAGCCTTCTTTCAGCCAGTTACATGGCCAAGGGTGAGCCAGATGCCAGCTGAGCAGCCGGGGGATTTGGAATGAGAGAAAAACCTGTCAAGAAATAGAAACAAGAAAAAAAAAGTGTAATTCTCGTTTGAGAATTAGAGCTTAATAATCAGCAGAATCAGGAGACTGATTAAAAGAACCCACTGGCATTGAATGATGTGAAAGAGCAGGAAGTGTTAACACCTGGATTCTGGGGTGACACCATGGCTTTAGGGATGCACTTAAGAGCACAGAGGGAAAATGGCCTTGCCTCTGAGCTAACTTTGCATGTGGCTGATGCCATTATGAACATGTGTTCTTGGTCCTGTCTGCTGCTAGTGGTGTCTCATTCTTGAAACAAATGGTAAGAGCTTTGTATGCATTGTATCTGTCCTACAGGTCATCTGAGTAGTGTTTTAGGAAACAGCGTTCAGCGTTTTAGGGCTTGGAGAGCATGGTAAGACTTTCAGTTGACAGTTACACGTTAGTACTATGTAGTGTTCTTAACTTTGCTGGGTGATCTGACTACAGTTGGGTTGCTCTGTAGTGTATGCTGGTGTTTGTCAGTACTCATGTATTTTCTACAGACTACACTTCTTTGTAAGTCCTGTTAACATGGATCTTCTATTCACTAAACAGTCCTTTAGATACCTATCACAAGTGAAGTATGTAGAATTGCTGAAAGTGTCTTAAGAATGGTTTATGAGCCAGGT
>NW_022196903.1:45642954-45657954 GCF_008632895.1 Mastomys coucha
AAGAAAGAAAGAAAGAAAAAAAAAAAAGAATGGTTTATGACTTGGAGAATTCCAGGGAGTTTCACACAATTCTGGGCTCACAGCAGAAATTCTCACTAGTGTCTCTTAGGAACCTAGAAGCACTGTTTGGGCCAGTATTTGGTCTTCTGTAAATGATCTGCAGTCCTTCAAGACAGAGACCAACCCATTTCATACTATGATTCAGCAAATGTTTTTCTTTTAGATGAACCTGAACCTGTATGAACAGCCAGATCCTTCAGACATAAGTGTCTTAGTCATTAAACATAGAGATGAGGGATTATATGATTCATTGTTCTAAGTTTTAATTTAAAATCAGTCCCCAGGATTAATTTGAATGTGCACTTATCTCTGTACGAGGCTATGCTCATGGACACCCATGTCCTGTATGGGCAAAGTCAGCCAGCATCCTCTCCAAAGGAAGTAAGGGAATCAATGTTGCTCCCTTTGTGTTTGTGTATTGATTTCCCTGTGGCTCTGAGCCACAACGTGGAGTTTCACCATGTAAATTTTAAACATTAAAACCATGGGGGATTGTGTTGGCTTATCTCTATGATCTGATTATAATGCTCCCACGAGAAGCAGAACATTTATCATATGTCATTGCTTCGGACTGGGTTTAGACCACAGCTTTATTAAAGGATTTTTATTAAATAGACTTTAGTTTGGACATAAAACAATTTTGTCTGCTCAAATTTCATTTGTTCAGAAGGAGCATCACATATTTCTAGTTAACATTTTGAGGTCAAATCTTGTGCAAGAAAGTGAAAGCTTGAATCATCACACATTTATAACCAGTGGTTGACTTTCCCTGAAGAGCTTAAAAAAATATTGGTTTCTTTGTGTATTTTAGAGCCGGGAGGTAGGCAGTTGGTATTTGGCTCAGGTGTTGTGTTAGTTAACTTAAAATTACGGTAACAAATACTGGAGATAAGACCTTACCAACTCAAAACATTTTGACTCACGGTTTTAGAAATTTCTGCTGGTGGTTGGCTGGCTGCCCTTGTTTGGAGCCCGTCTGAAGATACCACCTTATAGTGGGGAGCACACAGTGGAAAAAGGTATTTATCTCATGATTTGGGACTGAAAAGGAATACATTCATTGGAGGCTGGAGGAATAACATTGTTATTAAAATGCTTCACTAGGACCCAAGTTTCATCCTTGGCATCTGTGTTGAAAAGCTGGGTGTGGCAGTGCATGCCTGTCTTCTAGACCCAGGAAAGCAGAAACACGAGGATCCTGGGGGCTTACTGGCTAACCAATTTATCTGAATCCATGAATTCCAGGTTCAGAGAGAAACACCGTCTCAAAAAATAAGATGAAGAGTGATTGAGGAAGATACCCAGTGTTAACCTCTGACCTCTGTTTGCATGCACACATACTGTGTGCATGCGCCTTCAGACTTTCACACATATATGAACACACAATAAACAAATACAGTGGAAGTCTGCATACACATGTCTTGATATCATCAAGCCAGTATACCATTAAAAGCTATAGCCTGCTTATTTGAGATTTACAATCATTTACTGTGATCTGAGATTTCAGTATTATTTGTTCTTTATATTATATAAGAGCCAATAATTAAAATTTTAGAGGATAATCATCATGATTAAAGCTAGTCAAAGTGTATCTAAGTAAAGAAGGACTTTAGGACAGAAGTGACAGTAAAGAACTTTCCCACAACTTTGTATTGCTACAAAGCAATTAAACTATTATAGCCTCAAATAACGTTCTCTTTTTTTCATGTGTAGTTACTTGCATGTGTATGTGTACACATCTGTGTGTACAGTGTGGAAGCATGCACTGCCATGGCCAGCTTTTCATGTTGAGAAGCTTGCTCCGTGGCTCACCTGCATTCTCTTAAACACTGAGATTATAAGCAGCGGTCACACCCACCTGGTATTTAGGATCTGAATGGCTAGAGATTCGAACTCCAGTCTTCATGCTTGCGTAGTAAACATCTGATCCACTGAACCATCTCCCTTTTGAATGTACAATTAGGCAAAGCCAAGCTTTTAATAATATGAACAAAGTTTTAGTAAGCAATTTATTTTAAATTATTAAATATTCATTAAATTATATAATATATTATATAATATACCATACAGTATATAAATTATGTATATATATAAAACATATTAACTCTTACTTTTTATGACATAGCTTTAAAAAATTAAGATTGTTTCATGTCCACAAAACAAAAATGGTAATTATTGCTAGATGTCAAGCTGAGACTGGTGGTTGGTGAAGCTACTATTGATGAAGGACTTTAAATTCCTCAGGCAGTAAGTGAAAAAGCTCAGAATACACAAAGTACAATCCATAAACCACAAGAAACTCAAGAAGGAAGACCAAAGTGTGGATACTTTGTTCCTTCTTAAAAGGGGGAACAAAATACCCATGGAAGGAGTTTCAGAGACAAACTATGGAGCAGAGACTGAAGGAAGGACAATCCAGAGACTGCTCCACCTGGGAATCCTTTCCATATTCAGTCATCAAATCCAGACATTATTGTGGATGCCGGCAAATGCTGGCTGATAGGAGCCTGATATAGCTGTCTCCTGAGAGGCACTGACAGTACCCAACTAATACAGAAGTAGAGGCTCACAGCCATGCATTGGACTGAGTACAGGGTTCCCAATGAAGAAGCTAGAGAAAGGACCCAAGGAGCTGAAGGGTTTGCAGCCCCTTAGGATGAACAACATTAATGAACTAACTAGTACCCTCAGAGCTCCCAGGGACTAAACCACCAACCAAAGAATACACATAGTGGGACTAATGGCTCCAGCAGCATATGTATACAAGAGGATGGCCAAGTCGATCATCAAGGGCAAGAGAGGCCCTTGGCCCTGTGAAGGCTCTATGCCCCAGTGTAGGGGAATGCCAGGGCCAGGAAGCAGGAGAGGGTGGGTTGGTGAGCAGGGGAGGGAACAGGTTTTTTTGTTTGTTTGTTTTGTTTTGTTTTTGTTTTTCTTTTCTTTTCCTTTTTTCTTTTTTCTTTTTTGGAGGGGAAACTGAGAAAGGAAATATCATATGACATGTGAATAAAGAAAATGTCTAATAAAAATATTATCATCCTCAAAAAAAAAAAAAAAAGCTCAGACCATCTTTGGCTTAAAGTGGAGAGAGGCTGAACAAGCAGGGCACTTTCTCCAGCTTTGTATTTCAGGATGAACTGGACTGAACTGACTTGAGCTCTTCACATATCAAAGTCAAGGAAGTTACATTGTTTCTAAGGAAACTCTTTGTCCTACTACATGTCCTTTGTTTAAAAATGTTAAAGTATGTTATCTAAGTTATTGTCATCCTTTGAATTCTGTTGAATAATACAAAAAATACAGTAAAGAGCCATGAACAACCATTTTCATAGAAAGAATAGTAGGTGAGGAAACATATGGTAGTAAAACACACTTAAAATATATATGCTCATATATAAAAAACCAAATGCTATACTCACATACCTATGCTCATAAACAACTCATTCCAACTATGAAAATATTCAAAGACCATTTATTGGAGTTTTATCTAACAATTTGACAGAAAAGGATTTAAATTAACTGGCCATTTATTCTCTGTTCTGTCTGGGTAGATACGAACAAAAACATACACTCTACATTGATGGGGACAACTGGCCATCTTGAACTCCTTTGAGAATTATGAAAGTTGTAAATCAACAGAGAAAGAATTAAAGGTTCAGCAGACATAAGAGACAGGGGGAGGTACCTTATTTTCTTGTTGCAGGGAAGGAATAATACAATTATACATAATGGGATTTGTTAAATCAGAAAGATATGGGAAGCCTCACTTAGCCCTTGATTCTGTGGAGGTCCCCTGGAAGGGGTGGGAAGAGGACGCAGTGCCTTCCAGGACTTGGTAGCTGTGTGTGGGCAAAGATGAAGACAGAAGAGCCTGTCCTTCTCTGCCCTTCTGAGCTTCAGTTCCCATTGGCTGTATAGGAAGTCCTTCACTTGGGAGGCCCGTGGGAGCACCAATAGATGCCTACAGAGGCCTTTCCAAGGCAAATACTGTTTCTCAGGGGAAGTTAGCCACCCAGGCTTGCAGCCCCTTCTCTCCCAATCCACTGCTCTTGGCTATAAATCCAAGTGTAACTGAGTTGGGAGCTCAAGAATAGCACCATAAAGAGGGAAAGGAACTCTGAATTCCTTTGAATTCTCTTGTATGTCAGAAAATCCATTACAAACCTTATTATAGAAAAGAGAATGCAGAAAGCATGTTTGAATTGAATAAAATGAAAATACTTTAATACTGTCAATTATGATCTGAATAAATGTTATTGAGATTTTTAATTATGAATATTTTCAATGACTGCATAGCATAGTGCTCATATGTTTTCTCTGTCATCTCACGTAATTCCTTCACTAGGTTATGAGACCAGAAAAATTTTAAAAAGTTTTAAAAGGTTTATTTCTCAAATCTCTCTCTCTCTCTCTTTCTCTCTCTCTCTCTCTCTCTGTGTGTGTGTGTGTGTATGTGTGTGTATGTGTGTGTGTGTGTGTGTGTGTGTGTGTGTGTGAGCATCTGTGTGTGGCTGGTTATGTGCATGTGAACGCTAGTGGCTACAGAGGCCAGAAGACCCTCTGGGCTGGAGCTATAGGTGGTTGTGAGCTGCCTCATGTGTGCTGGGAAACAATTCCAGGACCTCCGTGTGAGCAGTGCATGCTCTTGACAACTAAACGTCTCTACAGTCCCTTAAAATATATTTTTATGTAGTCAAGATGTCTGAAGTATGTAGCTGCCATCCATAGCTTGGGCCCATCACCTGAACCAGATTCACTGTTTTTGATCCCTAGAGTGGTCCTCCCATCGGACACTGAGGAATAATCTAAAATCAAATGTGTCTTGGCTAATGCTGCAATCTTTTCACTCCACAGATCACAGTGAAGACATGGTGAGCACAAGAGCAGTGGGCACAAGAGTTCCCAAAAGACAATGTCTTGAGAGAGTGAATGGTGAGCACAAAGCTGCCATGACGCATCCTAGACTGACACCTGGCACTCCAAGGAACCAGTGCCCGCCCTCTTTCTCACCCCTCACCATGTGCAACTAGTAACTTCTTTACTAAAGCAGCTTTGGGTCACAGCGTGTTCCTATTTCATCTAATGGGAGAGAGAGAAAGAGAGAGAGAGAGAGAGAGAGAGAGGGAGGGAGAGAGAAAGGGAGGGAGGGAGGGAGGGAGGGAGAGAGAGGGAGAGGGAAACAGAGACAGAGAGAGAGAGAGACAGAGACAGAGACAGAGAGAGACAGAGACAGAGAGAGAGAGAGAGAGAGAGAGAGAGAGAGAGAGAGAGAGAGGAGAGAGAGAGGAACCGCAAAGCATCATGGTTCCTCCTATCAGGTGAGACAGCCGTTGTGTAGGTTGCTTCCGTTATTCTGCTCGTACTTGGTTTCTTGCTTCACACAAAGGTGGAAATACAGACTCCAAGGCATCACATGACCAGGAGATGCAAACAGACAAACACATTCGACTTTGAAGTCCTAAACAAGAAGTTGGTTAGAAAGATAAACCATACTGCGCTGTTCCTGTAAACAGTATAGCAGTTACCTCAGGTGTGATTGTCTTAGAGTTACTCTCTGAAGGGCTGGGAGTTTTACTTTTTTATCTCCTCTAGGATGTTTGGATTCAGGATAACACTGATTGTAACAACAAACAACCCAAACCAACATAGTCTCAAACAAGCTCGTTCAAAGATATGAGGCCATGTTCAACTTTGACTTTACCTAGACATGAATCTAGTAGAAAGACCTCCTGACATGTAAGCAGGCATGAGAATATTCAAGCCTGAATTGCTGTTAGGTCAATAAGTGAACCTGGGAGCAGCTTCACTTTCCTGTTCACTGGGTGTGAAGGCATCGGATTTATCCATTTTGGCTTTGAAGACTTCATTTAACCCTACAACGATGCCACTCCACTGCATGGCAATAATTGGGATTTTTAAATCTATTTTTTTGGAGGCCCCAGAATGAGAAAACATTATTGTTCATTTAGTAGCACTAACAAGAATATTTTTATTATTTACTTATTTATTTACGTTGTTTATGTTAATTATATTATTTACTCTGCAGATAACTTTAGGTGGGCATTTGGTTTCACAGTTCCACGACTCTTCATTAAGAATGACGGCAACAAATATTTTCCAAGAAGGTTTGCTGGTTTCACATGAAGGCTTAGGTATTATACTAAGAAAAAAGTGCAGAAGAATCGTGCAAAGATGCATGAATGATGCTCTACTTGGCTCTGCCTTTGCGACAGCCTTGCGACTCAGCCTCGCTATGAGCCTGTGGATGGATGCTGGGTATGGTTTGGTTGTCTCACTCCGTGTAGAATATGAATTGGAAGAGAAGAAGAGCAGTCATATTCAGCACACTGACATTCAGAGGAAGTACTTTATCCTCTGCTTGGTGAAGAATCTGATGAGATGTTCTGTTTTCTTAATAGGTTTTCATAGTATAGCTCAAAAGATTTCATTTTCTCTATTTTTATTTCTCTGAAATAATAATAATTATCATTTTATTTGTTATTTATTCTAATAATATTTAACAAACATTTATTTCTTGTTTAATATTTATTTGATAATATAATTAATATGTTAATATTAATAATATTTATTATATTACAATAATTAGTTTATATAATATATGATATATAGAATAATAAAATATTATTCCATTATAATATATTAATTATATATTATATTCTATAATAATAGTAATAGTTATTATCATTTAGTTTTTGAGACAGGGTTTCTCTGTGTTGCCCTGGCTGTCCTTGGAAACTTGCTCTGTAGACCAGGCTGTCCTCGAACTCAAAGATTTGCCTGCCTCTCTCTCTCAAGTGCAAGGATGAAAGGCTTGTTACTACCACTGCCTGGATGAAACTATTTTTCAATGAATATTTAAGGCATTGTTAAATTTCTTTTAATCCCCTGCCTATGATTTTGACCCATATGAAAACATACAAGTTCCATTCTTTACCACTGTGAATTAGCTGTTAGAGATCTTTCTTATTCCAACTCTCATTTTTTGACTAAAACTTTGCAGATTCTAACTCATGGAGGAAATTTGTCTAAACTCTAAACTTGATTTTCCTCCAATTTACTAATGTTTTAGCATGCTTCATAAGGCATTATCTTGTTATTTCTGTCTGTTTCACCATTTAGCTTTGACTTTGTCATCTTCATTATATTTATTATGAATAGAACAATTTTAGCACCCAAAACAGAAATCCTAGGTAGAGCAGAGAGACATAGATTGGAGCCATATGTCAGGATTAACACCCAGAGAACAAATGGTGTGGTCCTGATATCAGTGGGGTAGACCATCATATGTGTAGTCAACACATCAAAGCCTCTCTCTTGGACAATACCCAAGATCTGACTAAATTCATTACGCAGGGGGCAGTCCAGATGAGGCCAGCCTGGTCTACAGAGTGAGTTCCAGGACAGCCAGGGCTATACAGAGAAACCCTGTCTCGAAACAAAACAAAACAAAACAAAACAACAAAACAAAACAAAAGGTAGCATGCATATGATACACACAATCAGCCATGACATTCACCCTTCTTCAGAAATAAGGTATAGAAGCACGGGATAGGTCACAACTGCTGTGGGACGTTGGCAGGGGAGACTCAGACCAGAAGTCTAGGATGCATAACTTCCACCCTGAAAATGGCGCCTGAAACAAAGATAACAACAGGAGCTCTGTTTTGTTTTGTGCCGATTTATTTGTTTTGTTTTTGAGACAGAGTCAGTGCCATCCAGCCTAGGCTGGAATCAATCAGACAATATGTAGCCAGGTTAGATGTCATTTCTGATCCTCCTGCCTCAGGATCCTGAGAGCTGCGACTGTGGATGAGGATTACCTCACAGTTTCAATGTGGCAAGAGACGCTCTGGGTGTAGATGAGCTTAGAGTGATTAGAGAAAGGGGGCCTAAGGAACTTCAACATCAAATATGCCACAGAGGAGAGGTCCCAAGGGGGGGCTGTAAAGCAGAGAGGGAGGAAGGGGTTGGGAAAACTGGGTTTGGGAAAACAGGAAATAGGGTTCAGGGAGGTGCAGCGGTTGGCAGTGTCAGAACTTGCTGAGCCAGTCAGAAGAAAGGAGGTTCAACAGCGTTCAATGAGTTTGATGGAAAATCACCACAACTGGTCATGCCTCTTGGCCCAGAAATCCCGATTTCACAAATCTGTCCTGAATGAGACCAATGTGGTGAAATGCTTATATAAAAGTGGATTTTTTTTCCTCATTACAAAATGTATGATCATTGTAAAATGTATCTGTAACAATTAATAAAACAAACCAAATGCTCAAACTTCAGAAGTGTTTTAAAGTCATTGCATCATAGCAACTGAAATTATATTTTTGAAAACCATTTAATGGCACATTAAATAGAGATAAATACATTAAAACATTAATAGTACTCTGAGAGTTGGGATTAGCAATGGTTTTGTGGTGTCTCCTCATGCTTGTCTGTGGCTTCTAAAGTTTTATATAATGAGCATATGTAATTTTATATATCCAGAGAAAACAATGTTATCTTCCCCCAGCCCCCAAGTGGCAGGGTACGGCCTCCCTGACCAGGCATGATAGGGGTTCACTGGGTTCTTTATGACAGGTTAAGAATAGAACCCACGCTATGGAGGAAAGGACGGGTTCCAAGAACCCAGTGACAGTTTACATAGTATGTGATTTGTAATGTTTGCTCAAAGGGAATGCCATTTGGAATCTTCTGAAGTCTTTCTGTATGGCCCTGTGCCTTCTGTCTGTATGAGGACTGCTTTGTTAACTGTTCTGAAGGGCAAGGGACCGTTCTCCCAACCCCTTCCAGCTCTAACTGATGACTGAAATCTTCCTTGTTTGCTTTGCTTCAAAACACAAACAAGAGAGCTCCCTTGGCATCAGAAATGCAGCGGCGCATGGAAACCAAGTCTTATCAGTCAAAGTTGGTGTTCAGGAAGTAGGACCCAGGCCGTCAGCGCTGGGGGGCGGGGGAGGCTTCAGGAGATGAGAAATGTTCTCTTGTATTGTTACAGCATAATGATGAATTGGCTTTGCTTTTCCAAAACCAGGCTCCAGCTCCTCTGTTCACCCCTATTATCTGCTGTGGTCTCCAAAGGCACATTACCATATTAATTCATTGTGTTATACAATTTGGTCAACTAAATGAGCTTACCTTATGCCCTCTTAATGGCATTGCTTTTAATGTTGGCTTCATGGGATACATTTAACAAAACAGATGTGTCAAGGAAATGTATTTAAACTCAATTTGTTTTTAAAATGTCTAGTGGTTTCTCTAATGATCCAGGTACCAAAAAAAAAAAAAAAAGTGTTACATGCAACAAACACACCATGATAAATGCAGAGTGTAAATGTTGAACCATCCCCAATGCCCAGGGTGATCAGATATGCTTTGTAGGAACCGTCAGCACTACCGTTCCCAGAGCTGAGGCCCAATCCGTCCTTTGTACGAAAGGTATCACATGTTATTTAGAAGAGATGGCTTGAATGTGAGACCAAGATTTAATTGCATGTCATAAACACTGCCATCCACCGACTTAGTAAGACAGCTTGAAGAAAGAAATATGTGCTAATGGTGAGAGTGCTGAGTGAACCGTGTCATTCACTCCCATGTGTAATCTGAGCCTCTCAGAACAGTGGAAGGAGGGGTTGAGAGCCTTATGTGCTTGGGACACAATCTTTATTTCTCCAGTTTCTTAGCTGACTAATTGTGACAGAATTTGTGAATGTAGGCTTTAATCTTTTTGTTTGTAAAGTGGAGACAGTAGTTCACCCAGCATTGTGAGGTCTTACAATTAAATGGGGATAGTAACTTGCAAGTAGTAGTGTTTCATTAGGTAAATATACTCATGACATTAGATAGTAGTACAGGTTATACTAATATATACAATAGTTTATTTATATGGTCTATAAAAATTTCCCTACCTCTTAATAATTATTTGACTTCCTTGCCTTATTAAACTGATAACTGAATCTAAGTATTCTGTGCCTAGAGTGCCTTTTGGTGAGCATCTGACATTCAAAATAGACTGGCCTCTGAAGCACCATCTGGTCATCTCTCCCGTGTGATGGTCAGATGGACTGCTGGCCAGGAAGGCAGTCTTAGCCAGCAGCCTGTTCTCGAGACCAGCCAAGAGCATTATTCTGGGCTTGATATTTTGATGCAGTGACTATATACTCACAAGAGAACTGCCCCTGCTTTGCAAAATAACAGAAGTCAGTGTGTGTGTGTGTTTTTAAATGACATAATTGGCACCTTCTCATGGAAGTCTATGCTGCCTAAGAGACAATGATCCACAGTTCTGTCTTTCCTGTGACAACAGTGGATGATAGGCTGATGGCAAAGGTGAGCAATCTACATTCTTAATTTTATATTTGTCACAACTCCTACTACCATGCCTACTACCCCAGGTTGCTGGCTTTATGCTTTGCCATTTAGTTAAGGGTTATTTCCTAACTGCACTGAACTATACTACTTACTTATCTACTAATGTCTATGTAGTTGCATTCTCTGGGCCGTCTTTCTGGGGCTGACCCCAAGGGGCTTACACACTAGGAACAAGCCCTCACAGGAATTCTACTAGCCTCTTTACGTACCATTCAGTTCTTTCTAGCTCTTAAATGATAGATAAATTCTTAATTTTTCATCATATGCTTGAGAGGCTAAGATAACTGGAAGATAACTGAGCAATATCTAATAAAATTAAATATATAGGACATTTAATCCAAGAGTTTCATTTCAAGGTATTTGTCCTATATGTACATTGCACATGTATAAAATATTTCATTCACGGGCATATTTATTAAAATATTATTGTAATATGACTCCCCTGGCTAGACATTAAAATCCAAATGTTTGTTGGTGGTTGTATTCATATGGCCTACATATGTGTGCAAAACAGTATAAGCAAATGTTTGTATTTATTGATGAAGGATGATCTCAAAATACATTGCAGTATGTAAAGAAAGGAAAGCCATAATAGAGTAGAATCTATAGAGTCGGCAAAGCTTCCTAAGGAAAATAATATATTCTTGTCTGTAAACCACAGACAATCTCCGAGGTGACCCAAGAAAACTTGGTAACTATGATCACCTGTAGGAAGAGGGGCTGGGTAATTACAGGACAAATGCCTTGTATGTAATAGCACTGAACCAAGTTTATCTACATATTCATATTATGTTATTTAAAACTGTATTTTATTATAGTATATGCAATATATGATATAAATATACAGTCTTTATATCATTGTTTTGCCTAGTTATTAATAACAACATATTTAACTGAACTATAAAATGCTGTGGATTAAAAGAATGACCTCAAGCTAAAGGTTAAATGGACATTTAACCTTTCTGGTGTTTTCACCAGGCAACTCTCCCTTGCTTTCATAGCTGTGTGACAGCCCTGGCTGGAAGCAATGCCACACACCCTTTGTGGGACTGCTCGAACAATGAACCCATGAAACTGAATTTTCTCAGGAAAGGGACATTGCCTTAGTGCCAGCCAGATGGGAGCACTTGTCTCCAGGGAAAGGGAACACACACATTTCTGACAATTCGTGGACCATTTTTGCAGGGGAGACTGGAGCTGAGATTCTGAAGAGTCAGTGATGGGTGTGACAATACCTTGGCTAGGGCTGTTTCATTGTGCATCCTTGTTGCTCTTTATTTAAATCTAAATCTCATGTGAACACTTAAAGTATCACTAGTCCCCTTTATTTTTCCTCTTTCCAATGTAGCCTCATTGAATAGGTCTTCCTTTTCTGCCTTTTGGTTATTAACCTAACTGGCTTACTGAAGATGTATAGCAGGACCCAGCTTGCAAGGGCTTCAAGAGCCTAGGCTCTTAACAATAGGCTGTTTGGGAATTTGTATTGGAATTGGTTTTGGCCTGCCATGAAGTAACTCTTGTACTGCTGAAACATTTAACATCTCAAGTGTGTGCATGCTATAAGGAGAGGCTACACGTTTAGTGTGGGTGGTATCATTCCTCTGAATCACCCAGAGATAACATAGTGCAAGTCCCCACTGTTGTGAGATAAAATGCACAGGAGGCCATTGATTTAGGCTGAGCTTCTACAGCAGGCCCCAGCAGACCAACCCAAAATAGAGTTATTCAAACTAAGACTCCATGTCAGCAAACTGCTAACTATGCTGTCAGAGAGCTGGGAAGGGAATTTGATGCTGCAAACATGGTGATGGGAACCTCACCATGGTTTTGTGCAACAAGGTTTTGTGCTTGGTTTTCAATGTACAAGCTTCCAGGTAGGAAAGGGAAGGAAATTTTGTCACCTCGATGTTTACTGAGACCTGTGAGTACTTAGAGACACCAGGTAACACTGGCAGTCCAACCCTAGTAGGGACTAACCTGGAGCTACGCCACCGCCTTTGGCTAGATTTGTACTTCATATGAGAGAGAACGTTTTTGACATTCTCCATTGAGATGAGGTGGTCACACAGACACAGTGGAGAAGAAGACTGTGTTCATTCTGAATTGGTTGGGTATTTCTCTTATAGACTACAACAGTACGTCATAACTTATGTTATACACTTTGTAGAACTTTGCATCAGCCAACGTGTTCTACTGAATGAAGCATTTGGACTGCTGAATGTAATTTTTTTTTTTTAAAGACCGCAGTCAATAAGGAAGACATGTTTTAGGTTCTTCCATTTTGCTTTCTCTATATTTCCCCAGAGTCTGTTATAAGCCTTGATGTAACTGCAATCTGTAAATGCCAGCCCTGCCCCCACTTTCAGCCTTGCCATTCATCCAAGAATCCCAAAGCGTTTTTTAATAACGGACTCATTAATCCTCATAACACTCCTTCATTTGACATGTGTAACTCTCACTACATGATATGTTGCTATTTACTCTGGATTTAATTTAACAGATTTCCTCCCATCGTGGCTAGTCATTTACATTGACCTCATTTTGGTTGAGTTATCACCCAGATTTGAGCAAGTTTGAATGGCCTTATTCCAAAATGACAACTCCTGGCAGATAAAGGGAACTATCTGAAGAAGCAATTATTGTTGTTGCTTTTTTTTTTTTTTTTTAAGAAGAGATTTCAGCAATAAATGACCCTATAAATAAACAACTGGATTTTAATCATGGGTAAAGAGAGTGTCACCGGTAGCCATTTTACAAAAGAAAAACGATGAAATTGAGTGAGTTTCAAAATTCATGGGCAGAAGGAAACAAAGATTTTAGGAGAGACTAGGAGAGACCAAGAAAAACAGAAGTTTAACTTCAAGTTCGCACTTGCCTTCTTACCTTTATCCTTTTGACACCTGTGTTCATGAGTCAAGAGCATTTCCTGGAGTCTTTGGCAGAAGTAAGAGAGATTAAGCTGGAAGTGGAAGGAGATCCCGTGTTCAGGAAAGCCCAGCTGGTAATTCATGTTTTGGAGATGGGTTGAGGTATTTTTTTGATTCAATAAAGCAGGTAAGACCCACCAGAGAGGGAAAGGATGCAAGGCTGGGTCAGTGAGCCAACAGAATCGAGTGCTAAAGAAGCATCTGCATGTATTGAAGAGACAGCAGGGGAACTTGTTCATGGGAAGCATTCAGCTGGGAAGTGTCTCTACCCCAGCGTGGGCACTCATCCTGCCTCCAGACATCTCGCAAACTGAGTCTTCCTATGGCTTCAGTTACCACCACTTTAAGAGTCAACCTCAGAGCTATTGTTGCAACTTCCATTTATTGCTAAAACAGTGCTTCTCAGACCTAATGACCATTTCATAAGTGTCGTGAAGTTTTTTATATAAATTATCTAGATATGTAATTTAAACATCACAATGGCTTAATCATAAAAAAGAAAATAATCCAGTGTGGATTTTAGTCTGCACACCCTTGCATACAACCACAGTAGAAGACTGAGTGAAGTATGGGATGCTTACACTGTATTCACTAAACCACAGTGCTGGAGACCATGGGATGCTTACACTGTATCCACTAAACCACAGTGCTGGAGACTATGGGATGCTTACACTGTATCCACTAAACCACAGTGCTGGAGACCATGGGATGCTTACACTGTATCCACTAAACCACAGTGCTGGAGACCATGGGATGCTTACACTGTATCCACTAAACCACAGTGCTGAGACCAATGCAGGAAGGACAGGAGAGCATGTTGTGGCTACCATCCTGGCCAGTGCTGCCACTGCTGGTGTGAGTTCATGGAATGATCAATGGCACTTGGTCATGCTTTAAACTGAGAAACCTACTATGTAACATCACTTCACCCTCCATTGCGTTTCTGGAAGTCCATGTACAGTAGAACATGCCAAAGTTTTTTTGGGTCTCTGTAAAGTAGAGTTAGGTCTTACAGTTACAAAATTAGATGCTTTTTTTTTCTTATATCAGGAAAATTTTCTCATGCCTTTTGGTCCCAGAACCTCTTTATGCTCTTAAAAAGTATTGTGGGTCTCTAATAACAATTGAATATGCAGCTTATACCTATTGATATGATTTTTTACTTAAAAATAACTCCTTTAAGTTACCATAAAATTTTTTTAAAAATAATTATGTCATCTAAAAAGTGGCGATTTGATGGGGAGAATAGCATAATCCAAGACTACTAGATTCTCAGAGCTTTGTATTTAATCTGTTGTCATTGGTATTTTGCCAGAAGTGCTTGAAGAAAATCAAGCTGCATGCAGAACAAAATAGTTGGGACAGGCTGGAGTGTGTGACTTGCCAGTTTTTAGATAATTATGGATGGTTTTCTTTGACAAGATGTAAAATTCAGCATTCATGGGGTATTATTTCCAGTGTTCACTGAAAGCACACCAGTGAGCACTGTGCTGTGATGTGGAAGTCCATTGGTTTATTTTACATACGGTGTAGCTCTTTCACCACGCAGGATTTTGTAGTATGCAGTAGTTATTTATAAACTGGCTCACTAAGTTATACAGGGCTTCTCAATGTTGACACATTACAC
>NW_022196903.1:45660454-45723516 GCF_008632895.1 Mastomys coucha
CCTGGCTGGACCCCAAGAATTCATAGTCAATCCCTGGAGGCCTGCATGATAGAGATAACCAAGTTGACTTCAGTGGTGGGTCCCAAAGTGAGCCCAGATAACAGATGAGTCAGGAGGGTGGCGAGTTACTCCGGACTGCCTGGCTGGCCCTACTGTGATGTCCCTCACATCTCAGCACCCCATTATACTTCTCCTACTGCTTCTATTCTATACAAAATGTTTAAGGACAGAGTATATGGAATAAAATAACATCTTGGCTGTTTGAATTGCCTCTTTACCATAGTGTCTCTTATATTTTTGTTGTGAGCCTGGCCTTTAGTGGCTGAGCCATCTCTCCAGCCCCCACAGTGTCTCAAAAGTGAAACAACACAGGGACGCGTGCAGGAGGGAAAATGTGCAGCCATGTCAGCCCCTTGATAGCCTGTCCTTGCTCCCCCAAAGCTGCCTCCCTTTCTTGTCTTTCTTACCCTGAGGTCTGTTGCAGAACCAGACTGCTCATTCTGTGTCTTGTGAAGGGATGTGGAGGCACCCTTGCTGAAGACTCTGCCATTCTTTTATCTAATTGATTTTTTTAAAAGTCAATGTACAGAATAGTGATTTTGCTACATTATTTTCATGTGTGTACATCATTGACATTTATTAATTCATGCTTGCATCAGTCTCGTTGTCCATATTTAAATTTTATTCGTTATGATTTTGCACAGGAATGTGGGTGCATGCATGCCATGGCATACTTGTGGAGACCAGAAGGAGCTCTCAGGACTTGGTTCTTTCCTACAGCTGTGGGTTCCAAGCTTCAAACATAGGTCACTGGGCTTCCCTTGGCAGCAAGCACTTTCACCCACTGAGCCATTTCACCAGCTCTCACCTGGCACATTTTAAACCACAGGAAACTTTGTTAGGTCAAGGTGAAAATGCAACCTAGAACAAAATATGCTGGAATCAGATTACCTCTCACCTCTACATCCTGTGATGGCTGTGAAGATTTCTTTCTTTCTTTTTTAAAATTTTATTTATTTAACGTGTGAGTACTCTGCTGCACATATTATCTGCCTGCCAGAAGAGGGCACCAGATCCCATTACAGATGGTTGTCAGCCACCACGTGGTTGCTGGGAATTGAACTCAGGACCTCTAGAAGAGCAGCCAGTGCTTTTAACCCCTGAGTCGTCTTACTAGACCCACCGTAAAGGTTTCTTAACCCTCTAAGAGCATGTACCAATTCTTTCCCTTCCTCTGTCCATGACAAGCCAGCGTAGAGAATCCAGGAGGTTGACCCTATGTGCCAATCCTGAGCTCCTACCATAATGTTGTGACATCATGGCATCCTGCATATCTAGTAGGAGGTGGATGGAGCTCTCCATCTCCATAGAGCTCTCAAGAGACAAGGCAGGCTGCTCTTCAAACCAGCTCCTGGAAGGAAGAGCACTGCCAAGCAAGGGACAGAACTGACCGAGACGTAAATTCTAAAACATAGGAAAATAACACCATGAGTGATTATTTTTCTCTGGAGACACACTTAACAAATGACACGTTCAAGTCAGTGCAGCAAATGTTAACTGGTCTCTACACATGCCTGGCCCTGTGGCTACACAGTGCAGATTCCTGGGCTCTCTTTTCAGTCACTAAGAATGTTTTCCCCAGATTCTCTATTGGGATCCATCTCCCCAGGGATTTGTGGTTTAGGATGGCTGAAGCCCAGCAGGTCCTGTGACTCTGGCTTTCTGATGCAAGGGGCATCTGAGTTCATTTTAAGAAGTTGAGACCAACCCCTATCCATTCAGAGACCACCTGGTGTCCCTTCTTCAATTACCTCTTTATGGTGAGCTATTGAAAGCATCGTGAGTATTCAGAGATGGATTAATAAGGTCTGGAAAAATCAAAGATGAAAAGGGCCTATTAGAATATTGGGATAAATAAAATCTGCCCTCAGCCCATTTCAGGAGACTTAATGGAACATCTCAAAGTGTTCAGAAGGAATTGCTCTGAGACCTAGAGGGAGGCAGACACTGCCATTCCTGTCTGATACTTGGAGCTGCAGCTGCTACAATCCACTCAGGGTCTCAGCTCTGGCAAGAGTCAGTGTGATGTTAGGGATGTATGTGTGTGTGGTATCATCAGAAAAATGCCAGGAAATCTGGAATTTAAATCACTCTGATTTATGCCCAGTTTGTCAGCTCTAGTGGGCTTTACAAATGCTGAATATTTGAGCAACACTTGCTTTCAGATGTGAGGTGGGGGCTTGTTCCTAGTTGATTGTTAACAATGGGGACCCTGACACTTCAGTGAAGCTAAGCTGAAACCTTCAAGCTCATCCATTCTTGCTTTGTGATGTGCTAGAAACTCCATGAATTAAGAAAAAAAAATTGTATAGAAACATCATCTGAGTTTCTTGAGCGGTATTTCTGAGACCTTGGGGGATGGAGGCTTAAGCATACATTATCTGTGTTCACACATCTGAGCCACTGCTCTCTTATTGAGTGTTGGGAATGCACATAAAGTCTGTACTAAGGAAAAATTCTTTCCTGAAGAAGAGACAATGGCAGCATGCTCATCTACTGCCTGTATTGTGGCTGCTCATTATGTATCTAAGAGCGTTCCATGCTGAGCAGAAAACCTGGTCCCTCCTGCCCACGCGGTTGCTATAAATGCTTCAATCAATCCCTTTTATGCAGAACAGAGCACAGGAAGCACAATGTGCAGTGACTAAACAAGCCATTTAAATTCTTCTCAGGCAGAGAGGTTAAGAGAGAGGTGGGGGGAGGAGCGGCAAGAGCAGAGATGGCCAAGGTACTGCATTCAAATGTTTTTGATGGGTTTCTAAGATACATGTCTCTTTCTCCAAAGCAAATGCATTCATGTCCCAGGAAGGAAGCTGACGGGAAAATGTTAGCTTGTGAGCTCATGAGAAATGCCAAAGGAGTTGTTTGTGTTGAGCTTCGAATATCAGGGTTTCTTTATTGTTGAGCTTTGAGGCTCAGAGTCAGGCTGAGTGTTTCCATGACAACTAATAGACGTTATGTTTATTTACTGAGCAGCGGGTGAATGACGTGTCAGTAACTGACATTTTAGTTTCTTTCTCTTTTTTTCCGCCTCTCCAGTAAAGATTTGTTTTAGAGGATGAAAATGGCTCCATCTTCCGTTTTATTCATCAGAGCTTCTATGGTGAAAATAAACAGCAGGTTAATACTATTCAGTTATTCCATGAAACACATGGTAGAGTCCTGTCCCTTTATGGGTCTCAGAGAGTCTTTACAGTGGGCAGTTGCTGGTGAGAAGATGAACTGCAAAGCAAAAAGCAAATTTTGAGTTTTACTCACTTGAAAATGATCTAACAACTGCATTCTGAATGATGTAAATTTACACAGGTCTCATTAACGTCCTCCAGATTCCACATGACCTTGTTTATGCTCCTACTAATACATTCATAAAAGGGGGCCTATTAAGACTTGTAACAGGACCACAGCCTCAGCAGGGATGGGAGCCAGGCAGGGTTGGAACAATTGACCCTTGGTTATAAATAATGCTACATTCCACCATGTTATCTGCCTGTGGCTTGTGGCTCGTCTGCCCTCTAACTATTTGCGGTCAATTTTTAATGCTGAACTGGCTTCCTCCTACTACGCAGCTGGCGTGTGCTCAGGGGATAAAACCAATGTTGGCATTTGCTTTGAGAAAACACAATTAGGCAAGCTGCTGTTGGGTGTGGGATGTGAATATTCACACGACATGTGCTAAAACACAGAGTTGGCTTTTTTTTTCCCTTAGTCCCTTCTATGGAATCTGTGTTGCGACTGAGTAATGTGGACAATTGAAATCTGAGCTACTTCTGTCTTTAGAGAAAAAGGAACAGGGTCCATTGGTGGCTATTCAGAGGTGTTCATATGATCATTGCTTTCTGCTCTCTGGTGGTCTCAGGTAAACATTTGTTTTTTTCAACACCCTCTATCTCTTCCCAGAACCTCTCTGCTGCAGATCTGCATCTCACACCACTACACAAGCAGCTGGAAGACAGGGTGGCATCTGGTTCATCTTTGTGTCTGCAGCACACAACACAGTTCCCAGAACAGTAGGCATTGGGGGAGTAATGCCTGGGTGAATTGTCACAATGTAGCTCTTGAGTCTCACTCCTGGTGAGAAGCAATGTCTAGTTCTGTGAATTGATTGTCTAAATGATTGACTGATTGACTGTTTAGGAATGAGAGACAATATACCTCAATGGGATGTTCCTCTGTTATGTAGAGTATACACACACACAGAGACGGGGGGAGGGAGGGAGGGAGACAAGGACACTGGCTATCTGGGAAACAGGTTTTTGTTTGTAGTCACAATCTTTTAGTCTCACATAGAATGAAGAGTTTAGACCTGATCAATCTTTCTCACCCTGTAACCTACAGGGCTACAATGTATAGAGGATGTTAAGGACTTGTCTGAATCATTCAAATAAAATAAAGTATACTGAAACTGAGCTAAGTTCAAGCAGGACCATGTAGAGGTCAGGAGTAAGCAAGATCTTAGGGAACAGGTTCTAGTCTCTGAAGTCATCTGTGAGTATTGCTTCAGAACAGGAACCCTGTAAGCCTATACTGCTTTGACAGAAGACCTGAGGCTGGGCAATGTGTCAGTAACAGAGGGTATTTCTCACAGTTCTGGAGGTTGGAAATCCAAGAGTAAAGTTATGATAGTGAGGGCCTTAAGGCAGAAAGATGAGCTAGAACAGACCACCGTTTTATATATGGGGTTTGATCCCTTTAACTTTAAAGGGGACTTTCTGGCCCAATCACCTCTTACAGGTCTCACTTCTCAGTATCAACACTGACAACTCCAAGCTAGGAAAGGTCGCATTCTAACCATAACAATGCCTCTGGGCAAAAGTCCTACTTTTCCTACCTTCTTTTGAGAATTAAAAGTCCTGCTGAGAGATATCTTTTAGTTTCTTGGACCTGAACTAGGGCTTCTCTCCCTGGAGGACCACAAACTGAGATTATAGAAACTCTGAGTTGGGGTCTTATTTCATCAAGCATTGCTCAGTAGGATTTTGTTTAAAAACCTTGTGTTTTACCAATACAATATTCCGCCAGAAAAGGAGGAAAGACTTAGACAACTTGTGGTTAGTCTTCACTCACCATGATCATTAGTAGTATCTGTTTATCAGCCCTCCACAAATATAGACCAATTTAGGTTTGGAAACTAAATGACTTCAGCAGCATTTTCAGTGGTCAACTGAAAGTCTTTCAAGCATAAACTCCTGGCATCTTACAGAGTGCAGATCTTAGAACAGGAGGAGAGAGATGAGCATATAATTATCTTCCAAGGCAATACATGTTATTCTCTCTGCTTCAGGTACTGATATTAAATTTGTCATCAGAGCAACAATAACTAATGACTGTTTATGAGATATGAACACACAGAATGTGTCATGGAAAGGGCATGAGGAGAGCAGTGTTTATAGGACTTATAGCAGTGTTTACATACAAGTGTTTTTATACTATAGGCAAAACTCTATGCCAAAGGGATATTTGTATCTGCACTAGGACATTCCAGGATAAGGAGCCCCCTTTATGTACACCCTAAAGTTCATCATCACATGAGGGCCATTGTTGGCAAGAATCAGAACCCAAGTTCTGAAGCTTATACTATCCAAGTGTATAAATATGTATATGTATGTATAAGATTATTTTATATAATGTATATTTTATTATATATTAATTAGTGATTGACAGAGGAGGGTCACCCTATTGTGGGTAGAATCATGCTGGGCTGGTGGTCCTGTGTTCTATAAGAAAGAAGTCTGAGTAAGTCATGGGGAGCAAGTCAGTAAGTTCCCCTCCATGGCCTCTGCATCAGCCCCTGCCTCCAGGTTCCTGCCCAATTTGAATTCCTGCTTTGACTTTCCTTGATGAACTATAATTTGGGATATGTGAGACAAATAAACCTGTTTCTTTCCAAGTTTCTTTTGGTCATGAGGTTTCATCACAGAAATAATAACCCCAAGTAAGATTCCAAAACTTCAGGTAGGGCATGCCAAAACTGTAGGCATTCCTGACCTACTTACTGTCATCTCAATGGGTCATCTTGTTCAGGTTTCATGGTCTGGCCTTGATAGTAACCCAAATAATAAAGCCATTATACTGTGTAAAGGAAAGTATGGGAGCTCAGTTGGAACCCAGGCAACAAGATGGCTGTAAAGAAAGTTGTAGCAGTAATGCATTTTGTTCTCTCTGCTTTCTTGCACTGTGTCTTACATTATGCCAAATGGTCCCTAACCATGGCTGGCCTTCTACTTAACAGAGCCATGTCTGGTGAATGCTATGATACTCTCTCCCTCTTTGGAAATAAAGTTGGTTTTATGTCCCCCTATGACAATATCAACAGGTTCTGGTTAAGTCTAATTGCTGTCCCCATGGAAACACCTGTTCACTTTTCTTTTTACTGTGCTTGTGGGCATTCTTCTGTGGCATTATTCCAACTAGCAGAGTACCATTTGAGGAAAGACATATTGAAGCATGAAGTCATTTGGAAAGTAAGTTTTAAGTCAAAGATTAGAGTGCTCTCAAATGTTGAAGCTGCCTCACTTTTAACAGATCCTGTCACTTTTCCCTTAGGCGTGTCTGCAACCATTAATTGTCCCCAGAGCACCAAGTTCTCTTTTCTTTCTTAAAAGATGAGCATCTGACATTCTCTCGAGCAGAGTCAAAGCTTGGAAAACGATTAGAATCATGTGACTTTCGGAGTGAAGGGGATATTTTACAGACAGTTTCAGGTTTTGAGCTGTGCCTCATAGACCCAGGAGCTGCTATTATACGTGTTGGCTCCCTCGATGCTGCAGGCAAGCTGCTCCTCTGGTCTTTTAGTTAAGAAATGGCTGCACAGCGGCAAGTTTCAAAGCCACAGAGCTCATGTAGCCCCTCTGTTTCTGATGTTAGGAGAAATGAAGTCTAGGGAAGATCTATAATCCTTGAGGGTGGACTCTGTGGCAAACCTGGGAGAAGATTCTGTTCTGCCCGCTCTACACAGGGCAACATGGGTGAGTGCTGCAGTAACACACAGTATTCATTTGCTTTTGAATCAAGTTTTGGGTTTTGAGAGTTCGGAGAGTTTTACTGTTGCCAAGCTTTTTGCGCCCCACCCCTTTCAGTGACAAATTCTATATGTAGGTTGATACCCACAGTTTGAGAAACTGAGGTTTACTGTCTCTTCCACTTTCAGACTGGAGACAGCTAAGAGTTAAGAGATGAACTCCAAGTGTAACATCTCAGCCGCAGCACAGGTCTCCCGAGGACTGAGTCTTTGTGCTGCAGAAGCTGAGAGAGTCCCATGGCCTGAGATTTCTTAGACTCAGCCTTCCTGACCTGAGCCCTCTTGACCTTGCAGTAGCGTTGACTCCTCTATTAAACATCTTGCTACTAAAAAAAAATATCAAAGCAGAATCAGTTTTGTTGGATGCTACCCTTGTAGTTCCTCAAGTTGGTTCCTCTGAGAGGATCAGCATCAAGAAGGGCCAGGCAGGTAGTGAAGAAATTGCCATAAGAAGCTGGAAGGAGAAAATTAGCACTGTCACTCGATATATGGAAGGTAGGCATGAATATGTTTACCTATATCCTTAGCCTTAGCCTGCGCATGGGGAAGATGGTATAAATTAATTCTCATGGGCTGTGCATGATTACATTACAAGGACAGAGCTTAGGAAATCACTGTCAGGATGACAAACCAAACTGAAAAAGTAAAACAAGCATCCAGTGAGCCACATTCTTCATTCTTCATTCTTCATTCTAGGGACTCCAGTTTATGAAGGAAGCCTCTGCTGGGCAAGGTCTCCTGTCAGAGAGAAGAGAGTAAAGTCTGGCAGCAGGACTCATGGCATGCCATTTCTGTGTACATTCTATGGCCAAGCCTAATGGCCAGGGGTGAGATGACTCAGTTCCTTGGGGAAGGGCAACAGATTTCTCTGATAATCTTTAAAGTGGCCTAACACAGTTCAACGTTTTATACTCCTCTGTAAAGTACTGCAACTGTTATAAATTTAATCTGGTGGTAGGCAGGTGCAGTGGAGTATGCCTGTCATCCTAGCTACCCAAGAGGCTGATGCAGGAGGATTACAAATTTGACACAACCCCATATCAAATTAGACAACTAATAGAATCAATTAAAACGAAGGGCCAAGGATATAGCTTAGTCATTCTGGATTCAATCTCTAGGGTAAGAAAGAAATGCATGGGATGCCACTTTTCTGGTGTGAGAATATTTGCACAATGTCAACCTTCAGTTTTGCTATTCTCACTGCCATAGGGGATGGTGGTGATTGTGTGTGTGTGTGTGTGGGGGGTTCTCAGACCACCTCCCCCAATAGAAATGAATAGAGATAATATTCTCTAAGGGAAAGTTCTAGAAGGCAGTAGATGTAAGTCCTAAACAGATGGCCTGGCAGCACATATTTTAGGCTACATTATGTGTTTAAGAATTAATGCATTCAACAAAAACCTTCCACCAGTGAAGCTCTTGCTGGGCTTTCCATGCTGAAAGACAGACTGTCTGCTGGCTCTGCGGCAACCTTTCCCAGCAGCTGGTTCAAGGGTCCATATGCTGTCAGAGCTAGTGCTTTGGGTTCAGATACTCACACCCACCAATCTGTCAACCGCCTACCTTCTGTACTCTGCCCAGGGGACAGGGGTGCCCCTTTCCAAGCTGAAATCACCTCATTTTCCCAAGACACAGCTGTTTGTCGAGGGGTCTGAGGACAGAAAGAAAATGTCCATCCTATCTTGTACTTCTGGCATTTGGCTTCATGGATCTCACCTACTGGGCTGAGAGGAAATGAGGCTCAGAAGCATCTATTATGTCCCCCCAGGCCCTTTAGGATGCATGGCACATTTATAAAGTGCCATGGCACCTCCTCATGTTGCCTCTCTGCTTGGTTTTCTGACTGGTGTGCTGAACACACAGGAGGCTGCGGCTGTCTCCATTTACATTCTTGGGTAAGAAAGCAATTGTTCTCAGATGATAAGAAATCGTGCTCTCCTGTATCTCCGAAGTGTGCTTTAGTTTTCCCTGGCTTGGGAGGCAGCTGTCACTGTTGGCACTGCGCTCTGGTTTGTCTTTAGTGAGTGTCTCACACTCCCTGTCCCTGCCACCTCCCTTCCTACTGTGTTTGGGGAGTTGTTTGCCTCTATGTATTATTCAGTAAAGAATGCACACATTTTGCATTTCAAAAGCTGCTGAGCAGCTTACTGGGACCAAACCTGGGTTGATGCCGGGCTGGATTGACCTCTCCAGTGGCCAAAGTGAACATTTCTGTCTCTCACTGCCTCTTCTGGATGACTCCCAAATGGATACAGACCAAAAACCACAATAGTGTTCTTTATCATGTCGTCTCCAGTCTTTGTCTCCTAAGAGGCAAATTGCAATGTCTCTCTAATGTTTGGATGCAGTAGAAGCTGACAGGAGAGCTCGAGCGGTCTAATGCCTTGATGGGAACACAAGAATCAGAAACGGAGACAAAATTCCCATCCCCAGCACACAGACCTACACATGCGCTTCTTTCCATTTCAAATAAAAATCCTCCTCTAGCCTCTTGTGAATGGCTTAGAAGGAGATCCTAGTAACACTACCTTCAATTATGTTGCCTCTTAGGGGAGACAGTAATTTTGGGGCCAATCATGAGAATAAGGAGACCTGGAATGGTGTCAACGAAGTGCAAAGATGAAATGGGAGAGAATAATGGAATTAAGCATCCAATTCTTTTCAGCCCAGGACCCGAGGAATCCACATGCACCATGTTGCCTAGTCAAACGAGCTATGATGGAGAAGCAGAAGGCCATTTCTAAGCATCATCTTTCCTTCTTTGTCAATCCTCTATTCAGATGTCTACCGTCTGGCCTTCTCGATACTTGTAGTTTATCTCTGGGTGAAAGGCAAGCAAACTCTGGGCTAGGCACCAGAAGAGAATGAGGAGGAATAACAGCAAAAAGGGTCCATTGCCAAGAGCGTGGAGGAGGCTCCACGGCAGAGCCAGCCCCTTGACAGGCACTTCGGGGTTCTGAAGCCCAGGACATCTGTGGAGCTGGTCACCTCCAGAGGGAAGACTTTCTGTCTTGGCTCCTGCCTTTCCTGCACAGTGCCTCTTGCTGAGTTTGTTCTTGGCTGATTCTTTTTCTTATGACAGGACAGGTGCTGGGGGGCAGGGGGAGGCTAGGTTAGAGGCTGGAAGTTCATCCACCGTTGTGATAAGAAAGCAAAGGAGATTGTGTGAGGTGGACTGCATATGAGAATCCTGATTCCATCTCGAGGATGAGCTGGAGGAGCAGCCTCTGTGAAGCTGCCATGGTCACTTATGAATAGGGTTGAGTGCTGGAATTTTCCACATCTGCTGAAGACACACAGTCTGTGGATTGGTGAATCCTTGTGAGCGCCTCTTCAGCTGTATGTAGACAGTTACAGAGTGGATTTTGTTGTCTGTGGAAGATTTACTAAGCTCCCTGGCTGTCCAGTTGCATGAGGGCTGTCCTCTGGGTTTTGCATGGATGGCTATGAAGGAACACACTTGATCTCTTTAAGTCTGACCATATTAAGTGGGTTGTGGAAGAAAGACATGAAATAAGTTATTGTGAATTATTAAAAGCCAAATATTTTCCTGAGAACTGAAGGTTAAGGTTGTGAAAAGTCTAGACAGCCTGAGGTCCCTCAAAGTTCAGGCCCTTCTTTATCACCAGTTTAACCAGGCCTGGCCTTCACTGAGCGCTCACTTCTAGCATGACTGTGTGCTCAGATCGCTTCAGCTGGGACATCCACAGTTCAAAAAAACAATACAAGTTCAAGAACCCCACAATGTTTGTGCAAGGCTGGGTGAGAGACAGTTTCTTTTCTTTTTAAAAATATCACTATATTTATAGTTATTTTCAGAGAAACATATTGACTTGATAGCATTATCCAAGGATGATTCATGTATTGGTGTGGGATTAGTGCCAATTGTGTAAAACAGCTCTAATAAGAGAGGTTTTTGTAAGTTCTTTGTAGGAAACACATACCTGATACTGTCATGTCCAGCATGGCTTGGTCCTGGGAACTTGACTGGAGCACCTGAGGAAGGAAGAAATGCCAGGACTAAAGAAACAACAAATACACATAGAGCAAAACTTGGGCTGGTGGACTGTGCTCACTCTGATATAGGGTAGCCACTATGCAACCCAGAAACTCATTGCATTTATTATGCACAGCATGAGGAGGAGGGGTTAGGTAGTCTTGGTGATGGGTCTCTTTAGTGAAGCCATCTCCAGCTGTATTCATTTGGAAAGAGGGAAAGGCAATCTATGCTTTCTGGGCGCTGTCAAAATCCACACAGAGATCAGAGGAAGGATTTGTCATTCCCCAAACATGACCTGGGGAAGCCTTCATCATTCTCACGGATCTGGGACAATGGGGACCTCGACCTGACCGTACTCACTGTCAACAATACACATTCACTCATGACTTCACCTGCTCACCAGATAGTTCTGAAAGTCTGGCCCAAAGCCTATGGTTGGGGAGCCCACAAGCCCCATGGGGAGCCTGCTACTCTTATTCTGTAGATGAACACTGTACAAACTTCTCACTAAGTTCATATCTCTACCTGCCACTCTCACACCTCACCAGATAACTCTGTGTGTAATCGATGTAGTTACTGCAGAAACTCACAGTCGGTTAAAGGGCAGTGAGTAAGTGTCAATAGAGTAGTCAGTCACAAACGGGACATCTACATATGATCCCCTCTCTAAGGCTCAAGGACCATTGTAGAACAGGTGCTAGATAAGAACCATAGGTCAAGGTGTGGAGAATCAGAGCAAAACAGTATCTTATGGACACGACAGGACCTCTGTCCTCATCAGCTCATGGCAACTGCTTCTCTGCACAAAACCTACACAGCATCAATCCACTCAGCACTCCATCACAGAGGGGAAAGAAGTTCTTTAGCATCTACTCTTAGCTGAGGATCTATTGACAGATGATGGCTTCCAGGGGAGGGACAGTCAGTTTTCTTTAAGGGTGTGGCTTTTCATAGATGGACCGTGCTCCAGGGGATTGGCCCTACACATATATGGGCATCACAGATTGGAGTTAGTAAGCAGTTAAAAAAAATAAAAGAGGATGCAGGGTTGGAGTGTGGATTATGATCAAAATATATTACATGTCATTATCAAAATATCCATATTTTTAAAAGTCCATTGAGTATTAATGTATGCAGTAAGCATAAATAAGACAAACTGGTAGAGGTATGAAAAAGTATATTTTAGATTAAACAAAGAAAGATAAATTTGATCCTGGGAATGTTTCAAAATAACACAGGCTATAGGCTTAGATTTTTCAAAACCTACTTTAATTATAATTATTTAATGCTTTAACCTCCTTTTTAGCCTACCACTCACCAGTGGTAGGGAAAAAGAAAGGTTAATAGAAAACAGGGGTTGTGGTTTGAAATAGTTCTTTGGGGTCATTTCAATCTTTATTGTCTGCAGTCCAATTTACTAGCAAAACACCTAACATGAATTAGCAGCTACAGTCCAATCCACTTGGCAAACACCAAACACAAATCAAGAGCAATGGCTCAATCCAGAAGAAACTCCAAGGCTCCACCAATTGACCTGAGTCCTTGGAAGTAACAAGAAGCATTGGGAATACCTCCAGAAGTTCTTTGGTGTGTTTCTTTCTGCAATGTCACAACAAGGAAAGATCAGTAGAGAAAGCAAGATGAACCAACGCAAGAGCATTCTCTGCAAAGACAAGCCTCAGTGAAGCCTAACAAAGACCAGCAAAGAGTTGCAAGGTGAACCAATGCAAGAGAGCCATCCATTGTCTGTTGGGTTATATGTTTACTCTTTCCAAACATCACATGTCTCTCAAGCATTTGCTCCAGCAACACATCACATACCCTTTCACCAATCAAGCGCTCGGATCCAAGCTTTGGGATCACAGTGGCAGGCAGTACAAATAAGGATAGTTTTTTGTTTGCTCATTGTTGTTTTGCTTGCAAAGCATCAACCTTTTTCCTGGGATGGCTGAAGAACAATTCCAACCATTGCTGATGGATGGAGTTGACTGCCCATTAGTTCTTTTTTCTCCCCCCTCAGAATTCACCTTACAGGATGATAGTTTTGGACAAGTAAACTTCATCCTCTCATCAATGATCTTCTGATCACCGTTTATGTCACCTGCACCTTTTCTGGGAAGACTCCTGGATAATGTGTTCCATCTGACTTGGGGAGTAATTCAAGAAGTAGGAAGACATGCAACCCAAGACTAGGGGGATGCTGGGAGAGAGATGTAAAGACAACCAGCAGGATGACAGTGAAGGGTGAACCACAGGACTGTAGGCAGGAGGACAGCCTCAACAGGAGCATGTGCAGTGTAGGAAAGGAATAAAAGGAGGAATAAGAGGAGAGGAAGCAGATAAACCACATATTTCAAAAAGATTTGTGTAGATGTACCTAGCCTAGAACATCCTGGGTTTGTTATAAATGTACAGACTCATTGGGTTTGCCATATTTATCCACCCACATAGCCTGAGTCTCTCTCTGAGCAAATGATAACTTGTTGGCTCTGATAGGGAAGGACAGAATCCGCTAGGAGCTTTGTGTGTGGTGGCACACAACTGTATGGAGGCAGAGGCAGGAGGATCTCTGTTGAGTCTGAGGCCAGTGTATTCTATCTAGTGAGTTCAAGGTTATCCATAGCTTTCTATGTGGACCCTGTCTCAAAAAAAACAAAACAAAACAAACCCAATTTCTTGCTCATAGCTCAGTGGTAGAACACACCGACCAAGAAAATCAGTGACCCATATTGTCAATGGCAGTTTCTCTGTGCAGATTTATCCCAAAGTAATTCTTCTCAAACCGTCTTGTTTATTTCAATCCTTTGCTCTTCCATATGAATATTAGAATCTACTACCTTACAGTAAAAATCTCTAGGATTTTAGTAGTGGTAGTGGTGAATCTACAAATGAACTGGGGGAGGTAGGGCATCCTGTCAATTCCGAGTCTCCTGACCCATGAATACAATTTAATTTTCTATTTAGAGGGGCCCTTTCAAATTATTTCCTAGTAAATTCTAGACAAGCACTCTACCATTAAGCCACATGCCCAGCTCATGTTTCTATTGATTTCCATGCTAACATTTCATGGTTTTTAAAACATAGTCCCATACACCTTTTAAATTTATCCTTTACATTTTCTGATAGCATTGGAAATATGATTCATATTTACTTAAAAACATCATGAACACATTTTATTTATTATTGTTGTTGCTGTTGTTGTTGTGTGTGTGTATGTGTGTGTGTGCCACAGCATGCATGTGAAGGCCAGCAGACAGTTTGCAGGATTATTTCCTTCCATGCTGTGGGTTCCAGGGATTGAATTCATATTACCAGGCTTGGTGGGGGGCACCCTTCCATCTTTAGTTCACTATTCATATTTACATTTCAATTTCTGCCTTTTAATTGCTAGTATATAGAAATATGACTCAATTTTGTATGTTGATCTTACATACAGTTCACTTGGGTCTTCTTCCTTGAGGACTTCGTAGGATTACCTACATAGATAAGCATGTGGCACATCAATAGTGACTTCTACTTTATCTTCTTCCTCATTGTACCATCTGGGACCTCCAGGACAATGCTCAATAAAAAATAAGTTGTCAGGTTTTTCTGTGGTAGAAATCCTTCAGCATCTTGAGGGTATTCCTTTCCAATCTAGTTTTATGAGTTTTTGAAAATAATGAATGGTAAGTACGTCTACATACACATGTTGAGACCCCACACAGGTGTTTATTAGACTAGGAATATGAAGATTTATATTGATTTGAATGTTATTGGTCAACTTTTTAAAAGTTGGGCATGTAATACCATCTAAATCGAAATTTATAGCAATGAAAGCAGTGCAGTGTTGGGATCAAGGCATTTAGTTCCACAAGTAAATTAGTGGAACTAAATGGAGCATTCAAAATAATCTTGCATGGCTCTGGACAAGGGACTGGAGACAAATGCAGAAGTTAGAGAAAGAGTAACTGCAATGCTGCAAAAACAATTGAGTATCTGCTCAGGACGTTGCAAACCCTTGGAATGAAGCCTGCTTGGTTATGTTGTATTACCCCTTTAATACATTGTTGGATTTATTTTGTTAAAGTATTCCTAAGAACTTCTATACCCATGTTTATGAGAGACTTTCTTTTTTTTTTTTTTATATGAATCTTAGAAACTGCTTTTTTTCTTTTTTACATTTATTTATTTACTTACTTACATGTCTGGGTACACACACATGTGCATGCATGCAAGTGCATTCACATGTGTGCATGCATATGGTAGGGCCATTTCATGGAGGTCAGAGGGCAACATACAGGACCTGATTTTCTCTATCAACTTTGTGGGTTCCAGGGATCGAATCCTGTTGTTGTCTTTGCAACAGGTGCTTTGACTCACTGTCTCACTGTACCAGCCCCTCAGAATATATTTTCTTACAATAAAAAACATTTCTGGGACTTTTTAACAGTGACAGCAGTAGAACTAGTAGATGAATCTGGAGAGAAATGGTGTCCAATATGGTTTGTTATATTGCTTTTGTCAAGTCTTGGTTTCAGATAGTATTGGTTTCAAAAAATTGAGTAGACACTTGTCTTTCCTACTTTGACTTTTGGTAGAATTTCTATGAGTTCTTCCTTATTGTTTTGTGGTATCATTGGTGAAACCATTTAAGACTAGAGTTTGATTGATGGTAGGTACTGTCTTACAAATTCCACATCATAACTCTAACTATGAAGGAATTTTTTCTAGAGTGATTTTGGGCAGTTTTGGAATCCTTTGAAAACTCCATGCATCTCCTATGGATTTTTTAACTATGTTACAAGCTGTAGTCTTGTGTTGATAGCACCTCACTCAGGCCATAGCCTCATCCTTTGCATCTTCTCCAATCTCTTCATTCTGTTTCTGTCCCTCCTCCCCTAGCATTGGAGAGGGGACCAGTTTCCTCACAATGAGAGGCAAACACTCTACCATGAAGACACACCCAGTTCTAGCTTCCATCTGGTTTCTACTCTGATCTTAATTTCCCACCAGTTTGGTTCACATTGGACTTTGTTATTGTCATTCTTCCTTATTGATTGATTGATTGGTTGGTTGGTTGGTTGGTTGACTGACTGACTGACTGACTGACTGACTGACTGACTGACTGATTGACTTATGGTGAACACTGAGGTCTTTGGTGGCCCGTTTAAGGGTGGCATTTTCCTATTCCAGGTTCATATTCTTTACTATCGTAACCTTTGTTTTTGTAAATCCCTCTTTAGATGCTTCCAGAACAGCTTGGTTCTGTTTGTTGTATTTGTTGTGGTGCTGGAGAGCACACCCAGGACTCTGCATGGCAGGCAGACTCTCTCCCTCTTCTTTGTCTCCCCAACCCTGTGTTGTATTTCCATTCTCTTCCAAGACAAATTACATTTAATTTACCCCTGGGTTGCTTCTATCTTCATGAACTATTAATTATATTGTTCTCAATATTTAGAGATGTTCCCAGATATATTTCTTCTTTTGATTTTTAAGTAATATCTGTGGTGGCCAGAGGATAGACATTGTATGACTCGAACTATTTTCATGTATCGACTGGCCTTGGGCTATGGATCATGTATACTTAAGAAGCATGTGTGTTCTCCTGCTCATGAGTAGAATCTTGCCTGAATATCAATAATATCAAGTTGGCTGGCAGTGGTGTTCAAGTGTCTTTCATCCTTACTGGTTGCATGTACATTTGTTTTTAATAACTGCTCAGAGGGATATAGTAATCCGTGGCTGTAACTGGGTTTGTCTATCTCTTGAAGTTCAATCAGTTTTTGCATCATGAACTTTCATGCTTTGTTACTAGGGTCATAAATATTTAGGGTTGCCACATCCTCTTGCTAAGCTGACCTTTAGCTACCATGAATGACCTTCGGTTTCCCTAGCAGTCTTTCTGGCTCCTGACCCATTGATCGATAGCAGGAAATAGAGACTTCAGGCTACAGTTAAGAGGAACTGGATTCTGCCAACAATCTAAATGTGGTTAGAGTCAGATTCCTTCACAGAGTTTTCAGATGAGAACTCAGCTCAGTTTAACCCTGATTTCATTCTCTGAGATCCAAGGAAGAGAACCCATCCATGCTAAAGCCGAATGCCTGTCCTACAGAGCTGTGACTGTTAAGAATAGTCTGTGCCACATGCTAAGTCATTCTGTAGTGTGTCAAACAGTGGTTTTGTTTTCTTTCTTTCAGACTGTAACATGCCCTGGAAGACTCCATTTACAAAGAGTTTTAAACTCCATTTTAAGAATGGGGAAATGACTCTGTACTTGGGTGGACCCCTGAATGGACACGTGGGTGATGTGATATGTCTGACACTACTCACGTGGCACAGTCTGATAAAAGAGAAGAGAAAGGGTTCTCATATGAGAAATTTGTCAGCATAAATCAAGATTGTAGGGCCACATGGGTATATTAAAGTCATATCAGGAAAACTAGGTTTGAGAACTTATCAGACATATCAGACTAAGGGAAGAGTACAGCTTCTTTACCAGGATGTCATAAAGAGATGGACATCTAGCACTGTGATGGCCAGCCCCCACAGACCTGCAGTGCGTGTTTGTGTGTGTGTGTGTGTGTGTGTGTGTGTGTGTGTGTGTGTGTGCATCAAGGGACTAAGAGGAGAACTGACTGGCCCAGGAGCATCAACTTTACTTGTTCCCTGCAGCCTAGTTGAACCATCATCGGCTTCTCCTTCTGCTCATCCATCTGGATCTGTTGTCCATCTGTCCATCTGGTCCTTCTGAACCTAGTCATCCCTTTTGCTTTACTTCATTCCTGCAACTCACTCCTGATCCCACAGCCTGAACCCCGTACCTAGCACTGAGCCTGAGGACAGGAAGTAGGGTTGTGGAATGCTGCCTCCTAGTCATGGAACAGCCACTGCAGTCACAATTTCAGAGCAATTGTCACTGCCTGCACGGAGCCTATAGAAGACTGAACCTATCCAACAGCCAATCATGGGTTGGGAAGGAGCTTAAAGGGCCCTATGCTTTCCTGATAGGATTTTGGTAGAGGGTCATGGTCTTTAGTTGTGTGTCCAACAGTGAGCCTACCAGACCTCAGTAGATAGTTCTAACTCATGGTCATACAGATGATCTTGATTAAACTTAGTGGCTCACAAAATAACAGCAACAATGACAGAAACAAAAAGCCATGAGTGTGACAAGACAACTTGTAAAGGAGACAGTAAAAGAAGTGGAGAGAGATCAGAGTGGATGTATAGTAATTGGAATATACTTTATACATATTTCTAGCTTCCATAAAATAACTACATTTTTTAAAGTTACATAAAAAATCCAAATGGGAAAACATGGGTAACAAATAAACCTATTAATACATGTTTAATATTATCAGGCACCAAATAAAAGTGTCTTTTAAAGAGGTTTTCAGTTCTCTATTCAAATACTCATCACTATCCCTTTTTCAAATGTAGAAGAGTATTTGTCTAATAACGACACCAGAATTCCTATTTTCCTGTCATCTATTATGCCTGCTAGTTTTTATTTATGTGATTTTATTTCTTTGAACGCCTGGTTAATTTCAATTATGTACCAAATAATATGCATTAAAATTGCTTGTGGCAATAATTTGAGATCTGAGACTTTGTTATGTTTGCCCACAGAGGACATATCTTAGATTCCAATAGGCACTTGAAAGTACTGCATATCCTATTACAACCTTCATCTTGTTTCAAAGGCCCAGATGAATCCAAGCTGAGCTCCTCCTGTCTGTGTAGGGACTGTCTACTGTTTGATCCTTTGGGGGTGACTTGCTGACTCTGTGACTCAAAAGACTTCAGAATCTCCAGGTGTTTCTCCCTCTAGCCTCCAGAAGCTCTCAGAAAAGTTCCTCATCTTCTTATCCTTTCAGCTATGTTTTTCCAAATTAAGTTTGCTCACATCTTTCCCAGAGGAAAAGGTCTTTTCCTTTCTCAGGCTTGAAAAAAGAACTACTGAACTGGTTCATAGAATAAACGGTATTCTAATAGTCTACATTTTATTCAACCCTTCCAACTCTGTCAGCATATGCCAAAGCTTTCTTTAGGCAGAAAGACTATTGCCTGGCAGAGGAGGAACTAGTAGTTAGCATCACTGAGGCTTCCTTAGAGAAAGAAATTAAGAAGACATGAGCTTGAAAAAGGCTCCAAGGTGTCTCAGGCCCTGTCCATGGTGACTTTTTGAGCAGAAGTCTAGAGTCTGCTTTCTTGACTGGGCATGGGGATAGACAATGAGTGTGGTGTCTCCACGAGAGTTCTTAAGTTCACTTCTACATTTGTTTCCAAAAGATGTCCAAGAATGCTTCAATTCTCTTTATAGGGAAATGCTCATCACCATCACACTAAACTTTCTAAACCAATTTCAGAGCATCTCAGTAGGAAAAGTCAAAGAATACAAATAAGACCAGTATATCAATCAGCATGCCTATCAGACATGTTCTGTCATGTGCTGATAGACTGGCCTTTGGAAGAGAATGGATGGGGTGGGGGCAGACCAAAAGGGTCTTGACTCAAGCTCTACAGGATCCATTTCAGACCAGCTGTGTCCTATTCTGGCCAGGACACTCATATTTGTCTCTTCTTTCCTAGCATATAGTTAACATCCTAAAAAATTAAAGACACAATTTTCCTTCAATGTGATAAACTGCTCAAAGTCTGGGCACAGGGTAGTCTTATGGAGGCTTCCTTTGTTTTAAGGACATGGAATCCTGGCCAGGATCCCGACCAGCTGAGTTCCTAGAAGATGTCCTACACCACACACCAGTTCACAAGGGAAGGAAAACAAGACTGTGTGGGCTTAGGATTGTTTGTTTTACTATTATTTGAAAAAATAAACACATTTTGCTGTCTGGAGTCAGTAGTCATGTGTTGTCCTTACAACTTTTAAATCACTGACATGGAACAAAGAGAGGGAACATGAAGTAAACACAAATCCAGTCATGCTTCAGGATTTCTTTCTCGGTCTCCAAGATCCTCAGAGCCTCTCCAGACTCCTGGCTCTTTCTGCAAAACTACCCTGTGAGAGGAGCCAAGTCGCCTTTGGAATTACCTTTCTAAGGAGATTTGGGGAGAATGACATCAGCAGAGGAGCCAGATTAAATAATGGGAAACAGCTGCCTCATTACCCTCCGGAGCACCTCATGGAAGGTCTGCAGCCTTTGCAGGCACAAAAATAATGCAGTGAGATTTAAAAATGCTAGAGCATAGGTGTGCATGCACACGCACACACACACAAACACACACACATTCACACACACACACACACACACACATCTCACAATCATTCATACACATCCACACTCACATAGATTTGTGCTTCTATTGCAGAAGGTCTGATTCATTGGGTGTTAGTTGAAGCCCAATTTTCTTCATTTTCAACATGTAAAAAATGAACTAATCATCGGCTCTACCTTGGAGAAATCTCATTGTTGACACTGGACTTCCATGATCCAGAAGACTCATTTAATTGGGGATGGAACGGTCTCATTAATCCCATTGCAAATGAGCTTGCATTTCTTTAAGCCCTACTTTAGGGACGACATAAGAAAGAGAACCAGACTTTTTAAGTCCTACAAGAGGCCATCAGAGATGCTATGCCATTAGAAATGACATAATTTAGTGTGGTAAACAGAATTATGGTTAGGCTTCCTTTGCTTTTAGTTTATACATATATATGATACTTGGTTGCTTTCAGCAAAATTGAATTATTATTGTTTATTTTTTTTAACAAAGCTTCATTAGAAATGGATTTTGTTACAATGTCCAAAAAACTATCACCCCTATGACTATTCCAAACCTCACATCTCTTTGGTACTTCAGTTGATACATTCTTTAATGACCTCATAGGGATTTGGGTGTGTATCTGTGATTATAGACTCCCTGCAGATGGGGAAAGTTAGTTCCTAATTTTTGTATCAAGTACACAAAATACTAGGCAGTCAAAGACTAGAAGATGACCCCTAACTTTTGTAGACTTCTCTCCTAATTACTCAACTTCATAAAAGGCAGTAAACACATGCTACGTAAAGTAAAATGCTACGGCATTTTAATAACTTTCAGAATAATTAAAGATTATTTTTCTAGTTATGACTCAAAACTCTAAAAATGGAAAGAAAATGTTATTAAGAATACAATTTCAAAATGAAAATGAAATTTGGAATGGTGGCCTCCAGAAGTTTATCTGGATGATATGAACACTTTTGTTTTAGAAAAAAAAGAAGCGATATATTATGTCCCAACTTTTATTATAGCCTTTACTTTTTTCATGTTTACTGGTGGTTTAGAAATAATGGATAACAACAAACCATGCACCTTAGACGAAAATAAGATATAAAAAAGTTGGGTAGTTCATGTGACTAAAGATGTACTCAGGTCTAAGTTTAGGATCTTAGATGAAATATGTTTTTCATTTTGATTTTTTTAGGTGTCAATGATCTATATTTTGGCCCCGACATGTCTAAGGGCCCATCCTTTTATTGCATGCTAATTTATCGTATTAATACAGTTCCGATAGCCTTTTTCATCCTTTCTGGCCTTCAGAGACTCACCTGTGTTAGCTTCACTTCAGGCTTACACATGCTATGCCTTTTCCCCTGCCCCAGAACATCATGGGATCCTGCTTATGCCTGCACCCATGCCTCCTAGAAGTACTATCTACATAGTCCTAGTAGGACAAGCTTTTGATCATTGGAGATAAGACTGAAGAACAGTTTCCTTCCTTCCTTTTATTTGGACAGTTGGTTCAGGAGGGTACCCTGCTTATACCAACTTGTGTGATACTGGAGGAAGGCTAGGTCATTAGATGCTTCTCTACAACTCTTCTCTTCTGTTTACCTTCTCTCCTTATTTGCTTTCTATCTTCTTTTTCTCCCATCTTTACCCCACCATCTACCACTCTTGCTTTATAGGATTACACCAGCAACAACTCATACAAAGGGCATGAGCTCTTGACTTTTTAAGCAAAGGTATCGTGAAAATCAAGAGGAACAATGGTGAGAAAATTCCAAGTGGTGAGCAACCTAAGTTGGGGAGGATAAACTTTAAATCAGCTAGTATTCCACTTGAGAGAACATAAAATGTACTTGTATTCGTCACAGTATAGTAGCTGCTTATCTTTAGGAGGTCTTTTTGGCACAAGAGAGATGTTTCAGTTTGTAAAGTGCCTTTTATACATTCATGAGGACCTGAGGTTATGTCCCTAAGCACTATCTAAAAGCCTGACATGATCACTTGAGTCTTGAACCCTAGTCTTGGGAGTGGGAGTTGGGATGGGGGAGGAGAGAGAATCTGATCTCTGGGTCTTCCTGGCTAGCCAGACTTGTCAACTAGTGAGCTTTGGATCACTGAAAAACTTCGTCTCAAAAGATAAAGAATAACATTTGGATTCAGGTGACATCAACCCCTGGTCTCAACATGCATGCTCAGGTCTGTATATGCACTCAAGCACACACACATACACACACACACACACACACACACACACACACCCTACAAGGTCTTTTTGTCAAGGGTGTTGTATTACATTTTGGTATGTGTTAGGCTTAAACTAATCAGCTTCTTTCTCTTTGAAATGTCACTTATTTGTTCAGTAAGCAAATTAAGCCATTTGCCTTCTTTGAAATAAGGTGGAGCCAAAAAAAGTCCTCTATGTATTGCCTAAGGACATTATTTCTTCCACGACAAAGATTTTGTGCATCTTTCATTGGGGGTTAGGTGGTCCTATATAGTAGAGTAGGCCAGCTAGAAGGTGTGTATTTTCACATTACAGGGAAGCAACAAGAATTTTAATCTAATCTTAAGAGATACACATATGATCACGTACTTTAACAAATTTTCCTTATAGTATAAGTACTACAATATGATTTTTTTTACTGATGTTCCCAGAATCCTAGACTCACAGTCCTAGAGGTCATTAACTAATTTTCTTATTTCTTTGGTGAGCGAGTGCAGGCTTTGAGATGTCAAGTGATGGCTTACCAACCATCACCTGACAGGCTGAGGGTTCTGGTCCTTACCTCTAGACTTGTGGACAAAGGAGGGCCTGTTGCACTCACCTACTGTCACAGACTTACTAGCCCATGCTGGCAACATTGTGTCTGCCCACCTAAGACTTTCTGCCTAACACTTAGCCTAACTATGGGTTCAGTTCACAAATATACAGGATGAACACTAAATGCATCTGAAAGGTTGTAGAATTCCCAAAGAATTACTTTTGCTCTGGGTAATACTTCAAATTTTTTTTAACTTTAAAATATAGACTATAAACTCAATTATTGTGTCACACTGACTTACAAAATTTCCAATTAATATTTCTAAAAATAATTGAGAGACAAATAGAAGGAAACATAAATAATGACATCAACAAAACAAGGATTTAGAGGTGTTTCCTCTTTTGATGGGCATCGATGATACATCAAGCCATGTATCATAAGCACTGCTCTTCTTGTTACTTTACTAGCAGCTTTACCCTTGCCCAGCCTTAGCATTCTGTCTTGGAAAGTTTTTGTTCCAATTCAGCCTTCAGTGAAGGTTAACTCTCTGGGAAGTCAAGAGTTCTAGAGCTATAGACCAAATGTTTGTGTACCCTGAAAGGTTGAGACCCACTCTTCCCACCCACAGTGTGACATGTTGGACTGGAGTCATGGGGAGGTTAGTAGGTCTTAGGACCAGAATGGTGCTTATAGTATGGCCCCCAGTGCTGTGGTGTAGCCTGATTTTGCCAGCTCCAGCCACAGGCTCTGTTCCAGCTATAACTCTTCCGCTGCCTAAGTAAGGATGAGAACAATTATTAAAAACATTGTCAAACTCAATTTCAGCTTTACCTAGAAATAGACGCTTCTTGGGGAATCTAGTGAAATAATGAAATAAGGGGCTTTATCCTGTAAAATCCTGGTGGATTAGGGAGTACTTGTTGTAATGAACCCCCCTTTAACATCTTCTACATACACCAAATGGCTCTGGTCATCAGTTAACATGTCACAATGGAGAAGGGTCACTGCAACTGGGGGGGGTGTATTTCATATGGGAAAGGGTTTAATATTATTTGAAGTCTATTCTTTGTTTTGTTTTGAAGCAGGATTCTCACTGTGTTGCCCAGGTTGGCCAAGAATTTCTGTGCTCAGGTGATCTGTCTATCCCACCCTCCCTCACAGCTAGAACAGCTATAACCATGCATCACCACACCTAAGTTAAATGTTTCATTAAGTTAAGGATAAATCAACAATCAAAAGTAAGTTGCAAGTGGTAGGGAATACCTGTAATGCCAGAATCCAGGATGTGGAGGTTGCCAGGAGTTCCGTCATATCCTGGATTTCACAGTAAGTTCCTGGCAAACCTAGGTTATATTGTGAGACCATGTCTACAAACAAACAAACACAAACAAGAAAAATGGACCATTCTGTTGAGAACTGAATAGCACTTCATTATGAAATTTCTGAGAGGGAATAAATGAATAACAATAGACACTAAGCTCTAGAAACTAATTTTCCCAAAAGATTATAAAAAAGAAGGGTTCTTTTACCTAAAAGTTCATATGGCTAACATTTATTTTAAATGATCATGGATATATCTTAATTTATAGAATTAGAACTTAATATCTGTTCTTTTAAAATATTTAGAAAATCCATGTTGACCGTAATCACCAAAATTAGTTAGGCTATTGATTTATTCAGCTTGATTCATTGATTTAGATTAATTGTTTGGCAAGAATGTATTGAAGGGAAACTAGTCCCCCGGCAGCAAAGCAGCTGATACTAAAGTGTACCAGTTAGAAAGAAAATCATTGGAGAAGCTGAAGACAGTTGGAACAAGTGCTGTATCTGAAGATGGGTAAAAAGTAATAACATTTGCTTGAAGTAAAACAGAGAATCCAGTTGTGTAAGAAACAGGAGGAATGGGAGCAGGCGATGAATGAACAGTGGTGCTAAGTAGGGTGGTGGGGGTGGTCATGAAGCTTGGCCATTTATCACATGAAATATTGGGTTGAGTTGAGGTTGAGTCTTGTTGGACATCTCGGAGACCCCATCCTCACTCCCTGAGCCTTGGGGTAATCTTTAGACATTACCATTAATTATTCAGACTCAGAAGGCTGCAAAAACATCTTGATTCATTGGCAAAGTGACAAGCATATGGTGTGTTTTGCAAACCCCTAGTTTTTTGTTGAGAGGAGGGCTAACATTAATTTCTTACAAACCCTACAGGGACTTTCCAAGCCAGCAATTGTTAACATAGTTCAACATCAAAGTTGGAAAGCTTGGTGAAGTCTTGGGGGAAAAAAAAGTTAGGTTGCAATGAGTAGCTTTTTACTGGCTGTTAACAAGGAAGCTGAGGCTTCATCATTTCTTGTAAAAAGCTACAGAGTATCGGGCAGCTTTGTAACTTGATTGTTTGTCAAGGTGGCAGGTCTAATTAGTAGGTCCTACAGGAGGATACTAATATGGTGCTCCCCTAGCCCCCTATAGTGCTTGGCAGGCAAATAGCCTTGGTTCAGGCAAGAGTCCTGCTTCAGATTCGCTGAATCTGTGGCTTGATCCTGCTTGAATCTAAGCTTGAGGGGTGTAAACAGCTCACCTTCTCCTGATACACAGCTGTTAGAGAGCAGCTCCCTACAGAACCATAGGAGGTAGAGAGGGATGAGGGGAACAAGGGTGGTTAAAGGAAATGAAAGGTGCATACAGAATCCCCCATTGTCTCAGCCTAGATATCTGCTATTGTTTCAACTCTTTCTCACAGTGCCTTAAATATCAGCTCCCTAGTTAAAACTCCTGGGTAAATTTAGTGACTGCCTGGACAATAATTCATGCCTTGCTCTCTTACATTCTTTGTCAGCTTTCAGAACTCCATCAGCAAGGCATGATCATGATGGAATTTTGTTTACTGTGAAAGTTTATTGAAGGCAGTTTGCACAACTTAGTCTCTTGTGGTAATTATAGGACACGCAAACAGAAACATTCTTGAGTCTAAGAAAAAGGATGCTAACTCCAGCAGTGAGGAGGAGAGGATGATTCCCACCATCCGTTTGGGGGCAAAACTGAGCCAAAGGTGGAGGAAGCAGAGTCCACAGGGCAGCTCTCCACACCCTTCAGCTGGCCAAGAATTAAGGGAGTGTACATAAGTGTGGAACAAAAAGTTTAGATAAGTATTTCCAAAGGGTTCACTCTGAGATGAGACGGCCAGTTCCAGAATTTTCTAAGCCTCTAGACCTCTTCTACCTAGGAATTCAAACTCTTCTTTGAGATGTTCCCTAAGTGGTTTCAACATACTGCTGGAGAAACCCATCCATAAATGTATACCAGCCAAAGAAGCATTGGTCATATTTTAAGAGACCTCCTTGTTTAAAATACTTCTCTCTGATCAAAATCGTGTTGGTTACAAGTAAACCATTCTGTCCTCAGGAAGAGTAGAACACAAATAAGATCAAACGACTTTTCTTCTAGGAATGGTGTATCAGCCCTGTGACCATCGAAATCACCCTACCTTTCCTAAACACTACAGTTCCAGTTTTGTTGCTATTTTCCCTCAGGTGCTGTTTTTCAAGTATGAAAGCATGTGTCGGGGCACTCCCCCATATGGACTCTCTCCATATTTTCCAACCCTTCACAATGAGGGTCTGACCTTTGTACCAGAATATTCTAGAAAATGCTAGTAACTTCCAAGAGCAGTATGTCCACCCAAGAAAAGCTCCACTTTCTAACTTTCTCATTCATGCCTTAGCTGTCCTGATGAATGGTCATCAGTCTACTGCCACAAAGTTAAAGATGGTTTCCTAGTACAAACCCATTCACTTCTCATCAGTGGCTGCTCTCTGTCTCTTACCATGCCAAAGGAGCACTGAAGACCAGAGATGCCATCTCATGCATTCCAAAACCTTGACATGCAAAACTAGCAGGCATGGGGAGCCAGCAAGGAGGATGTAAAGAGCTACCCCTCACCCCTTAGAGTTTGCCTCTTCCATGTGTCTAGTGCCTGCTGCTTTACCCAGCAGCCCGTTCTCCTTAAATCTGTTTTACCCTTGGGACCATGCTCAGTTGTCTTATCATTAGACCCCTTTCTTCCCATTCTTCTTTCTCCAGGGGCCTTTATTATATCGTCTTCAAGTGCAGTGTCAGGAAGCAAAGCAGTGCTATATGCAATTTTACCACCATCTAACAGGGTTCTTGGTTCATTGTAGATATTCTGGGAATGTGTGTTGAGTTAATTGAATTTGGAAATAAAAATAGACTGCTGGGTCACTAATAGGAGTCCCCAAGAGTGCCTGATGCTTCAAAGGGGAAGGGAATGAGGAGATTTTTAAAAGAAGGAGCAATTAATCAAGAATTGAGTCACAGCAAACCCCGACGAGCCTCTGTGTGTGTGTGTATTTGTGTGTGTGTCCGTGTCCACATGTGTGTGCATATGTATATGTGTGTGTACATTGTGTGTGCATGTGTTTGTGCACTTGTGTGCAGGTGGGCTGTTGGGCTAGCATGGATGCCATGACAGGTTAGAGTGCTAGAAGAACTTGGAGAGCAATGTTTTAGAATTGGGCAGAGGAGTTTTAAGAATGGAAAACTAATCAGCATAACCTATAATCCAGATCCAGGCTCTGCACACATGAGTCCCTCGACACAACTCACCCTGCCCCCTCTTCTTCCCTCTGTTCCTTGGATTTCCTCTGCCTCCGCAAGCATCCTTACCAATCCTGCCCCTGTACCAGGTACTCATCATCTCTCCACCTCAGACGCGTCTCTGCTCCTTAGAGCCTACACCTTCTGAGTTCTCCCCTGAAAACTAGTTTGTTTTTTTTGTTGTTGTTGTTGTTTACCATTCTTCACGGTGCAGGCTCCCACCTTATTCTCCCTTTAGCCTCTCACTTAGGGCCTTGTCGGAGCTGATCAGGTTGTAATTCTGTTCATGTTGCATACCGCTTATGCTCCCATCTCTGCCCTTTGTAAGTGAACTCCTCAAAGGGTGAGACCTACCAAGAGAAAACAATAGAAGGGAGATGGAATCTGAGCAAGAGGCTACACTCCCCTGCTTCCCAGTAGTGTGGAACCTTCCTAACTCTCTGTCAGTGACTTCAGTACCACCTGCACTTCTCAGTCAGAACAGGGTCGGTCCAGATTTACTCTTGGTGGTTTGAGACGGAGGTTCCTGCCCACAGATCTTGCTGTCTGTGCCTTTTACTTGCTGTTCATCCCCTCTAAAGAAAGCCAAGGGCATGGCTCAGATCTCAGGAAGGTTTCCGCCCCAGGGAGATCCCGCGCAGAGGGTGCCTGATCGGACGGATTCATGACTGCTCTGAGCTTTGGAAATGGGAGTCCTAGGCTGAGTTGCCTCCCTTCAGCTGCTCTGCAGGGCGCGTGTAAAATCTCTGCAAACAGTCCCAGTGTGCTTATAAAACCTCAGGTCACTGACAATTGCAGTGCTCATTTGCTGTGGCCAATTTAGCGCTAATAAGCTGAAACTGGGCTTTGGGGCTTTGTTTCCATGGCACGCACACTCCCTTTAGAAACACATTTCCCAACTAGAGATTGCAACCTAATAGAGTTTCCCCTTCTCCTTTGTGTAAACTGACTTGTAGCTCATTTTGGAATCGTTTGCCCCTTAGCCGAACCAAAGCTATCATTTTTGTCAGTGAGATCCGCTGGGGGGAGGTTGGGCAGCTCTCATGCTATCTACCTGTGCAGAGATGGCGACACCCCCCACTTTCCCACAGTCTGGGCAGTATAGGGAGGGGCTGCCTCTAGTTAGTGGGGGGAAGTCTGCTCCTCCAAACCCAGTTTCCGCTGTTTATGAGCAGCAAGATCTGAGCCACACATGTGACAGGGACCATTGTGGCAGGCCGTAGGCCAAGACACCCAGGTGGGCCTCAGGGTTCTCCCCTCTGAGGTCTTTTTCAAGGTTGGCCCTGTTGGGGCTCGCCCAGTGCTGTACCGATGGTGGCTACTCCCCTCTGCCAGGAAGAAGCCCTTTTCCGGGGCTGTTACTTCCAGCTATGGGAGTTGTCACTTCCAGCAAGGACAGGACATTCAGTTTGTGACTTGATTCTCTGACTTGGAACCTCCAGCTCATTTCTCACGGTGAAGGACCGATTAAACACAGGCTCTCACAACTTTCTTGGAACAAAAGGATGTCTTTTTGTCCCGGGCACAATCATCCCTGCCCCGTCAGGCAGTCCTTGTGGGTTCAGGAGTTTCTGCTATCTCCATGGCCACCAGCCCCAAGTGCTTCTGTAAATACATTGCTTTGTCAGATATGCCCCAAGTAAGAGGTATCTTGTATCTCTCCACCTTGCTTGGCCCCCCAAGGACAGAGAAAGAAGGAGAGACCCCCAAATCCAACCCAAGAAGTCTGGCAGGCACATGGCCTCCCACTCCCCAAGGGATGATTACGGAGTGCAGATGTCTAATTGTCCCTGACATGCCAAAAGGCTGTTAGGAACTTGCTACTTCTACCTTGGAAGTTCTGCCAAAAAATTCTCTCTGGTTCTAGGCAGAGACACTTAGAGACACCTCTGGGGCCAACTTTCTTTCATTACATTCAACTGAATTCAGGGTGTCCTAAGGGAGTGATGGGGCTGGGGGAGGAGGCAGGGGTAGGGTAAAGTGTCATGGGATGCCTCAACCAAGAGCCCAGCTCTACTGCCTCAGCTCCCCTCATGTGCTCACCATCCACAGTTTTATATCATGGCTCAGGAAAGGAGTCACAGGTCCAGAGCCCAGGCCAGTCACTTGGTGTAGGGTGCCTGGTAGGGTATAGGGTATAAGCACCAGGTTCCACAGCGGCTATTGAAATCTGGGAGATGGAGGGAAAGAGACAGAGGCAGAGGAAAGATGAGAATGGAGGCATGCCAGTTTCTAGAGCACTGTTTGTATGTCTTTATTTCTGCTTTGCCCCCTGGTATAAGCCTAGAGTGGAGCAGTGCTTTAATGAGCATAGTAAAAAGATATATAAAATACAGACCAAACTAGACCAAAGGACTGGGTGCAATTACAGGCAGTGGGCCAACCCTGGCAGGTGCTGGGCCTTCCCGGCTTGAGCCTCAGCTCCATGCCTTCCTTCTGTCCCTCTCCACTGGCAGAGCCGGGTGCTTGCCAGAGCACACACATTGCCTCCTTTCCCAATAAATAATAACATGGACCATGTTTGTCACTGAGTCTAAAGGCCTGGTGGCCAGATCTTACTAGCTGGGTGTTCTGTCTCTGCCCCTGTAGGGAGGTGGCTCTGGACCACTGGCCTTTTATGTGAGGAGGCTAAGTCCTCACTCAGGGTTTAGGAAACATGAAGGGTCTATACTGCTAATCTCCAGGTTATCTTGACAGTTTGTGTGGTCTCCTGTAAGGAAAAACAAAAACATGGCCCACCTCCAGAGGAGAACAAGTCTGGTTGAACTTGAGTCCAGAGGACTACCTGTTATCAGCTCCTTCGGGGGATGGTAGGAATGTCAAGCAGGCAGATTATCTCCACATTGACATTTCATTTTTTTTTCTCCAAGTTTTACTCCATCCTGTCGCACTAGCCCTTCCAAAATGATAACAGTTGTCCCAGTTGTCCAGTCCTTAGGAGAATCCTGTGAAAATGGACCCCACCCACAGGGGTGTCCTAGAGAAAATGAGCCTGTGCTCTGATATCATCCCAGGAGTGCAGAGGGTGGCCATAGAGAGGCCAGGTATCTCCACTGACTCAGTTCTTAGAGACAAGAAGCCACTTGACAAGAGCCTTCCTTAAAGCTGTGTGATTGGAGATGATCCTCTTTAGGAATATCTCTCTGATATTTGCCTTTGGCAAACTGACGCCAGCCCTAGGGTGAAGGGCTTGCAGTGTAGTGGGTAGAAGCTCTGATGGACTGGAGGCTGTTTGTGAGCACAAGGATTCAAACATTTGAAGAGCTGCTCTTTAATAGAAGGTCCAGGTTCTTCTGGGTGATCCTCGCCAGGTGAATGCAAAGAGGGAGAGAAAGTTGGGAGAGAAGGAAAAAAAAGGTTAAAGGAAGATCTTTCTAAGTAAACATCAGAGTTGTTCAAGTCTCTGATTCAATTTTAACGAGTTAACAGCAACCATGTAAAGATGAGTCAAATACTCATCTGTAATCCGTAACTGTATGTTTTTTTTCTCAAGCTCAAATCTAAACCTTCCAACAACCAAGTTTAAACCGACACCGGTCTAACTGCTAAGCTAGGTAAGAGCATCCCTCCTGACGCAGCTTTGCTGGGGCACAATGGTGACGATCCCATCGCTGTCTCACTTCTGCCCGTACACCTTACCCGCAACGCTGCCAGCCCCTTTGCATGTAGTATTTAGATCATGCTTTAAAAACCATGGCTGTCCCCCTTGACTTTTGCTTGTTCAGGCTTCCTAGAACTATGTGACCCTAGTGGCCACACTGTAGGTTTTTCTGATGGTTCTGTTTATTCTGTTGAGCTCTGCCACAGACAGTCCATCTCCCATCTCCCAACTACTCTCAGCCCTATACAGACTGCCCTTGGGTTAGAAGGGTGCTTCCAGCCCTGACTCTTATTGGTTAGGTATAAATCTGAATCACATGCTCTAAGCTTTATATACTGCAACCACTCCACCAGCACGCCGAGGAAGCTGCACCCAGAACTTTCTACACATCCTTTATTTTCTCCAGACTTCTCTTTGTGAGCCACCTTTCCCAGTTCTGTGGGGTGCAGGCCTAGGTCTCTCCTGTCTTGCTCTGAACCTCACTGTCAAGTAGCTGCAGTGCTATCTTTTGTACTGAACTACCTCCCTTCTCCAGTTCAGGGTGTTTGGCTGTGCCTCTCTCCAATAAGAAGTTACGTGAGGAAAAGTACTGCATAAGCCAAACACGGACCAGATTACTTCAGATGAACTCTTCATGGGCCATTCAGAGTGGTAGCAAGAGTGACATTACCATCAAATACCATGCAGCTTTAACTGGGACAACAGTCCTCAGCTTAGGCCACAAGCTTGGAGGGGTGGTGTGTGTGTGTGTGTGTGTGTGTGTGTGTGCTTGAGAGAGAGAGAGCGCTAGAGAGAGAGAGAGAGAGAGAGAGAGAGAGAGAGAGAGAGAGAGAGAGAGAAACTCAGAACTCAGTTTGTCCTTCACTGCCCTCTGCTGGTTGACATGGGGATTTAAAAAAATCAAAGAGCTGAATTGAGAACTATGCAGTGGACAAGCCCTGTGAAATCTGCAGGGACTTGGTAAGGGATGGGTGGGGAGATGGGACAAAAGTTTACATTTTATGGAGGAACAAAGTGATGATCAGAAACCTTAAAGCCACGGTGTCTGAACTAGAAGCAGTGTTGCAACTGGTTCAGTTTGATCCGCAGCCCAGGCGCCATCTGGTGCTGAACTTTTCCTGTCCGTGCCCAGGTACCACTTTACCACCCAGACAAAGAGGAAGTGGTAAGCAAGAATGCACAGATCCTTTAAACATGGGGCTATGTGGGAACCACAGGAGATTGAGGTCCAGCTTCCATCTTATAGCTACAGTAGTCTTTTAGTGCCACCTAGACGTGACAGGTCCTCTCTTTCTAATCTATGAAGGGCTCTGCTAGTTTAGATGGAGAGTGAGGGTTTTGTTTCCACAGTCAATTTGTGTCTTGACAGACCACCTTGACAGTGAAATGGGTACTGATATATATTTTTATTGCAGAGAGGAGGACCAGAGATGCAAGTATTTCATGGCTACACAGGGCACAGGGATAGGTCACATTTTATATCCACTGTACATGAGTGTATAGTCAGGGAATCACTGGCAAAAGTAACGCTTGCAGTGGTCAGTAACGAAGATAATGGGAGGCAAACTCTTAAGAAAGGACTGTCTCCTGGTGAGAGGTGAGATTTAAATAAACAAAGCAAGACGGAACCCAGGGGAATGGGGCCCTGAGAGAGCAGTGCAAATACAGATGTCAAGGGCCAGTGTGCAGAACAGAGCAGAGGAGGGGAGTGGGGGCCAGGGCAGGACAGCTCTGCTCAGCAGTAGTTCTGGGGGCGAGCGGTTGTGAGCTTAGCGTGTGGGAGCTGGAGGGAAGGCTACTTCTCTGAAGGTTGGCAGATCCTCTTGTTCCCATGACGTAAAGAAAAGCGTGGAAACTTTCTGTCTGGGACAAGATCCAGGCACTCGAAGTCCTTGCCAACACTGTGATTTCTCATCTGTATGTTTGAAAGGAAGTTAAATAAATACAAGTTTTAATAATCTCTCTCATCGCTGACCACTGTGCTGTGCTCCTCATGGGCATTCTCTCCTTTACCCTCCAGTACCTCCAGGTCAGGCATGATTATTACCCTCACCTATGGCAGGGAGATTCTAATGTATGGTGACACCCACATGCACTAGCTAGTTTTGAGTCTAAATTTTAAGTGTAAACGAAGAATTTTGTTTCCCTTCATCCCATACCCTGTTGTAAATGGCCGTCTTCAGAGAACATCCCCGTGTGAAACGGATCTATTTTTTCCTACTGTGAGGCAACAGGAGGAGCCTTCAGAATTCCTTTGAGTGTTCTTAGGACACTTAGGTAGGTCTAACAAGTCCTCTCTCCCCCCAAAGATACATGTGTTAGTGAAAATAGCTCCGTTTTCGAAGAAAAGGGAACCTACCTGCAGTTCTCAAAATTACCAGGCGGTGGCGCTACACCATCAGTGATGCCATACATTTTTGCTGGCTAAAGAAAGTTTGAGAAAACGGAATGCCGAATAGGTTTTTATGTGGACACAGAATTTTCACTGCTAGATTTCATTAAACAAGAGAGATAAAAAAAAAAAGAATAGCCTACAAAAAATTTAATTCCTGTTTTCAACAGTATTTAGTTCGTTGTTCAAAGTTAGAGACGCAATAGCTATCTATCTGCCTTCAGGGTGAGCTTTACCTTAAAGCTGATGGGAATACCACCTAGAAAGAACCCTCAGTGTGGGGCCTTAGGAAAGAACGTCCTATAAGGAGAGGGATGCTAACCTTGGTTTAAATATAAATTAAGTCCTGATCATCTTTTACAATTAAATGAAAACTTCTCAAGACAGAGTGAAAACTCTCCCTTCTGATATCTATCCGAACTTCCCCAAGAGGTTTTTCTTTCTGGCTTTAACTTTATATGTCCCCCCCCCAAGCCTTTGAAGTGGTTATTTTAATATTTGTTGTGCTAGTGAAAGGGCCTGGTTTTAGTTCCTGTTCGCATTGCATTTCCAGGCCAAACATTTGATGTTTTCTGCATCGCTCCCTTCCGGGGACCACGACTCCTCTTTGTTTTATGACCAGCGCTGAAGCCGGCACACATGACCCCGGAGAAGGGGACTGAGTTATTTATCCCCTCGGACGTTTCATTAAAACACGGTTTGTCTCCACAATGTTTCCTAAACATGCTCTCCGATTACACAGAATGTTTTGCCTGTCCAGCTAAACCATATTTTTTTAAGGGACATTTTCAAACAAGCGTGTTCAAGAACTCAAGCACCCAGGGGGCTGGGGGGGATACAGCCTGGTGTGCAGCATCTAGGAGCAGAGCCGCCTCCTAATAAATACACAGTGGGATCCTACAGGCGTGGGAGGTCCGTTCATATTTGTGGGAGTTAACAGCATGGATTCCAAGGGAATTTGGAGCACTGACACTTAAAATAACGCCAGTAAAGCTACACTAACCGCAGTGCCCTCCACACGTTGCCTTGAATGTGGTGCAGTTTTTATTAGGTGAGGTTTTGTATGTTAAAGCCAGAAAACAAAAACAAACAAACAAACAAACAAAAAACCAAATAAAAGCCATCAAAGAAATGGGCAAAACTTGGGATAATCCCTCTGTAAATATTTAATGAGAAACAGAGCTGAGGTATATAGCCATTCATATACTTTGATGACAGAGTCTGTGGAGGCTCTCCTAGTGGACTCTGGGGCAGTGGGGCATATCTCTCCCGGAGTTGCTCATCCAGGCTGTGGTTAACTCGGACATACTGACACCCTTAATGTTCAGCTGGATGGCAGCTCATGTGGGCAGGACACGGTTGGCCAGAATTCCCCAGGGTTCCTCTGGAAGGGAAATGGGTTATGTTTCACGACCAGGGTTATCTTTGCTTACCCCTGTTCAGGTCAGCAGAAGAAAACACACTGCATTAAAATGTCACAGGGCCATCATACCCTCTGCTTTGCCAGCCTGGATTTCTGTTCTGGATCCCATCTGCCCCACCCGCTACTCCCACCTTCCACCTCTCCTAGAGCAATCCTAGCTTAGCAGCTGCCAGGAAGTCAAAAGTGGGTGACCTGAAAGCCTCTTACAGTCACAGCCTGTGTCAGGAACAAAGAAAAGGCTAGCTCAGGTCCCTTGCCGATGCACTGAGAATCTGAGGTCACTCTGTGAGGATGTATCTCATGTTCCCCTCTGTCACCTTCTCTATCAGACTCCTTTGCTGACAGCCAAGATTCCTCAGAGTGTCTTTTGTTTATCAAGTGAATGGGATAGTATTTCTAGGAAATACTATACTTCTGGAATAAACTCTCATCAGCCTGATTATAAGATAAAGTATGAACTGAATTATGAACAAGAATAATACTGAATTACGAACAAGAAGTAGAGATGGCTTAACTCTACTCGCCCCCTGAGAGCTATAGAGTGAAGGAGGCTCTGACCTGTATGCACATGCTTTGACAGATGTGGAGTCTTTTGGATTTTAGATTTTTTCTCCTTTTGGGGAAAATACTTTATTTACTTTTCTTATGTCCATCTGATGGGCATTATCAGTAAGTGGAAAGAATTAGCTTTTACGGGTTCCATGGTGAATGGTAAGTGTGATAGATACATTTAACTTGACTGTATCATGATCCAGGTATTCATAATTAATGAATTGTAGCATTGTGATTCATGTCTTAGTCTTTCAATAGTAATCATAATACCCTAGTATAATCATTAGCTATATCTATCTAAAAAATGCAACTCTGAGCAAAGCACCCCCCCCACACACACACATCCTTAAAGCTGAGTTTACTTAGCCACCACTGTATTTTTTGCTCTCAGCTTTCACTAAATAACTAGAGGTGGTCACCAGACAATAAATTCTCTTTGATATCCCTTCCCATCTCCTTCAAGATGTAGCACAGCACAGCTTGCTCCTGAGAAATTTAAACCGCTTTTGTTTGTTGTGTGCTGTGGCTTAAATTACCTCCCAACTTCTTTTTTTTTTCTAAGTAGCTGTAGCTGATAATAGAGAGAAACAATTGGATCGCTCTGGAGACTCTACCACTTTAAAATATATTTTCACCGCCCTAATTCCCCCTTGAAATAACGTTTCTGTTAGCAATTAAATAAGGAGTTTAAGAGGGAGTGTCATAGTGTCTATAAATAAGCTTCAGAACATCATTTATAAAGAACCATATTTTTACAATCTCATCTCCACTAAACAAAACAACATTATCTGGCACCTGCGCACTGGATGTCTCATGTTGTTCTTATTGTGGAATTTCCTCTCTCCTTTTGAGATTGAAGATAATTACTGAATGTGATAGAAACTTTATAGCCATTAAAAATAGAACAGAAAAATATTACCAGACGGCAAGTTGTTCAGAATAAATAAGAAACAGGACTCGGGCTCTTTCTGAACACTGCTCAACGCTGCCTGCTTCTACAGGGGCATAGGTTTCCTTTCTCTTGATTCTGTAAAGGAGTTTGGAAGAGGGTAGAAAAAAATGTGAAATTGTTGCTTGATTTTGTGGAAAATATGGGGCTGAATGCTAACTTTGAGATACCAGAACCTCTCATCAACCTTCCCCAACCTGTCTCCCAGTGAGGCTTAGGTTATTTAGTAGAAGGACTAATGTCCAAACACAGCCTGGTGGGGACAGTAGCACAGGCCCCTTGACTTGTTTCACTCATTAAGGGTTTCCATGCTTCTTTCTTCGTTGCTGGTTGAGAAGACAATGCTGGGAATTAAATCCATACACGTGGGTGCTTTTCCCACCAAAGTCGGTTGTAGCTTTCAGAAATCTCTTCCCTTCCTGTCAGTGTCAAAAAGCTTAGATCTTAAAGAAGAAAGAAAGAAAGAGAGAGGGAAAGAAAGAAAGAAACAAAGGAAGAAAGAAGGAAAGACAAAAAGAAAGGAAGGAAGGAAGGGAGGGAGGAAGGGAGGAAGGAAGGAAGGAAGGGAAGAAGGGAGGAAGAAGGAAGGAAAGGAGGAAGAAGGAAGGAAAGGAGGAAGGGAGGAAGGAAAGAAGGAAGGAAGATAGGAAGGGAGGAAGGAAGGAAGGAAGGAAGGAAGGAAGGGAGGAAGGAAGGAAGAAAGGAAGAGAGGAAGGAAAGAAGATAGGAAGGAAGGAAGGAAGGAAGGAAGGAAGGGAAGAAGGAAGGAAGGGAAGAAGGGAGGGAGGAAGGAAGGTCAGCCTGCAAAGCAGCAAGATCCTTTGTGATTTGAATATGGATTAGGTCAGCTTTGATCTCTTTAAATTCATCTTTCTGTACTTTGAAAGTAAGGAGGCCTCCACTCTTAAGACTGTCTGGTGGAATTATTTAACTTGATCATATTCCCAAGCCTTTGTGTGGGATCACAATACTATAATTTCAGAGTGAGTAGATGGAGCTGATGTCTGGGCACTGTCGGGTTTAAAGGGGAAGTTATTCTTTTTTCTCAGTCAATGAGTTTCCAGCTATGAAGTCTCAGATTCACCCAAACCATGAGGCATGGGCTCCTCAGCAAGCAGCTGGCTTCTGACCAGAAGTTTGGGGGCTTTTGGTTATGCCAAGTTTACTGAGCAATTTACACACTATGTGTCATGAAATCCTTCAAGCCTTTGGGCTAGTCTCTAGCAGTAGCCATGTCTGATAAGGAGGCTTCTGATAATGGGGTTCTGTGTCCCCTGGAAACATATTGAGTGTTACATAGCTGTTGGGTGAGACTCAGAGCTCAGGCTACTAGAGTCAAACGTCCCAAGTGATTGAGGCACATTGATCTCCCGTCTCCCTAGCGGCAGCAACTCCTTGAACTCAGCCAGGCTTTATATGGGAAGGGCTTTACCCACTGAACCATCTTACTGGCCCCACAAAATGTTTCTGTGTGTAACTGATCTTAATATTCTGCAGCAAACACACTGGAAATAGTCAAATGCTAGATTATTTCAAGATGGCAGATGAATGCAAAGAACCCCAGATGGGATTTGGAGGGTGGGATGTTAGTGACCAGCTCTAACCGGTTAAATGATAGGACCTGCAGAAGATGTTACAGGAGTTAACAGCCTTTCTAAAGAGATATTTGACATCGAATGCAGCTGGAGGCCTAGCACTGATGCTAGATACAGAATTACCTGCTGGAGGACAAGAGCTGGGTCCAACAAGCAGTCGGCATGAGCGCTACAACCCTGCTCAGGGTGCAGCCAAACTTCGTCTGACTCCATGCTACTTATTTCTATAGTCATTACAGGAAACACAGCCTTTGCTATGAACAAGAGTGATACAAAGTTGCCAGAGCCTTTTGGGGCAGCTATGTGGCCTCAGGATTCGCTCTCTCATTCCAAGTGGGGTTGTCAGGGAGCAGCCGCTCCGTTTGGGAACAGTTTGTGAAATCAGTACTAGCCAGACTATGTTCTCAAGAACTCGATTCTGCTGCTGATAAAACTCACAGATCATCCACTTGATGTCGGCGGCGCTGCCCACGAGGTTGAGAAACGGAAAATGGCTCTGGGAATTTTTGCCGAATAAGGATTGTAGGTACAGATCCTGGCAAAAGGAGAGAGAAGAGACCTGGGGTGAAGGGTGGGAAGCAGGGGTAGGGGATGGGCCTTTGAATAATTGGCGAGGCTTTCAGGAAAATGTTAGCATTTATCTTCCCGAAAGGTTTGCCTCACTGAAGCTGAGCTGTTTTGCTCTGTTCAATGAGATATTGATGGAGCGCTGAACTCTGTGATAAATGCTAACTTTTTAATGCGCCCTGTGTCCCAGAGGCAAGGCCTATGTGGGCTATTGAGAGAAGCAGGCTCAACGAGCCGCTGCTCAAAATTCCAGGAGGTTAATCGACAAATCAGCCTGGAAATAGGGGAACCAGCTGCATGTCGGCTCTCCTCTGGCTTTTCTCACATCCAAGGCATCTGGGCACCATCTTCATGCACAAATAGCCTGTTTCTCAACTTCTCTGGGGTTTTGGCTGACGGGACCATTTGTTTTTTATTATTATTAATGGCATCCTCTTTTCTGACAGGCTCCAGACAGCCTTGCCGGTTCAGGTCACCAAGGTAGACTGGGAAGTAGGGATCTTCAGCAGGCCCCTTGCCTGACACTGCGGTGTGGCTGGGCTGGAAGGTCATGGAACGTTTTGTCTTCCTACCTCCAGTTGTGCATAGGAACGAGCTACAGTGGAGATGAAGAGTTCTGGAGATCTGTACTGATATATGTAAAGGACCCAAAGATACAGAAAACTCTTGCCTGCTCAAACTCCGCAGCATGTCAGACTCAAGGATGCAGGGGTCACACCCAGGGACATGGATGTCATCACTTTAGACTGCAGCTAAATGGATGTGGGGTTTTCAACAAACTTCCCAGAGGATTCAACATGCAGTGGGTTTGAGATCCACAGACTCAACCCAAAGTCCATCATCCTAAAGGCTCTGGGATGGCAAGAGATGCTTCCATTTTAAATACCAGCTCTCCTCTCCCAACTCCAAAATTAAAATTCTCCTTTTTCTTTAAGAATAGAAAGTAGGGATCTGGTGGTTCTTGGGAATAATCGAATTTAATGTGTATTTTTTTCCCCTAAAATCTAAGGGGAGACGCCTCAAAGCCATGAATCCAAGCACACAATGCCCAGGAGGACCCAGGAAGTTCAGTGCTTCCTACTTAAAACGAGAACTGTTGGTGGAGAAGCTCGGCAGAACCAGTGCTACAAAGGATCCTCCCTGAAAAGTGCTATTCTGCTCTGAGGCAAACTGTACACGGGCAGGAGCACATGCCCACTGTCACCTAGTCTCCGTGACAGTCCTGGAAGAACAATTTAGTGCCACCCTCCTCTATAGAGCACCCCAAGTTGTCAGTGATGGAATGGGTCCTAACATATTGTCATTCTTTATTGATTTTTTTCTTCTTTAGTTTGAAAGCAAAAGGGTGGATCTCAATCTAAAACTACCACTCAACCTTCATTAAGTATTTCCTGAAGGAACTGAAATGTACAACTCACCAAACAAAAGCTTTCTACCTCACAATTCACACCGTTTGTGCTTGGGAAGCTGTAGGTTAAACCTTCCAGGTTGTTGAAGAGAATAACAGATTTGAATTAACTCAAGTTCTGTGTCTTGTCTTTGTAATCCTGGCGATCAATTGTTTATCTCACATTTATTATTTAAGAGTGTGTCAGGACATGAGGCCAAAGACAGAGCTCCAAGGACCTTCCATGGCTCCAAACCATCATAAGCATTCTAGAAACAAATGTGCATAGATAGGCTGCTTTTGCCTTTGGGAATTTATCTCCACATGAAATACGTTTGTTTTACATAATATAAATGTGCTAATTTGAAACAAATGTACTTACTAATTTATTTATTTGTTAAGATGCATTCCTTCAAACACAGACCAAGTGATTTGAGGGGTAGGAACATCTTTTCGTGGTATGGATGGCGCGTGGTGATAATAAAAAGCAGACTGACTTCAGTCAATTTTATTGTTGTTTGACATTCTCTGTAGACAACATGCCCCCTCACTCCTTACCCCTGGAGCAGGCCACTTAATCTTCCCACAACGGTCTTCTATAGTCAAGGCCCCAACATCTAACAACGGAAGTTGGAACTAACACCCAGGTTTCCTGACTCCCAAATCAGTACCATTCTGTGTATAACATACCATGAATAATGCATTTTTCACAAAAGGGCCCAGAGACATGAGGACAAACTTCTAAACCAGCCTGTAATGAGTAATTGCAGAGCTGTGCAGTGCAGTCAGAAACAGAGGTCTCAGGCCAGGCGGGAGCCCATTCGGTCCTGTGTGTACTGAGTTTCAGTTCATTTCAGTCCAGAGGTCTGGGTGACATGTGTCCTCTCAGAAAACAGTGGCGACTCTAGCTTTAATAAGGCAGAAATTGTTCTCTCACTTTATTAACAAGTAGCTTGTATCAGACTGAGACATTTATTGTCTGCATTCAGCTTGAATACTGTATTCATTACGTTTTCTAATCTGTGTGATTACTACCTGTGTAATTTGATGTCTGCATCTGCTATCAGAATTCTTTCAGCTCATTATATTTCCCATCTTTTTTTTTTTTTTTTAATAGAGGATAAGATCGGGACGTGGAAAATTGCAGCAGATTGCCTAAGGCGAACTGTAAGCAGCCGGCAGCTGGATGGAGCCGAGCAGATCCCTGTTATGAGGGGATGGGAGAGGGATGCTTTCTGGGTCTGTGCTCTGCTGTGACAACCCAGGTGGAGATGGCGTTGGCTCCCTTTCTTAGGTAGGGACCGGCTATCCCCAAATTATCTGCAAGAACTTGGCTTGGCCTTGCCCACTCAGGGAAATTATTTGGATAGAAATTGTGAAGTCTAATTGGATACTGTGTGGTTAGTAAGCTGTGGCTGAGGATCCCCAGGGTAAGGAGTCAGTGCGGGGACAAAGCCAAAGCCAGTAAGCTGAGAGGAAACTATTTTTAGATAAACAGTAAGTTCATGCATGAAAACCACAGAACAACAGCATCAAAAATGGCGGAGACTGTCTGTCCCTTTTTTTCTCCATTCTAACAGTAGGCAGCCATTTCATCTAACAGATCAAAGCCAGAGGATGTGTGAGCTGAGAGGAGGGTGCTCAGTGAAATGAGACCCTCTGAGGTAGGAACCCAAGTCTGACCATCAGAGCTGTTATTTCTATTATCAGATTATAGCGGCATATATGACTGCACATAGCATGGGTTCCAGATACCTCTCACTAACTGGTTCGAGTTATTTTATTTTTGCATCTAGAGGCAGGTGGGACACAGATTTCAGAGCATCTTCTTGACATGCCTGAACCCTATCTACATTAGATAGAAAAGAAAAATCAACTCTGTCTGCTAGCCCTCAAGATGTTCTAATAAACTGTGGCAAAGGCCTGAGAGCCACTCTGTTAAAAGCACAAAGTCTACACTCAGCCAAACCTGGAGTTTGGACATTGCTTTGTCTTTTTCTGTCAGTGTGACTTTAGGAAATTTTCTTATACTCTTTTATGCTTGAGGTTTTTCCCTTGTGAAGAATAGAAAGAACGGTGGAAGGTACCATTCAGGGTTGTTCCAAGAGTGAGGGAATGTGTGAGAATTGCTCAGTGTGTAGCGCACGTTACAATAGTATGCGATTTCATTCCCTCCCTATCTCTTTCTCTTTCTTTCTTTCTTTCTCTGTATTTTAAGATAGGCTCTCCCTATGTAGCTCCAGCTGGCCTAGAACTCTCGATGTAGCACAGGCTGGTCTTAAACTGTCTATGTAGCACAAGATGGCCTAGAACTTTCTAGCATAGGCTGGCCTAAAACTGTGTGTCGCACAGACTGGCCTAGAACTCTATATGTAGCACAGGTTGGCGGTGAAGTTACTGTCTTTCCATCTCAGCTTCATGAACTCTGGGATTAGAGGTATGTGCCACCATGCCTGGCCTTTTTTATTCATTCAGCGACTAGTATGTCCCTTGAGAGTGGTCAATTAGCATCTTCTGTCATCTGAACAGTTTGGCTGTTAGAAGTCTCTACAGCCCTTGGCATGGATGGCATCAGGAAAGGCCGTGCCTTCTCTTTATCGTTTCCTAAGTCCTACCAGCCATGCCTACTCCTCTCTGGCATTGCTTTCTGGTTGTCTCCCTTTGTCAGAGAGAGTGAGTATTGGGCTACAGCAAGGTCATTAACTTCCCCGACTCTACAGCCAGAGTCTCCCACTTCACTACGCCCATGGCAAATACAAATCCCTTTAAGGACCAGCCAGGCCTGTAACTGCTTGAGACCATCAGCATCAGTTAAAGCATGTCAGGGGAACCCCATGTCAGGAAAAACTTACCACTACCTGGTCCTCTCCTCTTGGTCAGGGCACCAGGCCTCCGCAAAGGTCCTTGACTCTGATCTGCTGTAGTCTATCTCAGGGAGAAGCTGGCTGGAGAAACATCCTCGGAGCAGACTTCCTGTCAGGGACACTTGCTGACTACCTGCAGATGTCTCCGTCACCAGGTACACACTATCTTAAACAACAGGCCAAACTGAAGACTTAAATGGAGTTTTAGATGAGGTCCCAGGACTTATGGAGTACATGGCCCCCAGCAGACTCTTTCAGTCCTGTGAGTTTCAAGTTCAAGCCTACAGGGCAAGTACAGTGGTCTCACACACAGGCTTTGTGATATTCTTAGAGATCTAAGTGAATAACACAAACAGAGGCTGGACCCATGTCTCACTGGGCAAGCACATACTTAGCATGAACTAGGCTCACCACCCAGGCCTGTAAAATAAATAAATAAAAATTTAAAATGCGTTTGTTAAAAGCCAATGAACTCATCTTCCAAACACCCATGTCAGCATTACCTAAATCATCAGTAGGAAGGATTTGTCTCTGCCAAGCCTGAGCGCTCGCTCGTCTCCTCCTATGTTTCCGACAGTCGGATCATGCAGCCAGCACCAACTCTCCACTTCCTGTCTACACCGTCTTGGACTGCTGCTCCACCCCACCTCCCACAGAAAGAAGGCTCAGGCACTAGAATCAGGGGAGCTGCCACAAACGATTGTTTTTAGTTTACTTGGTGGTCATTGAAAACCTGCTAATATCAGTGAGTATTTCTATAGCATGCATCCTGTACCAAAAGCTGAAGTACTTGATATCAAAACTCACCTAACCTCACAGCAGCCCAGTGAGTAGATCTGCTAATAGCCCAGTTTTACAGATGGGAAAGGTAAGGAGCAGCTAAGTCACAGGTAACACAACTGACAGTTGGTGATGGCAAGATCACGTCGCCGGATCCAGTTTCAACTTTGAGATTTGAAATTGTCACAGGCTCTTTTTCCTTCTGAGCAAAATAGTTTTTGAGTGGCATTAATAATATAACTGTCTGTATATGAGATGCACTTCTTGTGTGACAAGCATCTTTCTCAGCAGGAAAGCAATGAACGAATATAGTCGTGACATGGCAGTCCATGCCCTCTGACAGTTCTCATTTATACCTTCAAGCAGATCATCAGTGGCATGTAACATGTATCAGTTATCATTTGGTGTGTAACAAATACTCCCAAAGTTGGCAGGTGATAACACTAAGCTTCTATAATCTCATCATTGCTCAGAAATGCTTGAAGCAGCTAAGCTGTTAGTTCTGGCTCACAGCCTTCCTTGAAACTGTGGTCATCTGACGGAGGAGTGCTGCAGTCATCTGAAGGCTTGCCTAGGGAGGGATCTTCCTTCACATCCGGTCACATGGTTGCGGGAAAGCAATTGCTTGTTCCTAGCTGCCGACTAGAAATTCATTCCTCCACTCTGATGGCTTTCAGAGAGCCTGCCCAACTGATCTCACAACATGCAGGCTGCATTTGCTTAGTACAGTAATTCAGGAAAGAAAGAACCCAAGGTAGAGGCCGGGGCTTCCTATTTCAGACGTGGTAGACTTTTGGTCACATTCTTTCACACAGATCACCCTGGTGTCCTGTGGAAGGAGCTGCACAGGGTGGGAATGCCAGAAAGTGGAGGCTGGGGAGTCCTGATATCACTTTATAGCATGGCTGTGTCTGGGGGCCCTAGTAACAGGGTCAGAATCTATAGGTCGTAATGTCTCCAGTGTATCTCTAGGTAGTGACTAGTTCTATTCCAGTACCTCCTTGAGTGTGAACACAGACAAGGAAACATGTGGGTATCACCAGAACTGGGTCCCACATAGCTTTTAAGTCCCATGGTTGTTACCACATACCACTGCCCGAGCAACACAGCGCCTCTGTGGCTGTTTTTCATTCACCAACGTCACTACTCCAGTTTTCTCACCCATAAAATGTTACATCCTGACTTCCTAAGTCATCCAACAAGGAGAATGGAACCTCAGAACCTGCGCACCATGTGCACAGGCAGGGCAGGAAGCATGGTGGATTCTGAAGGCTGCCTCTCTGACTGTCTGTGGTCAGCCTGCTTTCCACCGTGAAGGCCACACTGTTGCTTCGGCTTTCACAAACCTGACCAGCTGCTTTCTTTTTATTGCATCCAGAATTCCAAGAGCTGCAGGGGGAAAGGCAGCTGAAAAGAACACAGGCCCTGAGCGAGCTGCACTTCAAAGCGGCCTTCCTTAGTCTTCACACGCGGTCTGCAGGACCCTCCTCTGTTCCCGGGAGGGAACCAAATTCTCCTGGAGATGTTCCTCAGTGATATCACTATTTACAGAGCCCTGGCCCTGGCCATCATGTTTGTATCTGATTTGTACATGTCCACATGGCCCATAAAGTTTATAAGGGGGTGAGAGAGCTTTTGCTTGTTCATAAATCCTGCCTTGCAGCCTCTCTCTAGGAGTGGGAACGGAGAACGAGGGTGCGTGTGGAGATGGAGTGGGAGGTGGCAATTGGCAGCATGACACCCCCTCTAGCTTCTCCTTCAGTTCCTTCTCCTGGGGTGCATCGGACAGCGGGAGGGGTCTGTGTGATGGCCGAAAAGCTGCATGGGCAGGCAAAGGAAATGATCAAAATCTTTTTCGTTACTTCTTGTTAAATGAAGATAATAATAGGATCTATCCATGAGATTCCTATGAGAAAGAGGATGATGATGATGACGACGATGAAGCAGAAAGCATATAATATGGAGTACAGTAATAATCAAAACTAAACAAACAAACTCAAGGAACGTGTTTTAACAGAGTAACCAGAGACTCTCAGAGGCTATTCAACCGCTGCCTGCCTCAGTTTCCCAAGCATCTATGCTGGCCCTCCCAGCTGACCTGTGAGTTGAAAGCTTATCTGCTCAGAATAGTCTCAAATAATCATGAGTTGAAAATAAGCCTTTTTAGGTGCATTTTTTTTTTTTTTTTGCATTTTTCAGAGCTGAGATTGATTCCACGTCAGAATTAGCATATTGCTGGGCACCACTCTGTGGATGGCTTTGTGATCATGTCTAAATTTTTTGGACGAAAATACTTTTTTGCAAAGTGGATATTTCATCCACACATTCCCCTCCCCTGGCCCACTTGCCACAGGAAGTATCTGCGGGCCCGTGGAGGTGCTTGTGAAGAATAATAGATCAATAACAATTCACCACCGGTCACATAGATTCCCTTGGCAGCTTAACCAATTGGCTTTGGGAAAGTCATTATAGTCTGTGTCCACCCAGGCAAGGCAAAGGAGAAAAGACTGAAATGGTGTGAATTGCCTCCACTATCCAGGCAAGAAACCCGGAGTAAAGGAGAAATGCGACTCCCGGATTAGTCAGTTATCTTAAGGAGAGTCTCATATCTGAATCCAACTCCTAACCACCTTTTCCCCCCAAAACTGCCATGGGGGGAGAGAGGGCTCTCAGGATGTGGCCAGAGTGACCTTTTCAGAATGCAGATCTGAGTAGAGTAGCCAGCTCCATTCACAACCCTCCAGTAACCGTTCACTGCTCTCAGGAAAGGCAATCAGCAGGATGTGGCCTGGCCCCCAGCAGGCATTGGCCTTGCTCCCTCCAGCTCCAGGCCTGTCCTGTGTGAGTTCCCTCTCAGCTGCACATGCTGTTCCCTCTGAGCGAGGCTTTGACTGGTTAACTCCCACCCACCCTTCAGATCTCACCCCAAACACCACTTATTCCAGGAAGCTCCGGACACTCCCCCAGCCCACCTCAGGGATCTGATGCTTCCCTACCCACCTTTGTGTGTGTGTGTGTGTGTGTGTGTGTGTGTGTGTGTGTGTGTGCTGGATTGAGTGGGGTTGGCCCTTGCCCTGACCATCATGAAGTGACTCAAAGTTTATTTGTTTATATAACTGTTACATCTCCTGCCAGGAAGGTATGTCTTTGGAGAACAGGGCTTTTGTCTTCTCCACCCTTTCAACACCTCAAACCATGGTCAGAGTCAAGAGATCTTTGTTGCACAAACATGTGAGACCTAAACCAGCAGAGTGCATCTATCTCTCCATCTTGTAAGGCCTTCATCAAGAAAAGTGTGGCCGGCACTGGAATGTCAGCTCAAGTATCCAGAAAGTTCTCAGATTGCCTAGAGGAATGGACTCCTGGCACTTTAACAACTGCAAGCATATTGAATTTTATTAGCCCAACCCCTTCGTTTTATAGATGAGGAAGCTAACGTATAATCAAAAGTTAAAGCCACCCGACTGATTAACTACCTAGTTAAGGTTGAGATGTGGTCTTCGGATCCCCAGTGGTGCACATTTCCCGCTAAGGGAGTAGTAGACAAGATGTACATAGCCCCAGTGGTGACTGCCTTTGCTGCTCCCTCCTCCCCATCATTTTGTGGGTGCGAGTCCCTCCCTGAAAAGAGAAGACACCAGCCTTCAGCATGTTATCACTATCGCCTGTTCTGACAGCACTCAGAGCCCTTGCTTTGAACTCTGCATTGCCATGGCAACAACTGCTCCTCAGGAACATCAACATCACTGCCCAAGATCGCCTGTGCTGAGGTGGATGGTTGCCAAGCAAATCATAGGAATTTTTTTTTTTTTAAGTCAAGAAGGCCGAAAGCCTCAGATCAAGTTCAAATTATTTGGAGGATGTGTGTGTCAGGGACACTTAGCATCAGTTTCGATGGGGAGGCAGATAAAAGCGTGATTTAAGACGTGGACGGGAGAGAACCGGGCCGCCCACCCCTGAGCTCTGAGAGATCTTCCAGAGCCCCTTTGATGTGATGGAGACATGGAAGTTGCATAATTTTTGCCCCATCCAGACACAAAGGCTGCTCCAAGGAGCTTAAGCCCCCACCAAACATTCTGAATGCTTCTTAAGCCTTCCTTTCCCCCCAGCCCTCCCCCTTCCCTTCTTTGTTCCTAACGTTCCAGGACCCAATGTGTAAGTTTTGTCTCAAGGAGGGGAGGACAATAGTGTCGCAGGAGTAAATTTACAAGGCTGTTGGGCTTGGGTGTAATAGGAGCTGTGAGGTCTTGTATCTATTAAGAGAAGTGGTCAAAGCTACCTACGGCTATACAGACTAGTCTCGGGGCAGCCTCGGGCAAGCTCTGATTACTTGGGACTGGAGAGATCCCATCTCAGAGAGAAACACATGCCTTACAAATTGGTCACATCCCATTTAGCCCCTATTAATTTACACCCGACCCTCAGGGCTGAGCAGGCAGAATTTTTCATCCCTTGGCCGCACCCCCAGCCAGCGATCACTGCCTTTCCCTTCTCTTACGGGACACTCTCTGCCTGAATGTTTCCACTTCTCTCAGGTTTCATTCCTCTTTTTGGCCGTTGCGCTTGGCAACCCCCAGATCCTTCGCATTGTAAAACCAGTGCTACACATACCCGTCACAGCCTGCTTTCCATCAGCTTTGCCTAAATCAAGTTGCCAGATCAGTCCCGTGTGTTAGCAGAGTAATGACTATCTTTAGCGGGACAAAAGGGTGCAGGAGAGCTTTGCCTTTTTCTGCTTCAAAGGCTCTAGCGATGCCTTTAACCACAAAAATGAGGATGGAAGGGAATAATAGTCAAGAGTCCCAAGATGGCAATCTCCCTGCTGGAAATGTTCATGAATTACCTGTAATTTACCTCAAAATGGACCATATGTTGGACAGCATGATGCACTTTTCCTTTTTTTTCCCCTCTAAACAGACTTATTCCAAGCACTGTTTTCTCTTAACGTGGGACTAATGTGGGGAATGGATGGGGGGGTGGGGGCTGGAAGCTTCGCAAATTAAAGCAGACACATTACCATCCTGGCGCTTTATACAAGGAAAGAAATGAGCTTCGTTTTCCTCCTTAATATACCTTCAGCCCCAGAGGAGCAGGGTGAGAGGGTTGAAATGTGTTGGGAACAGAGAGGGAGATGAACCACAGACTGACGATCTGATCCCAACATTCCCTTCGAGGTGCAGGAGTGGAGGCAGTACCCACCTCCCCTTGGTGTATGCGGTCAGAAGCCTCAAGGGCGGCTCCGCTGAAACAGAGGACAGGCCGCCTGCCAAGCCCACAGGATATCCCAACACGCTTGCCACATGCTCTTGCTCCCATTTTCACAAGGGTGCCTGGCGGTTACTGAAATAAAAACCCGTGAATGTTCCAGGATGCTCATCTTCTTAATCCCTTGCAAGCTGAACCATACATAGGGAGAAGCGTAAACAATAGCCAGACCTCCTTTCCACCCGGAGTCAAGCGGCCTTGTCACTAGCCACGCCACATCTGTGCTTTTTGAAGGGAAATGTCATAATATTGCTAATCAATAGGAAGAGTGACAGGCCCATTTGTCAAGAACAAGCCAGCACTGCAGCTGCTGTCCTCCCTGCATCTGTCTCTCGGGCTTTGCTAAGGGAAGTCCCAGGAACGGCCTGATCAGTGTCTAGACAGCTCTGTTCTGGGCTGGGGGATTGGGAGGGAGCTACTGGGCACAGGCAGTCACTCATCTTGCTGGTGCTCCGCACAAATGGGCCTGGACAGGATAGCAAAGGCTGGAGAGGAAACCGTGGCATGCTTCAGTGGCCAGCCCCCTGGCAAGAGGGAAGGATCTCTTGTCTCAGGAAGTCTATTGCCCTTTAATCTGGGGACTGCACTGGCTTATGTGTTTCTTTGGAACTGCAGATGTTTCTTGCTGCTCTGATGGTCATAGGATCAGCAGGTCATCTCAGAAAAGAAGTAGAGCGAGGGGCTGGTCTTTGGTCTCAAACTTAATGGCAATTTTCATCTTTCTCAGGCAGACAGTATAACTACAGGGTGGAACATGGTGGTGTGACCGTATGAGCCCTATGCCCCAGCTCTTGCAAGCTCCCCTGAGCTGTAGCCATGTGGCCCAATGGGGCTCCAGACTGCAATCAAATCATCCATGCATGGGGCTTGGGTGTGGGCTGAGGTGACAAGGGCTCAAGTGCCCTCTCCTGCTCCTCCAAAAATTTTTCTAAATGGGGAGATTCATCTTAATCAACTCGTGTATCTTTGGTGAGTCAAGGGTACTGTTAGAGAGAATTTCATGTTGTATGCGAGCAGGATCTACCCAAGGTTAGGGATCCTCTTTGATTGGTAAAAAGTGAGCAAAGGATCACCATGGACATCTTCAAGAAATCTTGAGGTCTTTTCTTGTGTCCAGAACAGACTGCACACTCTGTTCTGCATAATCTCATTTTGTGTATGCAGTGGGTGTTTTGTTTTGTTTTGTTTTGTTTTGGCTGCCCTTTGTCTTAAGAGACTGACTCCATTTTGAGTATATATGCAGGGTTATCAGAGTCTGCACCGTGGTGCATGCATACATAGCACTATCGAGCATAACACACAAGGGACAGACTGACAGAAACAGTCCTCCCTGAAAGTACAAAGGGTACTACCCTACACATTTGTCCCAGCAAGCTGGAGCTGTGGGAGCACACGGGCACATTAAAACCAGGTCAGAAAAAACCAGGTCCAAGAACCTGCCAAACACTCTAGAGCACAAAGACTCTTGTCTGGAGCCCACACAGAGGAGGGCATCTAATACTGTAATGACAGTGGACGCATAGACCTGCCATGAGACCACCCACTATGTGTATCCAGGGACCAACAGGCAGAAAAACTCCCATCTGTCCCCAGGGCTTCAGGTGAGCTTGGTCCTTGCCAGTGATGTGGGCCCCTTGAGCTGCTGTCCGTCTGTGTGCTTGTAAGGATCCAGTTTTTCTTTTGCTTCCATTGTCCCTCATTGAGTTTCTTTAGCTCAACTGGAAGCCTAGGCTTGGCTCTATAGCAACAACTTCTCCAGAAGACAGAAGACTAGTTATCACACACACCCATACCTTCCCCACAGACACTCACTCCTTCTCCATCACCTTCTACTTAATTTTTATGTATGGGTGGGCATTTTGCTTACACATACCATGTGGATACCTGGTGCCAATGGATGCCAAAAAAGGGCATCAGATTCTCTATTTACATTTATAAGCCATCACGTGGGTGCTGGGAATAGAACCCAGGTTCTTGAAGAGCAGTACATGATCTTAACTGCCAAATCATCTCTCTAGCCCCTCAGCCACCCTCTTGCTTGTGCCTCTTAGTTAAGACTCTTCAAATCATAGTGAATTCTTCTGAGGTCTCTTAAACATTCTGCCACACAGACAGACAGACAGACAGACAGGCACACACACACACACACACACACACACAAACACACACACACACAGGACATGTGACATCAGATGTAAGAATTAATATTTAGCCAAGATAAAACAAACCCGTGCTTACCTCAGCTGGCCATCAAGGAAGTCAGAACTACTTGGCAAATTGCTGCTGAAGAAACCACTACATTTTGTATATGTACTGTTATTTACTAAATTCTGGCCCTGAAGAAAAGCACAGATGTGTTAATCTCATGTTTCTGACACTGCAAGCTCACGACATCTTGTCTACTAATATTTCCTTCCATCCCCTTCTTCTTGTCCTTAGGTGTGGAGAGCTGCGATGTGCCATGCCTTAAAGATGGTGCAGGCTTCCGCCCTCCGCTAGCCCAACAGCGAGTGCTCTCAGTGACAAACAAGTCCTTATTTGGCTGTGCTTGCCAGTCGCACCTGCTTTCGCATAAGAGTGGCCTATCTGCTTTACCCAAGTGGCTTACCAGGGTTGGTTGGCACAAGAATACTTAAGCCTGTGGGAGCTTCCCCCCAGGGTCAGAAAAAAGTTGTTGTTCAAGGTTCCTGAATAAAAACTGCTTGAAGAAGAGTTCGAGGTTGTGTCTTCCTTTCTGGTCGAGGGGGTCGCATCACTTAGGAGGAGGTGATAATGCAGAAAGTGGGTCTTTCCCTCAAGGTCCTCCTAGTTCCTGGCATCAGAAAGGCACCAGTATCTAACTTAAAGAAAAAGGTACTTCTGACATCCCATCCTAAGGTATGCACGCCTCCAAAAAACAATGAGGCAAGAACAAACACATTGCTAAGCAACTCTCAGCCCCCAGTCCTGAAGTCTGGGGAGTCACTCGAGTCCAAGAACTATCTACAAAGAATTGCTTGGTTAAAGGAAGTAATATGTTTCAAGCAAGCCCTATAATGCATTACCCTTCATAATAGAGTAGGATAGTAATCCCTTAGGCACTGTACAGGGAGTTTGCAATTCCCTGAAGGCACAAATATAAGGTTGTAAAACTAATATTGAAAAACACAATAAAGTGGTGGGCAAATGAATGAAGTTAGCTTCAAGGCAGCATCCATAGCCCCATGGAATCCTGGCTGCTGGAAATGCTTTTGGTGAATTTGTAGGCACCAGTCAGCGTCTTCTTAAGTAGCTACAAGGATTTGTGTCAGGCGATGGGACTTGATTTTTACATCTGTAAAGTCATTCAAACAAGCCTGGGAACAGAATTAGCACTGAGATAGGTTACTTGGTTTGGATCACCAACAATAGGCAGTGGCTCAGGGGATGGCTTGAGATGACACTAGATGCCTAGCCTGAGCTGGGTCAGGGAGCATCCATCACAAAGAGAGAGACTGGCAAGAGAGGGGGGGGAAAGTCCTTGATTTGTTCAATAAGCTATGGTGTTTGCTTAAACATAGCTAAATTCTTTGCTATGTGGTACAATGAGGGGCAGAGCCTCTGTAGCACAAACACAGGTCTGACTCCTCGAGCTGCCTCTGATAGGTACTATCTCAGATCAATCTGAAGAATTCTGGGCATCTGGATTTCCTCATCTGTAAAATGTGCTGTGATATGGTACCAGACTAAATTAGGAGGGATGATGCCAGAGCAGCATCAAGAAGCAGCGGGCATTCCACTCCCAGTAGTTCACTTTTGTATTGCTGTCATATTTAGAAATAAAGGCTTGTATACAGCTGAAGTACATCACTACATAGTGAGAGCATCAGCCTGACAATGCTGTAAAAGTAGACTAGAGAGGGCTGAGCGTGTTTTCCATAGCTGCAGAAGCTAGTGGAGAAGGGTCCTATGGTTTGTGGCTCTCCATTCACAGCCCTCTGCCTGTGTTTATCTGAAGCCATCTGTAGCATCTGTAGGCACGATCCTTCTCTACCTAGGCAAGATCTCTGTCTATTGCTTCCTAGTGAGAAAATTGCATGGTGGCTTTACTTTGGACTTCTGAGTGAGAAGAGTTTTGAGGGTTCTTCCCTATGGGAAAAGAAACCCATCCAAAGCTAACTTACCTACAGAGGACTTCTGAGACCAGGGATTTGCCGGTTAGTCAAAAGAAAAACCTGCCAATTAAGCCAAAGTGGACATCAAAGGACACTTCAGGTTTCTTTTTGTGGGTTTTATTTTCTTCTCTCTTTATTTATTTATTTATTTATTTATTTATTTATTTATTTATTTATTGTATTTAAACTAGAAAAACTCTCAAGATTTCATTTTCTTTCCATTCTAGAAATTAAAGCAGTCTGGGGGCCACTTCCAGGCCGCCCAGTGCACAGGGGACTTGACTCTGCTCTTGAGGAACTGGTATTGTTTATGAGGACATTGGGTTGAGGTTTATGTGGGCTAGGAATAACGGACATGCTGGCAACTGCTCGCTTCCAGGAAACAGTCTCCCAGGCAAGTGCCTGCACAATATATCCTTGTACCTTGTGGGATTCTGGCCCCACACAAGCTCCCCTAAAGTGTCAGGACCCTAATGACTGGGCAGACATCAGACATAAAGCTGCTCAGGTTGGGAAATGAACTAATGTTGCTAACTTTTCCCATTTATATAACTCTCACAGCATACCATGTGGATGTTGTACTGTCAAACACCAGATAGATGCAGACAAAGGTTGTCTTAGAGAAGGAAGTGTGGGCAATCTAACATTCGGTGTGCTTTCTAATTTGGTGAGAAAAGTCTTAGGGGTTGGCATTATATGGATTATGGGAACCAGGAATACTAGATTTTGAAGGGGAAGTTTCTGGTTTCTTAGGAGACTCAGTTGTGCCATGTGATGTTATTCTGAAAACTGTCTTATGAGAGGATGTTCTTACTAATGCAGACACGTAGGAGGACGTTTTTGCTTAGAGTAGACATGTGGTGTTTTTCTGGAAGCAGCCTGGAAAAGGGACATGTGATATTTTGCTAGACAGATGCTTGAGAGAACATGTGATATTTGAAAAGGGTATAAATATAATCCAACAGACAGTGGACGACATCGTGTGGTATTGGTTCACCTTGCCACTCTTTGCTGATCACTCTTTTTTATCATGACTTCATAGAAATGCACCAAAGAACTTCTGGTGGTGTTCTGGCAGTTTCTTGCCACTTGTGGACTCTGAAAGATTAGCAGAGTCTCACAGTTTCTTCTGGATCAAACTGTCATTGCTGATTCATGAATGGTGTGTGTGGGTAGATCAAGCTACCACTATTTCCGTGAACTGAACTGCTGATGTCCTGACAATGCAGATTGGATTCACCCCAATAAACTATTTCTAAACAGGTCCACACCCTTCTTTTCCCTATTAACTTTTCCTTTCCACTACCTCTTGTGGGCAGTGTGCTAGAAGGGAGGTTAAAGCATTTAAGTACACTTATTATTAAAGTAGTTTTTGAAAAATACAAGCCTAAAAGATTTGAATCTCAGGGCACTGTAGGGCATGCTCTTAGTCTTGTCTTCAGTTTTCCTACCTGAAATTTTCTTTTAATTTTAAATTACATGTATGTAAGTAAAAAAAAAAAGGTTAAAATAAAATGTATTAATTTTATTATTCAGATAATTCACTGGATTGAAATAAAAACTATTTACTTATCAAGAAGAAAAAGAAAAAGCATTTCTTCTTACCCACATCCATTAGGGATCTAGGCCACTGTGCTAGTCATCTGTCCCCATAGGGACAAGTGTGAAGTGTCAAGGCCATATTAGTGGGTGCCAAACTACAGCTGGAAAGAGAAACTGTCACATTTGTAGAGCTCATCAATCAAAATTCTTTAGAAAACCATGTTAAAAGGAAGTGAGTGGTTTGAACTCATGAAGCAATCAAGTCAGGAGATTTTTACAGGGAAATACTTAAGTAACCAATAAAAGAAAGGGTTCTGTATTTTATTTTTTAAATGGAAATGTGCCTAATCTCATCATCTAATGAATCAAATCAAATTGGAAGAAAAGGAGGGTGAGGCCAGGGAAGGGGAGAAACATGGAGTTGGTCTCAGCTGGGCTCTGACATTCTCAATTAGGGATCCCAGGACTTGGGAGTATTGAATTGACTTTATATTTGTACTCACAAATGCGAAGAATCAGTGACCCCAACATCACCTAGAAGGCTAGAATACTTGTTAAAGGGACACCCATTTTCTTTCAATTCCTGCTTGAATTGTTCTATGTCAAGCAATAGTCCAGCAGTGGGATCTCATGACTATTCAGAGAACAGTGTCCTCCACCCAGGGCAAATGCCATCACCACATTCATAGCCCACCTGTCACTATATTCTCTGCAGAGTAAAGAACTACCAGAAGGCTTTTTTCCCTTAGAAGGTGAGAACTGATCCCTTAGTTCTGACTTCTTCCAAACTTTCCTCCATTGGTTAGAGAGACTGTTGGCTACAGCATCCAACCTTTATTATTCTTTCTTATTCTTGAGGATGTTTAACAAATTCCTCCAATTCCTGACCTTACATTGTGCTAACTAATGGACTTCTGGGATTGGAGCTATGCATAAGAATTTATGTAGAGCCCCGGCTGGTGCCAATTGGCAGCAAGGTTTGGGTGCCTTGGACTGGGTTCTGCAATCCTTAAGGGGTACTGGGAAAAGCATCTAACACAGATTGATGTCTACCCAGTGGTAACCCCCTTTTCCAGTAGCAAGAAAACGTGTCCATTACGAGGATAATGATGGCAGGAAGAGTGAGTCCTTAATATTTACAGTGCTTTCTACTGTACTCTCATGTCTATGGTTATTCTAGCCTTAATAGTTCTCCTATGAAATGAACATGAGCACACTAACAGCATATTTTACATCTTATAAAGAAATGGAGCTAAAAAGTATCAGTGACCTTCTAAAGCAGAACTTGGCCCAGAGCTTGGTCTTCTGCTTCCATGTCCATAGTTCTTCCTGTTATTCTACAATCACTTCAGTCTAGACACTTCCTGTAGGTGAGGGAAACTATGTCCATTTGTGGAGCATATTGAAAATGCACAGGAAGGTAAAAACACCCATCAGTTGAGATCATATGCAGAGAGTCATGTAGAGGTCCGCTTCACGGTCACCATTTTAATGACGCAGCTAAAATGAGAAGTGGCAGGTTTCATCTCCTTCCTGAACCTAGCCAGGTACCAGACATCTCTGTACTCGAGGTAGGACAGGCCAGAAAAGCTGAGTACACCACAGAACACGGAGCATGGAGCATGGAACATGGAACATGGAACACAGAGCACAGAACACGAAACACATGACATGGAACACGGAACACAGAGCACGGAATTCAGAACACAGAACATGGAACACAGAACATGGAACACAGAATTTGGATAGAACACAGAAAAGGCCTGTTTGGGTTTTACCTTACATCTTTCACATGACATTAGTGAAGGCAGAAGTTGAGTCCAACATGCCTGTTAGGAGTTAGTGGCTAACAGTAATTATCCTTACCTCTGGGTACATCAGTTAGTAAGTCTTTCTTTTTCCTTTGGGAAAGGGAAACTGAGGGTTGATTTCTGTGGCATGTGTTCTCTATGATGATAGCATGATGATGTGGATGATGATGTTGATGATGATGGCAAGATAGGATTCTTTGCACAGCATGCAGAACGTAAAGACACACTACATATATGACATTAGAAGTAGGTTGGTGAAGAGAGTTATGATTAGGACAGATTTCATGAAAGGTTAATTGGATTCTTTTCTGACCTTAGAGACAGTAGGTAGTAGTTCTTAGCATCTTGGGGATTAACTTAAGCCTGAAAGGGCTAACAGATGGCTGAGCAAGCAAGCATAGCTGAAATCCCTTGGAGGGGACAGTGAGGGTAATAAGAGAGCCTAAGCCTCTATGGCAAGTGCCCGGTTTTGCTGACCCAAGTTGCCTAAACATACCTTTTAAAGAGATGGGACATCTTATTCTTTAAATCATGTTGGTTAGGATGAATTTCTCAACTCCAAGGAAAAGAAATAATCATATCACCATGTACAAGGACATTGCTGTAGACAGCAAACCCTGTCCCTGATGATCACTCAGCGTGATCTCAGGCATGTTGCATACCACCTCAACAATATGACCTTCTCTGGTCAAGCATACTTCAAAGAGCTGTCATGAGACACTGCGTGCTTGTGAAGGATCCAGTTTCCCGTGTATCACAGGCACTTTAGCAAACGTGAGTGCTGTGCTATCTTTCTGCTATTTCTAGGACTCTGATCCATCCTGCCACAGAGATGCCCCCTGCTGGTGTATCAGGAATAAAACTGTCCAATGACCAATAAGCTCATCTTGCTCTACTTTATCTTCTTCAGCTCTTGGATGTTTTCCCCTTTGACCTTCAGCAAATCTGTCACCTTGGAGGAGAGGCCCTTCTTTCTCCTTCCATTAACATTCCATCCATCTTTTAAGTTTCACTGCAGATTCCATTTGGGGAAATTAGGCAACGCTTTATGGAGGAACTGGCATTCATTTCTCTCTCTGCTCCCACAGGCATTTGTAATTTTATTATGGCATTTATCATATTCTATCTGTACTGTAGTTGTGTGCCATCTGTCTCTTTCAGCACACAGTAACTTTCCTGAGGGGAGGATGTCTAGTCTATTCATTGTGAAATCTCCAACTGCTCATAGCATCGACTGGACATACCATACATGGTCAAAAAATATTTGTTCAAATGGATTAAGGTATTTTTAAAGCCCAAGCTTATGACCTCTACCTTCCAGTTTGTCCACTCTTTTTCCCAACTGGCTAGGGTCAATTTGGAGATTAGTAGGAAGAAAACCCAAGCTTCAGGAACTAAGGGTGATGTGACTTCCACTCCTATATCATTGCTGTTAACTTTAACAGGTGATGGCAATCCAGAACAACACAATATTGGGATAGCTACAGTGGACTGTTGAGCGACACAGGCCCCAGTCCTGCCACTGTACTGCCATGTACCCACTGAGCCTCAGTTTCCCCATGTATAAGATGAAGGTGAAAGGATTGTTTTTAACTACATCTTTCCCGGAATTCTTAGATTCTTCATTCAGACATAAAGAAGAATTTGTTATTGTTCTTCAAACCCTTCCCCAGTAAAATAATAAGTGGAGTAGGTTAATGTTTTCTATCACTATTCCTCTGGGACTGAGAACAGTGTCTGGATAAGTAATAAATATTTATTTCTTTATATGAATAACAAATAAGTAGTACATCAAGACATAATTCAGAATTCTGAACTGCCATACTGAAGAACAATTGAAATCCTGGCCTCCAAACTTTCTCATTACTGTGGGGGAACTTTATGGCAAGATGCACACTGAGAAGAGAGTTGTGCAAAATGGAATCTGGGCTCTGTGTGGTTTCTATCTGTCTTGTGGCATGAAGGAGAAAATACAAGTTCCAGTCCACACATACTAGTATAATTAACATTTTTTTTTTGGTAAGATATTTGTTAAGTGGAAGTATACTATGTGGGATAAGACATCCTAACATGGAAATATCCTATGGAGAACTGGTGTCGCTGCACAGGATAAACTAGTACAAGTCACAATCATTTCTGAATTATCCATGGATCCCTTTTGTTGAGCATCACTGACTTGCTCACATCACTGACATGTGGGTGGAGAGCTCTACATGTTCTCTCTTTGATACCATATGGACTCATGAGCTACACATGAAACAGCCTTGGTTTTGACTCTGGTCCTTCCTCATGGAATGACAAGGCAGGTAAAGATTGCAGTCCTGTAGAAAGGTTGGTCTTTTCTTTAATAAAAGAGTAGAAGGACCACAGAAAACACTTTCTTCTCCCATTTCCAAATTCTAGAGAGACTGTGATAAGCTTATGTGGAAGGGGCCAGGTCACTTATTGTCTTGCCATCAATCTTGGTTTAGTATTGACTTTGAAATCTGAACAACATCTGGCCTTTTTAGATCCAGTGTCACTGACTAATATTTTTCTGATGGAACCCAGTTATAGTTAGCTTGGTTCTGTGACGTTAGGGGCTAATGGTCCTTCTCCATCCTATTACATCCTATTTGTGGAGGAAGCTTTGCTGGTGTAACGACCTTAGAGGGGTTCATGGAAGAGATCTGCAGTGAACCAGTTGTCCCTGTGATGGATGGAAAATTATACTTATTTTTAAAAATTTGGTATTTAATGTGGTGTTTAAAAGCTCACTTACCATAGACACAGAACACAATTCCTTGCATCTACTCTATCAATAACAACTATAATACTTTGGCCTCTGTGTTTTACACTTATTTTTCATGAGGTCAGAATCTGAGAAACAAGGAAGATCTTCAATTCCCATCAGCAAGTATGAACCCTGGTTCTTCAGAGAGGGTATCCTTAATGTTTGATAACTATGAAATTCTATAGTAACAGATGCTAAAGAATTCTCATACATTTGTTTGTATTTTGGCATCTCGACAGAAGCTAAAGTCATCTGATAAAAAGAAACCTCAACTGAGAAAATGCTCCCATGATGGGCCTGTTGACAAGCCTCTGGTGGGACATCTTGAGTGATGATTGATTTGGAAGGATCTAGACCTCTATGGGTGGCATCATCACTGGATGGTTCCAGGGTGTATAAGAAAGCACCTTGGAGAGATAGCTCAGCAATTAAAAGTATTGGCTGTTGTTCTTCCAGAGGTCCTGAGTTCAATTCCCAGCACCCACGTGGTGTCTCATGACCAGATCATAAAGGGATCTGATGCCTTCTGGCATGCAGATGCACATTCAGCCAAGAACTCATACATACATTAAATAAATAAATAAATAAATAAATAAATAAATAAAAATTTAAAAGGTAATGTACTCATATACATAAAAATAAATAAATCTTTAAGAAAAATCAGGCTGAGTAAGCTATGAAGAACAAGCCACTAAGCAGCACTCCTTCATTGTCTTCACTTTGGTTCCTGCCTCCAGGTTCCTTTCTTGCATTCCTACCCTGACTTCCCTCAATGACAGAATACAACTGTGTGCTGAAAGAAAGATTTTCTTCCCTGAATTGCTTTTGGCCGTAATGCTTATCATAGCCGTAGTAATCTAACTAGCATGTCTTGCTGTTTTGCTGGTCTATGGTACAGGTTTGGTCCTATGCTTAACAAGTGAGAGAGTACAAAGTGGTTCTGTAGCAATGTTCAATGAGTTGTACAAGGCCTTTGCACATCGATCATTCTGCTCCACCCCTGGGGATTACCTTCAAATACATAGTACCAGATGGCTTGCTAACAAGTTTTAGCAAACATCGGGGAGGAAAAAGGACAGTGTGTTGAGTTTGTTCTTTTTCTTTAAGGGAGTAACATGTTGAACAGAATACAATTGGAATTTAGTCATATATACCCATAGCCAGTGTAGCCTCAAGGGAGTCTTGAAATGTAGCTTTTATTTTAGGATATTGCATGCCCAGGATAAAAATAAAGTACTATGGAAGAACTAGAATGAATATTGAGATGAATGTAGCTGTCTATGGTAGCATTTTGGATCAAATCTTGACTGCCTTACCCCCACAGCAAGTCCTCTTCTCTTTCCAGAATCAATGGAATGCTCGCCCTCATATTCCATGCATACTAAGGAGACATTTTTCTGGACCTTTGTTTGTCTATCCTTTAGTGTTAGCTCCCTAAGTACTTTTAAATTACCTTCTCTTTTTAATGGATTTCTCCTGGGCTCATCAACTTTTATGATTTTTTTTTCCATCTGTAAACTGGCGATTTGCTTATGACTCTTATGTCTTACTGAATTCCTCTTACTTAAGATTCTTTGTAGAAGATCCAGGTTTCCCAACAGGGTGAGGATTGTGTGGAAGTAAGCAAGGAACTTTGGGACCATCGTTAAGGACATATTTAGCATCACCCAAGTGGCTCATTCCACGATGATGCTCCTAATCTCAAGGCTCATCTGCTCTCATCTCAAGTTACTGAAATACTCTCCTACCTCATTCTTGTATTCAGACATTGACTCATACAGCTCATCTCTGAGCTGCTCCCAACATGTTCTTGTTAAAATGTAGATTCGATCTCATTTCTCACTAACTTTAAAAGAAAAAAAAGAAGACCCTACTTAAGTGTGTATGACAATGACTTAGAGCACCAAGCTCAGAGTAGTTGTCTTGGCATATAAGGCTGTTCCTCACATCCTTTCCTTTCATAATCACCCACATTGCCTCGCCTATCAGTTTCCATGCACTCCTAGGTCATTTGCAGAGGTCCTATTGCTTCTCTTTTCTAGAATGCCAGTCTCCTTTTGTTTTATCTTGAAGACCCCTCTACACCCTCTAAGGCCTCCTCAAATGCCATCTCCATTGTAAAGCTCTTCTGATTTTTGCCCAGGAGAACTACTGCTTTCCTTTAATATATATCCAATTTTGGCTCTGCTCTTTTGTTTACATATGCTTCCTCCAGGAGACTTTGAATGTCAGCCAAAGATAGGAGATTGTCATATTTAACTCCACGCATCCTGTTCCTAACACAGTATCCTGAAGAGATAATCATTAGTGCTTGTTGATCAAATGGGCAAACAATGCTTAACTACATTCCTGGGGGAATCCATGAAATTAGTTCCAGGAGTTCTGCAGAATTGGGGTTCTGTGTCAAAAGCTCAGCAATCACCACACTGTGGCTACCCTGATGCAAATATAATCTAGAAAGTTTGGGTGGAAGAGAGCCTTGACTGGTATATAGTCCAAGACTTCCCTGCCAATTGGCTTCAATGTCTTGCTTTTGTTTGGGTTAGAGTGTCCTACTATGATTACACAGATGCTAAAGTCTTCTCCAAGCCCCAAGGATCCTTACCAAATAGTGCAAACCATTCAACAGAGACCACATTGAAGAGGGAAGTAAACTAAAAACCAACTTCCAGTTTGAAGAAAAAAAGAACTCCTGGGAAAGGTTTTAAAACATGAATTGTTGGTCAGCCTGTTGTGCGCCAAGGAATCAGATACCTGGAGGTGATGGAAGAGATGATTCATGCATGACCTTAGTGAGACCGCTGTGTGTTGAGCTTTCCCTCAGCCACATGTACATGTGGTAAGCAACAGGAGCCATTAACCTGTCTTCACGCCTCTTTCTCGCCTAGGAGGAAAACTACTTTGCCTAGCAAAAGAGTATGCTCAGCATAAGGAGACAAGTTGGATTGCATTTCTCCAGGGAGCTGGGTTTTCGCAGGGAGAAGACAGCCATAACTCACCAAGGCTTCTAAGTGTAATCGTGAGATTCCTCAGACTGATACCTTAGTCACAGATGCAGTGTGACGAAACGAGCAGTGCTGTCAAGAGGCTCAGATTACCCAGGCATGTCTGCCATGAGATTTTTTTCTTTTCTTCTTGCACTTTGTAAATCTGTGATTTTCATAACTGTGCACTAGAGAATGTGAGCAGCGCGATACATGCACCTGGTGATCTCATATCTTCACACAGGTGGTTCTCATGGTGGTAAAAGTCTCCTTCTATTTGTGATTTATGTGGCGGGATACAATTTGTCTGTTTCTCCCTCTCTGAGCTATGTTTACATCCCACTGGTCTCCTCCACTCACCCATTTTTCTGGTTGAGGAAGCTGAGACTCCTAACACTTTAGTCGATGACTTGTCTAAGGTCACAGAGATGACTCAAAGCAGAACAAGGACCAAAGCTGGATTTGTTACGAAGCTTAAGATTCTACATTTTATACTGGGTACACCAGGCCATGTTGATACAAGTATATAGTGAACTTCTAACACATCCCTCAAATCCTGCTGTCTTCTCCTGCCTCCTCTGCCTCCTTCCCTTTTTGTTTCCTAGACCATTTCACATCTACTTTCATGTCATCTATATGTGTGCATATATGTGCATGTATATATGTGTATGCATGTCTGTGTATATATATGTGTGTGTATATGTGCATGTACATATGTGTATATGTACATATGTGTGTTATATATATGTATATATGTACATATATATATATATA